>NC_079525.1:11510099-11810099 GCF_003711565.1 Takifugu flavidus
CATTTAAAATGTGAATGCCCGCTTCCACACTGTGAAGGAGGGGAACAGCGGTAAATATTTCAACAAACACTCACCTCGAATTTCTGTCTGAGCTCCTCGTTCCCGTCATCCTCCTCTGAGATGGGAACATTGTAGTACTCGCCCTCCTCCTGGCACAACAGCTTATACCTTGGAGAAAGAGCAGAGAGCGGCCGTTAGTGCCCTTCTCCACACATCGGACCTGACACAGAGGTCCTGTGGCTGATGGGGACGCCAGCTTTAACTGTTCCCCTGAAGAGAAACTGAACCAATGGCATCGAGTTAAGTTGCCGCGTTACCAGCCGCAGACTGGAGATTTCATCAGCTCTGAGACACCGAAGGAGAGAGCGCCCATGAAGTCGTTCCTCGTGGTCCGGTCCCAGTCCCACACCTCCACTGACAGCCGGCGGTCCTTATCGGTGGCCTTCAGTTTGCTGCACGACACCAGGACGACACACATCAGCTCAGATTTCAATCATAAAGCTGAGTGTTCTTGCTAGAAATATGCTCAAATACTTCATGGGTATAATTCAATGGTAGATAATTGAATGGCAGCACTTTATTGGATTTAGAATCCATGGCAACAGATAATACGGTGAGACATTACTGGTGGACACTCTCCAGGAATCAGGCGATTCACTCACAAATTAAAGGTCTCGTTCCATCTGGGGTTGAGGTTGGAGCGGATGGTTTTGGTCTTCTTCTTGGTCTCATTTTTGGGGTCAGGGGTGAGCTTGAGCTTGACGTAGGGGTCAGACAAGCCATTGGGATCCATCGGGATCAGATTCTTGCCTTCGGTCACTGATTGGGAGATAAACAATAGAGAGAAGGTGTGAACAGGGCAGGAATTAGGTGAATGTGCACCTGTATAAGGCAGGTGTGGCCAGCGCAGTCCTACTGCTGTGATCCAGCTGGGTTTTCAATCCCACCAGGTCAAACCCTCCTGTCGCCAAGGTAACTTGGATTCCCAGGGAAAGCTGCTGTCTGTCTGGTAGGACAGGACTGGGTTGGCTACCCCTGCCGTAGGGAGATACTAACAATGGTCAGCTCATATGCTACCTGCTAATCTTTGACCTGGAATGTCGTTTGGCTGGAAATTCTAAATCTAGGTGACACTTTAGAACAATTACCTGGACATCATCTGTGTTTGATGTTCCCTTTACCCTCTCATGCTGTCTTTGTTGGGGTGTAACTGGTTACACTTGGCTGTACAGCAAATAGATGAGTTGGCTATTTTTGCTGAGGTTTTTTTTTTTTACTGTCTAATGCATCTTTGATAGAAATTAGATGTTGCCCTGGATTGAAGCACTCTCATCGTGAGAGCTCACACCAATAGTAATGGTTTCCTGTGTTTACTTTGGTTTTAGCTGTGTTTTACATGGTTAAAAAGTGTGGTCGGCACAAAGTGTTTTGGTTTGAAAAGTGATTCAAACATATTGATATGATCTGGGATGAGAGCTGGCTAATGTATTCAGTGGAAACAAACAAATCAAAACAACACACACTGCGAGAGAGGGAGCATACATTAGAGGAATGAGCGACTCAAGGTGTGGGAAGTTATCAAAGTTCCCTGACTCAGCAGCTTTTCTCAGAAACCCAAAGGGGAAGTGTAAAATCCATGCACGGACAGCCAGTGCTGTGTCTGCCTTGAATAAGTTGTATCATATAGCAGATGGCTTGTTTCATATAGGCTGTTATAATGGCATTTCAGATATGAGCAACGTATTAGTCACGTTCTGTAATAACCAAAAATAATAATAAGATAATAAGATGATGCACAAACTTTTCCAACTTTTCCAGTAATGACCGATAGAGGGCACCACAGACCTCCCAACGGAGCTGCAGCTATCGTATGGAATTCTAAGTAATTCTAAATGCTTCACAGTGCTTTCATACTCAAAGGGCAATTAATGTCCAGTTAAAATGGGCGAAATTAACATTTTTGTAGTGGAAATTAAGCACAGCCTGGTGATAGGACAAGATAGAAAAAAATATTACACAGGGAACGGATTTTACCTGAAATTTTTACTTCAACTGTTGGGAGATATAGCGCAGTGGGAACTGGAGAATGAGGCAGGGGAGACTGGGAATACCAGTGAGACAGCTACTGGGAAATAGTAAATGAAATGCAATAGAGAATCGATGAGTGAGTCTAAAGACAAAAGTAATTGGGAAGTGAGCTAGAATGAGGAAAAACTGGACTGCATTCCTTGTATGTTAAAGTACATGTTTACCCAATGCGGAGGTTTGACTGGGAAAGACCAAACCTCAGAAGGATGTTTGTTCTTCACCACCCTGTGCAAACACTCTTTAAAATGTCACTGATAGTTTTGCTGTCAGTTCCCTTGGTGATCTTTAAGTCCAGCACTTCATGGAATTGTATCCTCAAGTAAATGTCTGGTAGAACAATAAGATGTTTGTCTGGTGTAACAGCTCACTTAAAAGATGGCTGAAACATGACGACAACAGGTGTGATGTCTTTGTGCTGCCTAATATTAGAAAAAAGCAAGAAAAATGGGAGAAAACCTTCAAATGCATGACGGAATGAATTGAACATACAGGCCACTGTATCCTTGTTAAAGCCCTCAACCAATGCAAATAAAGGAAATAAACAGGGTGTAACAACATACTTTTTTTTAAGTATCCGAGGCATTCAATATTGTGCTTCTGTACAGTTCATTTGAAGAAACGGCATTGTTAATGTGGAAAACAACATCAATAATGATTAAATAAAGAAATATAAAGTAAATAAACATCCCTAGATAGACAAAAATACAATATTTCAAACAGCATTGGGAGAGGAGATAGATTACTATGCAGAGCTTTAATGTTGCCACAGTCCTTGTTTACATTTGACTTGAGATGATTATAAAACCATTTCATTGGTACAGACCTTTATGATGGATCATGTACTCAGTTAAGTACCCAGAGTTCACCACAGACCATTAAGACAGGCGATCCTGCCCCAGTGGCCGGTTCACTGGAACGGAGGTCAGCTGGCGTCGCTGCCAGCTCAAATACTTTCAGCTTTCCCATCTCAACTTAATTCATCTGAGCGATCCTTAGTGAGGAAGCTGTTGGCTTCTCTGGCACTTTGAGGGAAAAGCAAACTCGTCCAGGCCGGGACTGGACGGGCCAACCCCGACTCTATCTCCGACTCTGCCCTTTAGCAGGTCCTCACACTGACACATCCGGAGAATGTGACCGATCAGCTGATAACGGGAAAGTGACAAAGGGAACGACCGACTGTGAAAAAAAAAGAAAGAAATACAAAACTATAACCTTTACTTGCAGTTATATCTCCAACAAGCACCAGAAACAGTCTAGTAATGCCGGTATTTATCATTTTACGGCATTTTTTTGCTGATTTTTCATCCATCGAGGCAGTTTTGTGGACTTGGGGATGTTCGCTGTATCGGCCAGAAGATGTTAATGTTTGTTACTGTAGAGGTCAGCTACACCCCCAAAGGTTCAAATGTAAAATCTGTCTTCTGTGATCCACCCACACCCTACATCATCTCTGAGCGTCACTTTGACCAACACCCCCACAGCTCACCTACACAGAAATCCTCCTGACTCCCGCAGAAGCGTCGGTGCAGCAAACAGCAGAACAGACACCAGCAGAGAAGCCGCATAAAGCGCCTTCTTAAAAAAACACAGAGGAAGTGGAAGGAAGTGAGAGGGACCACGGAGGGCTTTTAAATAGGGTGAGTCAACCAGGGAACACAAGGGTAATGTAATTATTGCCACCGTCTCTCACAGGATCCCGAAGGAGCTGCAGGCGGGTTTCGAGCAGACGTGCCTGAGTTAATAGGCTGCAGACAGAAAAGCCCGCTCCCGGGTCCACTCTGGACACCAGCTCCGAGCCAACGAACAATGGCACCGCTGAAAGAACCAGGAGGGTGGCGTTCAGCGCCCCGAAGGACAGAGAGGAACTGTGTGTGTCAGCAGGACCGAGAGGGACGAGCGTCCACCCTCCACCAGAGAAACACAACCCGTTCTGTTTGGTTCGGCATTTTCCTCATTCCGCAACACAACAGGACATTCCCACATCTTTGGCAAACACACGGATCTCATCTTTACACAAGCTCGGCTTGGGTTTTACTGGAGTTCCTGTTCAAGTTCAAGGCGGCCATCTTGGTTTTGTGGGGCCGTGTTGTTGTTAAAGTGCAGTGAAAAAGTATTTGCCCCCTTCTCTCCTTCCTTTTCCTTTATTTATCACACCTTAATGTTTCAGATCATCCCAATTTATTAATTAGATGAAGCAGCATGATTGGACTCAATCATTTGGAAAGGATGATACAATCATTCTAAAGCTTTGGGACTCCAGTGAGCCACAGTTGGAGACGTAATCAACAAACAGAGAAAACTGGGAACAGTGATGAAGAGTGGTCGGCCTGCCAAAATGACTCCAAGAGCACAGTGACGACTCATCGAGGAGGTCACAAAAGAACCCAGAACAACATCTAAAGGGCTGCAGGCTCCGCTGGCCTCAGTTAAGGTCAAAGTTCATGACTCAATGATGAGAAAGAGACTGAGCAAAAATGGTGTCCATGGGAGAGTTCCAAGCTGAAATCCACTGACCAAAAAGAACACCGAGGCCCCTCTCACTTTTGCCAAGAAACATCTTGATGGTCCTGGAGACATGTGAAAAGCTATCCTGTTGGCTGAGGAGACAGAAGTAGAAGTGTTTGGAAGGCAAAACCCCCAATAACAAACAGTGGCAAGGAAAGATTCCCAATTACTGGTACTAAACCTTGAGCAGGACCAGACTAATACCTGGGTCCCTCTGTTGATGAGCGGCTGAGCAAAGGAGGAACAGGCGCATGTAAATGCATTAGTTACACAGCCAGAACAACTATTTATTAGCTTCAGGGAGAAGTTTAATGTCATTTTTTTCCTTTAATAAATGAACTCAACTGCATTTTGGGTAATCCAGTCTGATATTAAAAATTTAGTGTGACAAATGTGCAAAAATAAGACATCTTTTTCACAGCACTGAACACTAGTTTTTACTCAATGACACAATTACAATGTTCTCCAACCCTCTATTTATGCCACTTCCTAATGGAAATCCTGGTTGGAATTCAACGTTAACATTAGAAGGTGCAGATTCAGGCTTATTTACATTTACTAAGAGTACTTTCTAAGACCTTTATACTTCACTTTTAACTTTTTTTTACATCCCCTACTGTTCCATATCAGCGTGCTACAGTCTGGCCCCTGCTGTTAAGAAGGCACAATGGGAATTCTAGGACAAAAAATAAAATTATGGCCGTAAAAAACACACAAAGCAGCAGAATTATTTAATTTGCAAAAAGGAATCAGGTAATAAGACTTCATTTAAGTGGAGGAGCAAAAATTCGAACTGCTCAGACTCTTTAAACTGCTGAGAAGTGTGTAAAGCAAGAATTTCTGTCTACAGCTTTTACAGTAAACAGTGTAGAGCAGCGAGAGGTGCCCCTCCCTGGGTCAGTGTCCCTCCCTGGGTCAGTGCCCCTCCCTGGGTCAGTGTCCCTCCCTGGGTCAGTGCCTCCCTCCCTGGGTCAGTGCCCCTCCCTGGGTCAGTGCCCCCTCCCTGGGTCAGTGCCTCCCTCCCTGGGTCAGCATCCAAGAGTAAAGGGGACGACGCATCAAGGAAAAAATATACAGGAAATTTCTATAGGCAACTGGATAGCCAACGGGTCAGGATGGACAGATGTTGAATGAATAAGAATTCAGTTGGAAAAATCAACAGTCTGAGGTGAGGAGAAAGACCAGGAATTCTGCTGGACAATAGATAAGGTTTGTATTTTGTTGATGCTCCACTGCAGCAGGGTCTTAGAAAGGCACTAACCAGGTTCATGCTGACATGAAGCATCCAGGTTTGGTGACCACGCTGGTTGATTTTTAACAGGAAGTTACAAGAAGTGCGGAAAAAACACATCTTACGCAATGATAATAGAAATATATATGTGTGTCTGTGTGTCTTTGCTGAAAGGAGAAGCATAATGGAAGATAATGGAGCCACCACACATCTCCTGCCATTAACTTGACCGCACAAGAGCGGCTGGTGCTGGTTTTATTTGGAGACGGAGGTAAATCTGCACTTGTTTTCTGTTGTGCGTTAGTCACGCATGCATGTTGCATCACTGCTCTGCCCACACTGACCCTCTCCCTGGAGTGATAATTTGATAATCGTACAAGTCAGCGCTGTTCAGTGCCAGGGTCTTAGGAGGCTGGGGGCCCCTTTAGTCAGCTAATTGAATGAATGCCTGCACCTGTCAGCTCCTCGCAGCCACTGTTGTGGCGGCGGATCTGCTGATGCCTACTTAAATGCTCTCCTTGAGCTCTGATAATGTCTGACAAATGAAACAGGCATATTACGCAATGGGTGAAAGCAAAGCGAATTAAGCAGCCTGAGCAGATAAGTGCAAGTCATTCGAGTAACCGTCTCATGTGGTTATCATGTGATTTTAGCCTCTCCGATACTTAAAGCTGAACATGCACATTCAAGGATTATACACAAACAAAACAATCATCTTAAAACCACAGCATCCACTCTGCTATGATTAACTCCCAGAAGCCAACAAGTCAATTCAGGTAAAATCTTTCACTCTCCGCTTGCATTTGCAAACTACAGGGGGCGGGAATGAAAACTAAGTTGCCAAAATAGCTCGAGGGTGACTGACGATTAACCAATCATGTTGCTGGTACAGAGGCTGAGGGTGCTCATTTCAATACCCATGTGAATATACGGTACAGCTCATGTGCACTGTAAGATAAATAAGTGTTTAGCTGTACATTATGAGTGTTGATCAGATATTTGAAATAAAGCAGTAGCGCATTATATAAAATGCACTGGATATAAAAGCTTTAATATATGTAATTAACTATATTGGTGCAGAATTTCTTCATTTGTCCCCACATACCAAAGAAGCAAAGCACAAAAAGCAGAGCACCCACTCGACACCATAAGGTGCCTCTTATTTGACGTCAGCTGAGATTCAAAAGGACATAAAATCCGTTCATCAAATTCCACAAACACATAGAATTAAGTGTGTCTAATTATACACGGTTGCGAGGTAGGCAGGTGTTACTTTGAAACCAGACACATCAGTAATTAAAAAGCCCCGTGCAAAAGCCTCCTGTTGAATAATGTAATCAGAGAGATGGTTGGTCAGAGAGATGACTGATCTTTCCCCGAGCAGAGCACCTCTCTTTGTGTCATCCCGATGGGACATAAATGAATGTATCAAATGGTCTCTGCTCCTCTCCGACGCGTCAGGTGTATCCGAGGTTTCAGAGCGAGTCGTGACAGGTTCAAAGAGGCTCGCGCAGGAGACCGCACACCTCTTCAGGGCAGTATATTTGGACTGGGACTGACTTCCAAGTGTGTTGTAACCAGGACTGTGAATCTCAAAGCAGGTTTCTTTTTAAAGAGGTTTTATTGATCCAGGCAGAAAAAGAGAGACACCTTCACTGTATCCGTGCAGTGGAGAGACTCCAGCCCCGCTGTGCACAAAACAACTGGTTCCTTGGATGAACAGCACAACTGTCGGTTCATCGTTTCAAGTGAGGCTGGGTTTGGAACTCGGCTGCTTTGGAGAGAGCAGGAGTGGGGCGACACCTACCTGTGACCTGCAGGTTGTCCCCGGTGACCTCGCACTTCAGGTACAGACGGCCCCTCCGCTCGGTGTAATCAGTTCCACAGAGGCTGGGCACATTCATCACACACTGGTTGTGGACATTCATATCGCAGGCTGCAGGGAAAGAGGCCACAGATTTTAGATATGAGAATAAAACAAACACATTCTCATGGTTTATTTTTTAAATTATATAATTACCCCCCCCCCCCCCCCAGTGTAGCTTAACGCACTTACTTATGATTTCCAGAAACTGCATGCCTATATACTGGGACATATTTCAATTTCATCATGCATGTCTGGCACAATATTAAAGGATTTTTTTTCCCCGAGCAGCGTGTGACATGGACAACAGGGCTGACCCAGATTCTGCTATGTGATGTGATGTCATGCGTGCATGATATGTGCGTTAGCCAGCCCAACAAAAAAATGTTGCGGCTCGGAAACAGTTCGCGTTCCCATCACGTCTACAGGTCAGAGAGCAAGAAGTTATCGTAGAAAAGTCTGTCTGGAGCTCATTATTACTGCAAGCGTTCCTCCACAGATCTGATACAATAATTCGCCGCTCCGCCTCATTATTTATGTATAGCTGGCAGCAGTCCCGAGGCAGGGCTGGCGACATGTACCAGGTGGAGAAGATACCGAAGAGCTCATTAAAACACGTATGCTAATCCTGTAACACACGATTAAATGAGCGACGGAGGGATATTAACAAAGACGGGGGTCTATTTCTGCTGCGGCCTGAAATAGACCACGGTCGATTTTAATGAGTGGGGAGGAGGGGAGGAGGGGCAGGCCTGTAATATTCAGCCAGGAGGAACAAGTTGTATTTTCAGGAGAATGACGTTGATAAAGCGACGTTTGCAGAGCCACTTTAAGTAAACCGTCATTTTCCACTCATGCCTGATTGACCCCACATGAAGGAAAAGGTTGGATTGATTTCCCTGTTGCTGCGGGCGCTTCCGCACCAGGAGCTCCACCGCTCCAACCAAGCCAGACTGACATTTCTGCTGCTCATTCAAGCTCCAGTATAAGTGTCTATAGCCTAAACATACAAACCCCTTTGACTGTCAGTTGATATGCATTTTACTCATGTGCTCCAGCCAGCAGAGCACGGTTTAAATGTAAAAAGCTCCTTTTGTCTTTGGCGTGTGAAAACTTGAAGAGTTTACACTCACAGTCGCACTTCATGCCCTGGTGGATGAGGCCGTACAGCAGAGAGCCACAGTGGTCACAGAAGGTGGGGCTGCCATAGGTGTGGATCTTAAACTTGTGCTTTGTTCTGGGATCCTGGAGGAGTGAAAGACAAAACGAGAACCTTTTGATGAATCTAAAAGAAAAAATGCAAAATAAATGCATAATCTTTCCACTTACAACATGGTGCCCATTAAGCAGCCCAAACTGGATAAACACTCATTCACACCTGGTTGTAAACACTCCACTTTCTCCTGGGACATGTGACCCTAAGGACTCACCTGGTGGACACCCCCATTAAGTGGTTTCTATGGGCCTTTCGCTACCAGAGGATCTTTAATGGCAGCTATTCATCCAAAACCTCCTCAATGATGGACCTTCAGGTTGACCTTCACTCTATTCCCTATATCGGGAGTAGGGGTTAGGGAAGTGTGCGATTTCAGATAGCCTGATTTTTTTTCTGTACCTCTACAGAGAGAAAAGGCAGCAGAACCGAGAATATCTCCCTGTTTCATCTTTCATTTGAGGAAACACAGGGTCATGGCCTGGGAAGACTAAATCACGCTTAATGGAAGCAGAGTCTCACGAATCGCACTTAAAAATGACAGTATTACACGGCGAGGCGCCACGTTATCTACCGCCACCTTTGACCTCTTGACTACCAGATCCTTCCTTATTATAAGCCTGCTGGGATCGTTCCCTCTTACCAAGATAGAAAAGGTAACAGTCACAACACGTAGACACACATAACACATGGGGTAAAGGACACCGAAAGTGAGGTGGTGTATGATTGCACACTTGATTTCTCATAAACCAAGACTTTTAGACTGATTTGAAATGTTGCCCCCGTGTGGACCTACTGAAACTTAATGTCAGATGCAACCCCCCTCTGACTACTGACTCCCTTAAGATCTAAGAAAACAGCTCCAACACCCCCCCCCTTCCCCACATCAAGCTGGGAGCAAGAATTCTCTAGATAGTAGCAGTTGGCAGTTGTTGAATGATTCGGTCTGAACCCAAAGAGGATGAAATTTAAAGAGGGTGTTGTTGAAGTGGAAGGTCAGTCGTTCTCATATACGTCCTCCTTTTACTTGCTGATAGTAATTAGAGCCCAGTGAGGGGTCACATGTCTTCTAAATGGGCTTTATTATAGCTGAAAAGAGTCTTTCTAAGACAGGGAGAGAGAGAGAGAGAGAGAGAAGCCCATTTCACATTAGCCAAAAACCCGTTTAAACTATTGACACTTGACCCTGCAAACGACCTGAGTGTTTATTGACTCGACTCCCATCGCATGCAGCGCCTCCATGGATCAGGGTGCACCGGCTAATTTACGCTTTGATGCCCCGTGTCATTGAACTGGATTGGAAGATCGGGAACAAACCGACTGGACACCGAGCCGAAAACTGTACTTCACCAGCTAATTTTGACGTGACAGGGGTCAAACAGAGGGGCCTGCGCCACTCCAACATATCCACCCACACAGCTGATCCTGAAGGATTATCCTTTCACCCACCTCCCCACACACACACACACACACACTTTGCGTTATTCTTTCTATTAACAGCATGAATGAGTGATGCTTCTGTCACAGATGAATCACGTGTTCTAATCAAATGTCGTATAAAAGGTGTTGGGTAAACCACGGATAAAGACAAACCCCCCTGAGGGAACAGATTACCAACCTGGATCAGTTATGATGAACATTTAAACGAGGTGCAAGTGCAGGCTTGTTTCTTTGGTGTTGTTTTTTAATCTAAATGGCTCGATGCTGAAGAAAGGTTGCTATGAAGCAAACAATTCTGAATAATTGCCTCCGCAGAATTTCACCCACAAATATGAACATTGTGATAGCAGATGCGGGGCAGGGGTGGTTCTGGCGGTCCTTAAGGAGAGAACAGTGACTGATTGGCCATTTAAAGGTTCACCGAGGTGAGAAATGAAACCTGTAAATGAGTGTACCTGACTTCCCACTACTGGCTGCACCGGTTGTCCATTAACATCATCTCTGTGAACACTGGGATGGAATGGTTTACCCTTGTGGCTTTCTATCCACTATTACAGCCTAATTGGGTCTTAATGGGACATTCAAGACAGACTGGGTGGCGCTGGCTGTTCACGGTCACGGGGTTAACAAGGTGTTACACCAAAATCAATGGGCAAGTCGAACGCTAATCTTGCCACAAGAAAGCAATAACGGTGAAACGAAGCTGGCTGTGGATGTGATGAAGCGAAGAGCTCGATGACGGTCGAACACGAAAGAATTGTTAGATGATACTGACAAAAGTGCAAGAGTCGACTGTCAACAGAGAGAGAAAGCCGCTGAGGGAATCCTGGCCTGACAACAGAAGAATCGTCGTTTTATCATTTATCAAAACTCAGTAACACATGAAAAACAGACTGTATAACGTAGCGCCATGATAGAGCGTATTGTCTCTTATCTACTGGCCAAATGAGCATCTGGCTCACCAAAATAAGTAGATTTGCATGTTAAGGTAGAGATCAAAACAGGCCCACAGTAGATGACAGATCAAAAGGCTCCAGGCTGTCAGATTCGGATGAAAAAGGAGCACAGGGGGGCTCAAATACAGCTGTGCTGCCAGGGATGGTGGCTAATTAGCCAGAGCCTCCAACACGGTTTGATTAGCGAGCGGGACGCTGACCAGTCACTGCTAATGAACAGGTTGGCAGGGTGAGGCTGAGTGGAATCTTCCCAGCAGCTTTGGGAGAAGCCAGGAACAGAAGGTAGATAATATATAATGGGTAAGACATTTCACTCCTTTACCAAATCTTTCAGTGTAGAAATGATACTGACTGATGTGTAAGTCTGTTGTTAGAGGAGATTTAAAAAACAAAACAAGAGCCTATTGTGAAGAGGGAGTTTGCATTCGGCCTGGCAGATGGCTTAAATTTCAGTAGCTGTGAGTTGAGACGCACCGCCACCCTTGTGACTGTCACTTTTTATGTTATTGCATTGGAAGATAGGAAATGACCCCCACAGCAGTAAGAGGCTTGGTATTCAAGAGACTCCACCGGCCTCCTACGGAGTCCAAAGAGACCCACCTGATGTGACATTTACAGCAAGGAGGGACAGAGAAGGAGGAGGAGGAGGCTGTGTTTTTAATGCGTCGAACCCCCGCTGATCTTACCGCTGCCTAAGGGTGAGTACTTACCTCACAACCTCGCGTTCTCCTCCAACAAATGCACCCTTTCCCACCCTTTCCCTCCCTCACAGGTGAAAGAGGTGACGTTTGAAAGAAGCAAGGAGCAGTTGATCCGTGTTTGTGTTTACTGTACATGCAGCCATGCGAGGAAAGACACGGCGCACTCTTGGCTCCAAATCTCAAATGTTGTTGAACAGATGAGCAAATGTTTGACAAGTGCACTCCTAAAGACCTGCAGTGTTTTATTTGCCTTCATAATTATCCTCTAGAGATGATTGGCAAGCTGAAGAAGTTCTCATGTTACTGAGCCATACTGGATTCTTTCAACACGCAGGTGAGTTGTTTAAAAGACGGTATTCCATAAAACCGTGGTTAAATATGTGGCACTATACTCAGAGTCCCTTTCAAAGCCTCGTCACACCCTTTTGATGCTGGTGACACCCGGCCGCCGTGTAAATAAAAGCGTTCAAACGTGATCGGCAGAACATGACGGAGAGTCGGCGACCTGGCCTCAACCCTCTCCTTCAAACCCTGAAACCAATTGAGCGAGCGACCAAAAGGAACGGCGTCTAGTGTCCCGACACCGTGCCGCACTGTGAGAGGGCCCCGTTCTCAACTCGCTGCTGCACAACCAGTCACCAACAGCACTTCACTAACAATGGAATAACACAGCAGCTATTTTTGCCTTTAGTCCCAGGGAATGCTACAGCTCCTGCTTATTACACCTTCTCTGTCATTTCTAAGTATCATCCTCGTTAGTGTTAGCGGGTGCTAACTGTGTGCTGTGTCACACGTGTCAGTGTCGCCACTCACAGGCCTCTTATCTTACTGTTTATACAGATACAACTTTGTGTCCCTATTATGCTTCTGGAATGTCTACACAGACCATCGAGGTACAACAGGTCTGCACTAAACAGACTGCTTAAACGAGGACTTACATAATAGAGGGCTGCAATTCCTCACTGCACAGCGCAGCAGCAGGCCACTACATGCATTTTATATATATATATATATATGTAGAAGTAAAAGCTGCAGCCTACATGGGAGAGTAAGATGAAACTATCGCTTATTCAGACCTGAGGTGTTGGGCTTGGCACGTTACTATTTTTAGCTTATAAATCGCTACCCTGATTCCTCTTGACCTTTTTGCTAAGCTGCTGAGTGTTGAGGGGAAGAACAGGTTGACACCACCTCTCACAAGGGGCTTTCCTTGCCTTGTTGTAGCTGTTAATACATCTGTCTTAGCCCAGAGCTCCAGATAATAGCCGACAGCTCCGGATAATAGCCGACAGCTCATGGCTGACACTTTTTGTTATGGTCAAGCTACAGAATTCATTTTGTCAGAAAGTCAGAAAAATGGTTCTTATTTGATTTGAGGTCAACTTTCTTTCTTTCTTTTTACAAACCGTTTATGCCACTCAATCATAAGTGTAATTTTTAACTGGCTAAAGGACACTTTTCTGTAGTTGGCTCTAGAATAGCTGAACTGAACAAGGATCCCAGGTCTACTCTCCATCCTTTACATACATCACATGCTGTACAAAACACAACTCCTAAAACAGAAGGCTCATGCAAAGCTGCAGACTTTTAAAGCCATTCCACAGAATGTAATCAAACAAAATTGGGGTTTTAACTAAACTAGTTTTAGTAAAACCAAAAAAAAGACAGTTCTTCGGATCAAGTGTAATGCCAGAATAAGACACGGACCATCTGTTAGGTGCTTCATAATGAGCAGAAGTTAGATGTGTTTCAAAGTTAAACTCTTGGCAGTCTTATTTCATTATAATGAGCCACCTGACAGGGCCCCGGAACTGTGCAATGGACTGCAGACAACTTATTCAAAGTTAACTCTATCAAGTGTGTTTCATTTGTGGTCTGTATGTGTGCACATGGGGAGTTCACTTTGGAACAGAGAAACAAAGGATAAGGTTGTTAGCCTAATTCCAAATAATTCCAAAAGGTGTAGTTCTCCAGCCACAATGGAAGCTTGCCATGGGAAAGCGTCATAGTCCAGACATTAGTTTAAAATAAAAAAAACTTAATTTTGCCAATCATATGAGCAAAGTACTTGTTGAAAATGTCCAAATTATGTGTTACCTTATCACAATGACCATAAATGGACAGTAAACATAGGTAGAGAGAACAGGGAGTCCGAGGAGAGAGGGGGGAAGAAGAGCTGACGTATCTCTACTGTTCTATTTCTAGACATTCAGACTTACTGCTGGTTCAGCTACAGGCCTCGTCGTTATGTGTCAGGTCAAACTGAGACTTCAGAACCTCTCAGCGTTCTGTTACAAGCAGTTTTATCTCATTGGGTTAATGACATTTTAGGGAGAAACAATGTTGAGTGAGGTTGAAACAAGGCTGCCTGCCAGGATGAATGGTGTGTTTGTTCTTCTACCAGAATGCACATTTCACTGGCAAAATAGGGACGTGGCTGTTTCACAAGGTCTGTTCGAAGCCTGTGAAGAGATGTGAGGGTTAGGCGTTTAGTTGTGACCATCCTCGTAAAAGGCATGTGCAGCGGTGGCCAAGCCGGTCCTGGGAGAGCTGCACTCCAGCGGGGTTTTCTGTCCTACTGGTAGACAACTGCTGTCACCATGGGAACTAGTGCAGTGCCATTTCTAGTGCAGTGACAAGTATGTCAGGAGGACACACTTTGAAGTATGTACTTTCTGTCAATGGAAGATTCTTGTGAGAGAGACAGAAAGACAGTACACACCTGAAGGACTTTCAGGCTGTGAGTAACTATGCAGCCTTTTTGTCCGTCTTTCCTTAAGTGCGTTACATGTACACGAGGAAACCAAAGAGTTCGATTACATAAATTGCACGTGGACGCCGGGAAGTGGAATCAGCCCAGAATAGCCAGGATGTAGCCGGTCTACCTCCCCGAGATAGCTTGGTTTTGAGTCAACTTATGAGAGCACGTGGACAGCAAGCCAGCCTATGCGATCTGAGCGTTTTCCTTATATTTTGCTGACCAAAAGATTTGAAAGCATGGATGGGCGACTGGTTGTATCCTCTGTGAACCCACTGCGCTGTGCGCACCACCATTAACACAGGGCTACAAAAGCAGCCTACAAACAGTAGCCAAGAACTGATGCTTAAACCGCTGCCGCTGATTTAGTTGAGGCTGCTACCGTGTTGGTTAACGTCTTTATAGACTGTTTTGGTGTGATGTAAAAGGTCAACCGGTGTGGCGTAAAAAGTCCAGTTGCATAAATTATGAAGGCCAGTTGCCAGAAGTTCAGTCATATTTAGATGTGCATGTGAACACACTCACTGAGGAGAATCTCCCATCCATTGTTGGTGTGAAAAGTTCTCCATCTCCACACTTTGGGTCTTCGTTACCGCTGACCGAGACTCTTCTGCCCCAACAGAGGGCAGCAGAAAGTGTTTCTACCCTTGTCCAGATCTGTGTCCAGCTACAGCTCTGTCTCTGAGCTCTTCAGGCAGTTCTCATGACCTTGTGGTTCTCATTTTTGCTTTGATATGTGTGTACCTTCAAAATCAGGTCCAAACCCTTCTATTCAATACACTATGACTCAGATGAAGATACAGAACCACCTCAAAGTTGAACATAAGGAAAGGAAGGTCCCTCTACAGCCTCCATGAGGGTGACGGCAACGACTGTAAATACATATTAGGAAATCAAATCAAATCAATCTTTATTTATATAGCGTCTTATACAATCTGGTCTGGCCTGTCAGGTGATCAAATGGCACCAGGTTCCAGGAGAAAGCTGAAGTCCACCTGGAGGAGCATGAACTCCTGCTGATTGCAGCTCTCATAGGCCTGGTTTGACCAACCCCGGACTACAGAACGCATTATGTCAACAAGAGTCCCCACAAAAATAGAAGTATATGCATCTAATAATCAATTATTAGTTACGAATAACCCATCAAGGGTGACGGTGTGTCTAATTTCCAGTCCACCGAGGTGTGATTATTTACTCTAACTAAAGTAAAAAGTATGGAAGGCTTTTTGTTCTCATCGAGAAAGTTAACAGAAGGGGTTCAGACTGTTCACATGGCTGGATGGTATCAATAGTTTACCAAAAATATCACATCTCTCGGTAATATAATGAGACTTCGGTTATTTTGCATTGATCTGACATGATTTACACTCATTTCTGTTTATTGTTAGCAACAAATCTGCCATATAATGTTGCTGAGCGAAAAGAGCCTTCGCACCTATTGTGCATAAATATTAATAGAAGGACAGTCGAATAGAGCCGTTTATTTCGTCTCTGTAAACAACTTCCTGGACGGCTCTGCGTGTCGCGGGGCATTGGAACTCAAATTAACATACATTCATCTGAGACGCTGCTGCCTGTGAAACTGGAGCTGTTCTGTTTTGTGTGATATCAACACACATCAAGATGGAGGTCTAAAGGGGGTGTACACCCACATGTGTTTATATAAGTTAATGTCCCCACAGGAGGTTTAATTCTGGCTCAGAGCTGAGGGAGTTTATGAGGCCCTGTCAGCCAGAGAAGCACAAGCCAGGAGCAAACATCCAGCTGAGATGTGCCGTCACCATTCAGTGGGAATATTCCAGCAAACCTTTATTATTGCCTACAGCACATTGGTCACATGTCTCGCCACGGTCTTCCAGGCTGAAACTAAGCTGAAATCAAACAATGACAAATTGTGATTTGTTTTTTGCCCTTCATCTGAATGTTTGCCTAGTAACTGATGACTGTGGATATCATAGCAGGACAAACAGCATTCAAAAACCTGAGCAAGTTGATTCATGGGTTCGGCTCTGCTTGTACAGGCTTGACTCCACTGGACACTAAACTACAGGAGTACATTCTCCTATTCCCTGCGGAAGTACAAGCGTAGCCGTTATGCATGTCCTCTCCCTTTCACATTCTGCAGATCGACTGTTCCTACTGGCCAAACAGACAATCTGCCACTGCCAGATCAAACAAACTGAGCATCGAGTTTCTTTGTATCCGTGTTTCTCTGGAAAGCGTAAGCTCTCAAAAGCTTCTGCCTTGATTCAACGCAGCGAGGGGGCAGAGACACAGATAGAGGGGCCTGACCTCCACTCAGACAAACAAAGGCTGAATATTACATCTCTCACAACTACGTACTGTGGAAAATGGGAACTTCCCACAGCGGTGTGTAAATGAAAAAAACTCTGCAGCCTAAGTCGATTTGTCATGTCGGCATGAACGTCTCTTCCCCTGCCTTTGGGCTGAGGGTGCTGCATCACCCCCTGTTGACAGGATATGGCGCTCTTTCTTACACTGTCTGTACCAGACGTTACACGATGCAATAGCGTTTCAACTCCTTTCCAGTGACATGTACGCTGCACCAGCACAATATCACAGTATGTTCTCACACTACAATCAGTCTTTATGTATCAGTGTGCAAATTAGGAAATAATAACCCAGCAGCGGTTCAGTTTGGCATCATTGGCTCTGAAGTTTCACCTTGTACGCGCTGTCAGAGGGAGGAATTACCAGAATCAAAAAGCCAGAATCCATTTCTAACCTTAGGCTAGTAACTAATCTGATTTAAGCAAAAGGAGTTGCCATT
This sequence comes from Takifugu flavidus, assembly GCF_003711565.1. Lineage (NCBI taxonomy): Eukaryota > Metazoa > Chordata > Actinopteri > Tetraodontiformes > Tetraodontidae > Takifugu > Takifugu flavidus. Next base: position 11,527,647 of record NC_079525.1, read on the forward strand.
TGATAATGATATCAAAAGAGAATTGCTGGTGAGGGTCGTGTACAGGAGCCGTCTCTATGGTCGCCACGACTGCACAGTGCCAGGAGGTTCTTGCACGTCTGTTTTAATACATAAAATTAAAGATGAGGGCCTAATTGGCTGTGACAACTCGTGATACCCGGCATCAGTGTGGCTCCGTTGCAGTTTAATCTCGTTTTCAATTCCCCAGAACCTCTGTAATGACAGTGTATGTCCCTGGTCTCATCACCACGGCACCTATTTTCCCCAGAGCTGCTGGAGTCTGCCAAAACCGGCTCCTCTTGTGAATTTGCCCTTTTAAATATTAGGTCATTCCTGCCAATGGCTTCAATCAACAATGATACTCTAATCATCCATCCAGCAGAGGCAAGGCTGCGTTACATAAAGGCCACTTAAAAGGAATTAGAGTCTTTTCTGGGTCTTCTTTTAGCTCTGCAAACCTGTCATGTCACCCTCCAGTCAGATGTGCCTGTTCTCAAGTACAGAAAGGGCAGTGTTGCAGTTTAACTCTGTTAGCCTGTCATGGGTATCGGTGTGTGTGAGAGTGTGTGCGAGGGTGAAATCAGTGCTGAGGTCATGTGGGCTGCACTGGTTAAATGGACATCAATGATGCAGCAGCCACACACACACTCGAACAAATGGAGCATTTAAACTCCTCTGTTTCATCTGCTGGGTCCCTGTAGTGAACTGGGAGGCTCATGCATAATGCACACTCTTGTCGAGCACTACACTTTGGATCCTACTGGTAATATTACATTCAAGTTCATCTGTTACAGCAAGTGTGAGCACTGTTCTCAGCTGACCAGCCACAGACAGCAACTCAGTGTTGCGCTGACTCCAAAGTGGGACCTTTGACTCAAAAACCAGTCAAGTGTGACTGAACACTTGCCTCGTTTCAGCGGTGAGGCTGACATTCAGCGGGCCTGACCCTGTTTCTTTATGTAATGTTAAAAAGGGAGATTTTTCCCCAAACGTGAGAATTTATTAGCACTGTATTTTATATATATTTATATATATTATTTAGGAGTTTGTAGACTTCAGAAGGTTCTTGCATGTGTCCAGAGTTGGGGGAGTACTGTGTCCAAAAGCTAGAGAATTCCAAATCTATCTATGGTCATTCTGAGATGACTGCGGGGGTGTGAGCAGGCCAGCGTCAGAGGACTCCAGGATGAGGGGACTAGCTTTCAAGACATGATGAGGAAGAAGAGCATGAACCGGTGAATGAGGGTTTGGGTGATGCGCTGCCAGAGTTTAGTACAGGTGAGAGCTGGAGCTGCGGACTTTTGGACACATCAGGGCCCATCTAGGGCTGGATCCTGTTGGTGTAATCCAGAGTAAAGGTTACGGAGGGCAGGGTGAAGGTTTCAGTTATATGATCTGAAATAAATCATCAGAGTCTGGAGGTGTTCTTGAGGTTAAATAAAGACATCTTGAGGTAGTTGAGGGTGCAGTGCAGATGTCTAGCACTTAACGATACATCTCCAAACCCCTGAATCAGGGCTTTAGTTGTGACAAACGTGAGCGTAGTTTAATTACTGCCGAGTACATGGGCTGTTGATCCAGCCTTTGACCAGGGCGTTGGGGGGAAGTTGAGAGGATCACTTCATGCTGATGTAAAGGAGTGGAAGTTATTAGGCTTTGTGCATTTATATTAATTACTGTTTGTAAATTATTTCTCCTTTTTGATTTCATTTTCTTGTCCTTCCAGCCTCTTCTTTATTACAGGTACCTTATTTTTATTTACTATTTTCATAATTAACGGCAATAATGCGTGGAAGAAATGTGTTACAAATATTTTTTGCTGCAAACACCTAAAAGAAAATAGAAATGTGGCGCATCTACGCAACCGGTGTAAAAATGTCTTGTCTGCATATTTGCAGCCTTCAAACACCCCGAGGTGGTTGTAAAAGGAAAACGCTGATTGGGATTGTGTCCCATTACAGCAAGTGTGGTCACACGTGACAAGTTTGCTACTAAAACAGCCGTGCATCTCTGGAAATATGAAACATGTGTCGTAAAGGTAGCTTCGATACTGCAGATCTTCAGGATATTTGCTGGCCATGGGAGTTATTGCTTTCCTAGATTGCACGCCTGGGAGGCAGCAAGACATCCAATATGTGTGGTTGCTCATGGCAACAACAGTCATGCGTATTAAAAAAAGCATAACAAAAGGGTAAATAAAAAATTCATATTCTTTCGAGTGGCAAAATAAATCATGGCTACATAAAGGTATGACGCCACGAAGGCAAGATTTAAAACAGGAATCAAAATAAACTAAAAAGGTAAAAACAGCCCTTTTATTTTCTAATAATAAAATTGCTCAAGCGAACATGAGTATTTTATTTTTGTGAATGGTGGTTGAGACTGTAGCTGCAAAAGCTTCCATGTTGTCCACAGCATGCTCTATTTAAAGAGGCTGGTTTTATGGTCTTGAATGGCACACTGACATATCTCCAGTTACAGCAACCAGTACTGCAGGCTACACACGAAGAGAAGCTAAGGAGAAGCCACGTTACAGCGTGAAAGACCAGAGAACACAAGAGAGAGCGTTTATTGGAGTGTTATTGTTTGTTCGGCTGTCGGTTTCATGACATCTGTGCAACCAGATGTAGGTGCAATAGCTTTGGCCTCTGTTCTTTCCCATCTGTCTTACAGAACGGGCCAGTAATCAACCAAGAAATACTTTTAATCTTAATCCAGCCCAGCGGGTCAAGATTTTAAAATTCTTCAGACGCCGAAATGTGTGCCTGAGTTTGAGGATAGAGTCACTCGGGCACCAGCTGCTGCGGTGATTTCATCACAAGGGGACAGATAATAACGTCTGAATGTAGTCTGAGTAGGCGAGCAACTCCAGGCTAGGTGCATGCAAAGTGCTCCTGAGCTCACAAGACAGGAATATATGCAGATCTATCTCAATACAAGAGACATCCAGTTTAGAAAAAAAGGGCTGGTCAGGCTGATGTGTTGGTGGGACTGTGCATTCTTCCAGAACAATCAAAGGCATCTCCTCCTCAACCATCACGTGAGAGGCAACAGCTGAGCTCAGTTTACTTACGTCTGTGTCGGGCCCCTTATCAGCTCCCGGGCAGGAGAACGTGACAAGTTCATGGCACCTCTTGTGGACCACAAAACAGCAAACTGCAGAGGGAAGAAAGACACAAAAAGGCAGCGTTTAGACAGGGGAGACGAAGAGAGATAAGGGCAGGAATATCAAGACGGGAGGACAAAGAAAAGGGAGATGGAGCGATATGGACAAAATTCAACGTCATTGTTGGGACAGGCTGATGTTGGATACACGCAGCTGATAAACGTGTCCAGACTGGGCTCTTCTTCGTGTGCCCAGATGGCCTCCGGGTACAGTGTCACATTATCATGTTCTGAGATCCAGAACCGAGTGCGACACCTCCTGTAGCCGACCCGACCTCAAAGACGTGTGTCTCAAACTGTACTGTGTCTCAAAGGCAGCCTCAGACAGGGTGTAAAAGCTGGTTGATTGGGATAACCCCATCTATCTGTTTAAACAGATGAATAGATCCCTAGATAGACTGATAAATATGTATAGATAGATAGGAAAAAGGTCCAAATGACACTTCCGCATCACTGCCTTCCCTTCTGAGATAAGATCACTCGTCCCTCACTGGTCTCAGCGCTTACACTCAAGACTCAAGCTGAGAGCATCTGGTGGTTTTTGGTAGTATTCACTTAGCACTGAGTAGTCGCCATTAGCGGGTCATGTTTCATCGGTGATGCAGTGCAGTCATAGATGATTTTGCAGGATTTTACACTAATGTTCTGACGAAGCTATTGTGTTTTTACAGCTTAAACTAGATTGTTTTCTTCCTAAAATTGGCTCCTATAGAGCACATTGAGTGCTTGAGCTGCAGATAAAGTCAGCAGCTGAAGCATTCTCACAATAAACTCTACTGTCATACGTGCGTATAAATTAACTCCTATACAACTTTTATGTTTCCGTTTAGTATAAAATAAGCAACATTACCATTACCAGGCTCAAAGTACTCCGCAGGCATCATTCTTCACACCAGTCGTTCAGAGGATGTGTTTGCATTGCCACTTAGAGAGAAATTTACTGCTAGCAGGGTGCACCCTGAATCAGTCTGATTGGCTTTTAATTAAGCTGGAAGCAAAGTGATCAATACTTCCTGACAATGGCTGTGAGAAGCACCATATGAAAATATATGTCAACACGAGAGATTATAGCGTCAGGTGGTGTGTTCAGTGGGTGTTAATGATGTAAAAATGTCGAAGTGCAAAAAGTTTAAGCATCTACATGGTTTGTATTGAGCGTGTGTGTGTGTGTGTGTGTGTGTGTGCTAGCGTAAACAATGTCACAAACAGTGCCCTGTTGGGTCAATGCCAGCAGGATCGTTTAGACAGCTGTCCCAGATACCAGCTTCATCTGAAAGGCATCCCAAATACAGTTCACCCTTAAACAGAAACTTTTATTTCATAAAAGAGCCAACGAAGCGATTGTTCATGACCCCAGGTCACCCTGTTTTCCCCGTGGAACATCTCTTTTTTTAGCTGTTTGGGCATTTTGAGGAGCACCCAATAACACTGAGCAGAAATGAAACCTAACAACAGGTTGGCAGATCAATACACACCCCACAGAGACCCATCACAACACCACAAGTCAAACCTCAACTTTCCTCATATGCCCCCTATAGGACCTATCATTCAGAGTGGTCGATACACAGCCGGAAGCATAAATGCCAATAGCCCAACACCAAAATGCAAACCAGGCAGGCCATAAATCTCAATGGCACATTCCTTCCTGATTGATACTGGAGATAATGGATGACTATATGCAATCGTGCACGGGAGGAGCCGTGCACATTCTTCCAGTGAATGTTCCTGCACCAAACCTTTGGCCTTGTTTCTGTTATAAATAAGCAGATAATTATCTTTTTTGCAAAACCACCCATGAAACACGTGTATTAGCAGTTAAAGGAGCAGCAGCTGCACAACTGTCAGGGATATTTAAACAGTCTCAATGATCCATTAATTATTCCAGCCCATTTGTCTTAATCTCAGGTATAAAGCTTCTAGAGCAGGACAGTCAGGCATCAGGGTTCAACTGGTCAGTTATTAATAAAAGCTGCTGCTACTAAGAGCAGCTGAATTAACCCCACTCAGGGACTAATGATTGACAGTTCAGGTCGATGTCCATGTCCCAACCTAGGCCGTGGAAGGAACCCGAACAGTTGCTGCTCTAACGGAAGTGTCGCAGTCCTGTCTGTTGTTTCCAACAGGTTTATTCGTGTCATTGTCAGCCTCTGACCTAAATGGCTTCTTACTGCACAGGCAATGTTATAAATTCTCACCAGGGCTTTTAAATACACCCTTGCTGCCTTGTGATGACTCATTACACAGCCAGACCTCGAGAGAGAAGCATCTTTTTAAAGGTTGGCAGTCGACCAGGGCAATTATTTTATGCAGCTTTTTTTTTTTTTTTTTTTAACAAAAAAGGACAAAAATGTGAACGTTTAGTTGAATCGAAGGGAAAAAGAAGGGAAAAAAGCAGAGTAATTTTAGTGGAGGAAGATTTTCCATGAGAATAAAAAAAAAGTACAGCTCATTTCTGCCTTTGGCCAAAACCTCTGGTGTGCGGGGAAGCCTTCATTATTCCCCCTGTGGCTCTTCACCACTCAAAGGACCTCGTTAAACTGCTTTTCACCAACGTAAGAAAGACATGACATTTCAGGAATGAAGCCCTGAAAGGAAATGGTTCCATGTTGATTGGCGACGCCACTGTCCCGTCCAATGCTTGCTGATTACCGTCATTGATTACCATCGTTATCGTCTTATTCACAAATCATGACTAAATCTGCAATCAACCCTCACTGAAATATGTCTGCAGGACTCTGATGGGACAAAACAGGACGGTTTTTCATCACAGGCATCAACACCTTCTGAGAAGAACAGCTGCACCAATGGTAACCTGGAGCCAAATGTTAGCGCAAACAGGCTCTAAATAATTAAACAGTGATTAAGCTAGCAGGGAGCATCTGCTGTATGCAACCACGGTGCTCTCAGAGTGAATCTGCAAACCAAAATACTAAAGGATACGTGCTTCAGGTTTTGAGGTATGCTGACTGTCAACATGGTTTTTCATGCATAACCTGCATACCTGACTAGCTCGCTGCACAACCGGTTCTTCCCCTCTGCCTTGTGTACAGTTCCATAGCATTGTAACACTGGCCCGCCCAGGGCTGAACAACGTTATTAAGGTTAATGATGTCAACAATCACAGACAAAACCAAACTATGGCTCAGTCACAACTTGGAAAATTCCACTGGCCTGAGCAGCAATGGAAACCAGAACTGCTCATTTTTGATTTAAAAAAGCCTCATCTCTCTGCCTACAAACACACTTTCCTCTCGTCCTTCTTTGGGACACAGTAGCAAAGTTTCCACGGCCCCCTGGAGTGGTGGTTGTTCTTGACCCGGCCCTCGATCAAAGAACGGAATTCCTATTATTGACAGGCGTCTTTACTTTGGCACAGTTTTACACCAGACAGCCTTCCTGGTCCAACCATCTGCATTAACTAGGCTTGTCCCACCTTTAGGGACAAATTTGACAATGTTTAATCAACTTCTCCCTCATACAGAAGATAGCATCTGTTCCTGCCATTACAGGTGTTTTTTGCTTCATATTTAATATATTATTAATCAGCCAAAACAAACAGCATCACAGGGATCCAGCAGAACACTGAGAACCCTCTTCGCTCCTCAGTCTGGGATGCACAACACAATCTGTGTTAAGAGAATTTATTAGCTGATGTCATAACCTCTCATGTCCCCCATTGCATGAACAGCAAAACAAAACAGGACTCATTCCCTCCATGACAGGATGACTTCATCTCGATCCAGAACCCTGCTGAACTACAAGATCGATGACAATGTGGCCTCCTTGGCTATGAACTCACTCTCTGACAGACACACAAACACACACTATTGCATCACTGCCGTTGCCGTTATGATTGGTACTGAAGACACCCGCCAGGTTTACTGGAGATATAACAGGGACGTCACATTAGGCGGGTCCACAGACATGCCAATGTAGGATTATAGTTAGTCTCAGAGGATCATAGTAGGGTAGCGTGCAACTACTCGAATAACCAAAGAGCTAAAGAAAGTGTTTCTCCAGTTCAGAAACATGAGAACAGATACAGCCAGCTCACATTTGGTCGGCCTTTTCAATTCAATCCTAATCAATTTCAGCTCCAACTGTATTTATAAAGTGTCCGTTTCAATCGCAAGTGTCTCGAGAGAAACCCAGAGGACTCGTGCGGCGAGGCCATTTCCAGCAGACGCATGAAAGCACGGCGCGGACAGGGAGCCTCCTGCCATCGGTTTATAATCAGCAAAGGGGTTAGCTGGCTTATCCCGGATGAGATTTGTAACTGAGAGTGGAGCCTTAATGGTATTTTCTAAAGGAGAGCCAGTTAACGCTGCAGGGTGAAGAAAACAAACTCCAGGGAAGGAGAACATAGATGTTGCTCTTAGACAAAGCGTCGACTGACCCAAGGCCATTTGTACTCTAATTTCTATTACGCGAAATAACAAATAACACACAGTGTAGTCTGACTGGGAATGATCGTTCTTTTTGTTCCGTTAGCCAGGCAAATAATTGGTTTGTCAAGCTTTTAAAGACATAATCTTTGCTTCCAACAGAGTTTTAAAGAAATAGAAATCCAGTTCCTGAAAGTTTTTGGTCTTTAAAGAAATAAAAACATCAGACCTGACTGGAAAAAAATTCCACCAATCCTACAGACGGAGAGAAAACGTCTCTGCGGTGTTTTAAGGCATCCATGGGCGACACTTTTAATATAATGACCACAAGAGGATCAAGTTGTGTCATCTTCCACGAAAACTAACTGCTGAGCTGCCATATTCCAGCCCTCACATAGTGGCTGATATCTCAGCAACACCGGGGACACCAGAAACAGCCATGAAGACTTTCAGGATTATTAGTGTAATGACAGTATATAAGATTAAGGCACTATTTCACAGTGGAAAAGAGTGTGTTTTAATAAAACTGTCACGGCTAAGGAATGGCTTTAATGAGCAGAATGACCAAACCTCGGAGTCGCCTACTACACTTGTCAATTTAAGTGCGTGTGAATGCCGACAGCTTCAATAAATATGCATTGACCACCTATTCTCAATGAATGCACTGTAATGGAAAGAAAGGAACTAATTAATCTAAAAGCCTTAACTTTGAGCATCATTTTTCAGGGACCACACGAGCCTTACACAGCTCCAGTCGCCCTGCCCAACCCTCCTTCATGCTTCCTCTCCATACTCACAGGCAGCTGTTCCTCTGCAGCTGAGTTATAGCTCCAGATGGAGCCATACACATATAAATCTCTGACAATGACCCACCAGCTCCTGGAATTGCTCTGGGATATGAATTGTACACAAAAGCAGAGCTGATTAATAGTACCGTGGTGCCAGTTCAGAGGAAAAATCTTCTCTTCTGGCTGCAATTTGGGATTTTGCAATGCCCGGTGCCTCCAGAGAGCCAGCAAACACTTCCGTTCCGTCATCTGAGGCCAAGACAGTGAATAATTCAAAGGTGTGAAAATACAGTCAACTCATTTTGGACCAAATCATTTGAAGCAGCATCCTGGATTGAACCAGGAAAGTGAATATGAGGCTGCATGAAACCCCCACCGGGTAAATCCGTATCTTAAATGCAAGTGTTTGTTTTTGCCTGTTTGCACAGGCAGTCATTCCTCAGCAAGTAGCCTTCCCTCTGGGGTGCTCGGCTTTCATGCTAATATCCCAGACTGCACACGTGAAGTCCACAGCTGTGTTGTGATCACAAGACAACGCATCATTACGGAACCATTCGAATATCCCCATCCTCCCAGACTATAACTAAGGATGGGAGTTTACTGGGTGTGGTAGCAGACAGTCTGAGTCATGTCACGTCCTTTATGGACCAGCCATAAACATGAAGCAGAAACTGCAGCGCTGTGCTAAGTAGAGGTCTGCGTCCCTCTGTGCGAGAAATGAGCTCTCACAAAACGAGGAACACTTATTAAAAATTTATCACGACTGTATTATCGGAGGTGGAGATGGCGGAATAATGGCTCATCTAATGCTGGGCTCCATTCTCCATTCTCTCTCCAGCAATAGCGCCACTTGATAGTTTAACCCCAAAATGAAAACAAAGCTGCGGATACTTATAGGCTAAATGCCCGTCGAAAAACTCTGGAGTTTTTGAAGCTCTCCACACATTCATTTCTTTCTGTACAAGAGCAAAATTGTGAAATGTAAGTGTGATGAGCAATAGGAAATAACCTTGAGACTTCATACAGAACAGCAAAACACATTTATTAAGTAATTAGCAATGTAATAATTCCTCTCGAACGATCATGAAATAAATCTTCTTGCCTCAGAAGCATTAACAGGTGGTGACACCAGAAGAGCGTTGCGGGTCGGAGCGTTAAGCAGGTTATTTGTGCTTCAATGAGGAGACAAAAAGGAGTCAGGTTGTGTTTGCATCCTGTCAGACTGACACAACGTCATACAGGAACCTTCCTCCACTCCTGTGCTGGCCAATGCTCAGAGTCAGGAGGGGGTAAGAAAAGAGTGGAAAGATGAAAAGAAGGCTGACCTGGAACACGCAAAGTTCAACCGGTAATGAGTGCAAGCTAAAGTAAGACTAGCAGAAGCGATGGGAAGGCCCTCAGATTCTAAGGAAATGGTTGAAAGGAGAGAACAGACCATCTCCTGCAGAGGAAAAACAGGAAGTCTAAAGGCAGCTCCAAGAAGGATTACAATCAAAATCAGGCAATCTAATTTCTCTGGACAGAATCATCAGATTTGACGAATGAAAAAACATTAAATTTTAATCTCCCCTATGGATAAATTGGGAAATGAACCACAAGAGAGCAGAAAAGGGGGACGTGACAGGATTGTTAAAAGGATTTTGACACATCAGCTTAATTATAGACCTCTCTCGTAGCTCCTTTACACAGTATTTGCTGTTCGGTCCCTCCAGCTGTGGTCATCTGGCAGGAGAGGCTGCTTATTTGTGGTTCTTAAAGCCTGCAGTCAGACAGGACATTACGCTCCACAGTCGTCCACTGTGTGGGTCCGTGTGGGCGAGTGTGTGTGTGAACGTATTGGGAGGTGTTCACCACCACGCTGGAAATGCCCCAAGATATCACAACAGCAAATCTGCCACTTACATAACTGCTCCTTCCTCTTCTTCCACACATTTGAATTCTTCTTCACCTTCTTCTACATAGAGAGGGTTTGCTTTAGACCTACTTGCTGCAAACGCTGACAGCAGCCAGGGCAGCAGAACGCGTCGAAAACAATTACTCTGTGGTTTGGAGACATCGCATTAGCACGCAGAGGCACGGGGAGCACAACCGTGCCCGTGTCACTGCATGCCGCCGAACACCGTCGACCACATCCTCTGTCAACACTGCAAACAAAGGTGGAATACAGAGCGCAGGTCTGGCAGGGTTCACAACAATCACCTGACTGGCGTGTCCTGAACGCAAATACGTTTGTGACAACATTTAGCGTCAGTTACGAATGTAACCGCTGTATTTAATCAGGCCACCAACTGCTCAGAAAGTCATTGACTAACCCAGACACTGGCTTTGTAAGAGTTCAGTTACATTAGCAAGCTGCAGCTATCGATTATCTCTTATAATGGATCAATGCAGTAAAAGTCGGTTGTAATGTAATTCTTATTAAAAACATAAAGGGAATAGAGAGTTTACTTACAGCATTTATCGGAATGCTAATACGCATTTAATAGCATCATAACACTTAACTCCAACTGTTCCCTTACATTGTGTCTCGTATTCGGCAGAACTCCAACCTATTATTTTCAGCAGCGTAAAGATGCACGATGGATTTAGTAGCTTTAACACTCCCACAATTCCCTTATATTTCAGGCGTGTGCTCTGTATATGACTCTACAAATATGAATGGAGATAAAGGTTTTCAGGAAGTTTGTTTTGACAGTTTGAAGGTTAAAATGATCAGAAGTAATCGGGTGTTTCCTGTCAGAACACTGAAGTGGAACCTAAAAATGCTTCAAGGGTCAAAGGGCACAAGAAGTGGGGTGCTGAGGCTGCTGCAGCACCCCCTGTTGGCAGTGATGGTATCATTTCTTACACTTGTATCTCCACAATGGCTTTTCTCCTCCTTTACATTCACCAATACTCTGCACCAGCAAAATGTGAAGCACATTAAACTTCTAAATATATTAATGAAATTAAATGTGTAGCCCGTTCGAGGGAAAAATGTTGCTCTTAAATAGCAAACAGGAGTGGGAACACGAATCCGTCAAAACAGTATTATCAACCCCGTTGACCGACACACTCAAAGAAGCTGTTGAAAAAAACACACTTGTTGCCTCTTGAATGATTTCCTGTCACAGTGACAAAAACCAATAAGGAGCGAGCCAGTAGTGGAACGCTGGTGAGAAGGAAGTCGTGACTGTCAAGAAAAGGATGTCTCTAAATAATCCACACAACAGCCTTTTGCAGAGATCGCCACAAAAACGTAGCGCTGCGCTTCTAATCACCAAACTCGTGGCCACGTTTTGTCGTGGGTGAGGCGACGATGTCGTTACCAACCGACGTGTGGCTGATCTCAGCTGGTATACACACGCCGTTAAGTTACATTAGCGCATCTTGTCCTGTATATTGTAGCATCTTATGCTGTGCTAATGCTAAACATTTCACCTATCATAAAGAAGGAGACTTCTGTTGGATTCTCACAGCTCTGTTCACCTTCCCAACACAGATATGGCACAAAAATCTAAGGTATGATCCCAAATTTGAATGACTTTGTTGAATAATTGCCTAAAAATAATATTCCTGCCTCCTCTTAACAGCTAATTGCACGAATGGGAGGATAGAAAATTCCAGGAACCCCTTCTGCCAGCCTTGTCACTTTGAGCACTTTTTAAATAGCCTGAAAATCACCTCACTTAACCAAATTGTTTTTTTGTTCCGCTTATTACCGGAGCCTTTCCATGAGGTCCAGCCTCAGCATACTAATTTTTAACAACCTGAGTGGGGATGTGATTACATTGACTTTCTGTGTGTTTAAAGTACCCACATCATACAGACAACCCACGTTCTGTTCGCGCAGACCGAATGTGGTTATTATCTAAGGAAGCAGTCATTTGCTGTCAGCCCAACACCCTCGTTCATTGTTTCACAGGACGCAGTTGCACATGCAGGTGACAGGTGAAGCTGGATCATGCTAAATCATGTGTGCAGCAGTAGGAACCCAGTTACGAGTTCATACTCGGCTCACAACACACACACACACGCATCTGTCTTGCACACAAACCCAAACACACATGTCGAATACAAGAAGGGAAGGCGGTTGGTGTTATGTGACTTGCATGGGGCTGAAATTAGTCATGTGGTTCTTTGGGAGAAAGTGACAGTTGACCTCATGCCACTTGTCAACAAATCAGGTCATCTGGAAGCCTGTGTGCGCTCTTTCACCTCTTCTTCTATGTTTTTCTCTTTTTAGCGCATGTATTAAAATGGTCCCTTTTCCTCTGTTGGGGCGTTCGAAGGGTGTTTTGTTGACGTAGCAATGACCAAAATGGTAAACCACTGATTATAGCCAGCCGTCGTCACCGGTCGGTGAGAATGGTGACATCACGTGGCCCTTTTTGAACACACAGCCACTTTTATTGTAATTGTTGTAACCTCTGCGAGTCTTCTTTCTTTATCTCTGTTGTCACCCGTTTGGCATCCGGTGTGTCTTGTGTTTCTTCCTCCTTTGTTTTGTTTATTGGTGGCTGGCTGCACTTTTGGTTGCGGAGGTAAACAAAGTGATATCGCCAACTACTGGCCTGGCATGCATACTACAGCATTTTCAGTCCTTCCAGAATTCCCATGTAAAAACAGATATCTTGTTTTAACGTCTTTGTTGTGCAAATCCAATAAGGCAAAGGAAATACTCTGTGTTTTTGGGTTAAATGAAATGGGTGAATCAGCTCCGGAGCTGTTTTGTTTTTTGTACAGCCCTTCAACACACTCAGGCAGCCTGCAATGTCGTCATCTCATGAGCAAAGTTCAATTCTAAAGGGGTGAGGCGCCATAAAAAAAAGCTGTGGGCAGGTTTTTAGGGCTCTGATGCCTGAGAAAAGGTCTCGGCTCCAACAAATGGCCTCATTCTGCTGCCATTTCACTGCAGCATCCAGCAATATTTCCGAGGCAGAAAAGAGTTCAACCTCAGTGTTAAGGCGGCGAAGCGGCAGGATGGAGTGCAACGCCTGAGAGTGAGAAAGGGATGCGAGGTTTGCTGTAGGTTTCTGACTGAGATGTCAGGACTAATTAGCTGTGTGGTTTGTGTTTACAAAGAGCAATCGCTGACGGCTAAGTGAGGCTGATGGAAGACGAGAGGAGGAGGAGGAGGACGAGGAGAACATTAAAAGCCTGAGCATGCAGACTGGGAGTGCTGCCCCATCCAGGAAGTAGACTTTTTGAGCCCTGATCTCCTGTCCTCAGATTTAATTTCCCTTTCACATGCCCAATCTTCCATTCAGGGTTTTAAATCCATCTCTGAACCCAAGTGCCATTTCCCCAAGAACGCCTGAGCTTTAGACAAATTAGCCGGTAAAGTGGTCGCTGGACAGCAGAGACAGGTTTGACGAACAGTGTGAATCATTTCTGCCTTTACTCCAAACAAACAGATATTTTACACCCTCAGTGCTGTCAAAGCTAACGTAGGACAGCAAAACTTCACATCATGGGTGGTTTGGTTGTACCATGGATACAGATGCAGCCCATCTTGGCCTGTTTTCTTTCATCATATTTAATTACAAGCTAACCACTGTCATGCTGCTATGACGTCGCGCTCCTTCTGCTGCTGACAGGACAACACACCCCATCACGTAGGGTCAAGCCAGACCAACAACACTCATTTTCAAATGGACTTCCTGTCCAGACTGTCACTCTAAGAGTTTATCGAGTTGAAACGTATCAAATTGGTGTTGATAACAGTGTGTATTGTGTAGATATCTGGCATTAAAGACTTCTGTGGGACTGTTACATCATTAATACCGGGGGGAACATGCAATATATGTTTGCCGGTGATTTCTGCCCAGCAACAACCAATGTAGTGACTGTTTTAACTGACTGATCTATCACAGGTGGTTATGTTTGTGACTTCTTAAATAAAACCTGTGTTTTACGTAAGGAGACGCATCAAATGAGTAATAAGATAGCAAAACAGGACGAAGTGCTTTGCCACAAAACCCTGAGCAGGACTGAGTGGAAGTGAACATGTTGTTTGTCTCTTGTGAATTGAATTTGTTTCACTTTAAATGTGTTCTCTCTCTCTCCTTATTGCAGCAGTCACCACCGAGAGCTGAGGGAGGAAAAGGCGAGTGTGTTTAGCTTCCATGGAGGGTAAAATCGGATGTCGTCCCCTTGTATATTTACAGAGACATTCCTTCTTTCCCACAGAGATTTAAAGATAAAGGCTAACACAAGAACACCATCTCTGTATATAAGCAAGTTTCAAATGGAGCTTCAGTGCTGCACAGCCACAGTCCCCAACAACCAGCTGCAAACACATGTTTTCAATGGGAACCATTCAGCACCGTGTTCTCAAAAGATCTCAAAATGCCAGAGTTCAAGGCAGAATTACAAAGGTTTTCCTCTTAACACTTCTCTGCCTCTCAGTGAGGATTTCCTGCCAAACCCTCAGAACCTGAACACTTTGTTCTCAACCTCATCGAGGAGGTGATCGCGCGTGCAATGCTCCGTTTCAGAAAATCCCTTATTGCACCTACAGATCAAGTAAGAAACAGCAAGACCACGGCAGCACGCGTGTGCGTGCCACTTTACAAATGTTTTGAAGTAAGAATTGCAATTGAAAATGAAATCTAGGCTGAGATAATAATGAAAGAAAGGGGGAATGTTTCAATATTAACATCAAATGTGTCCACCAATGATTTTAATCCTCAACAGTTGGGATTACACAGGGATTAGACAATCCTGCAGACATGAAACAAAAGGGGCTAAATAAAAAGGTCATTTTGACTACTGCAGACTACTGGGTGGGATTTTTCTAGACAGAAGCAAAGTACTGACCAAACAATCTCCACAATATTCATGAGTCATTCCCGCTGCTCCCAGCGTCAGCGTGTGGACAAGAGCGCTTATTTTATGACAGGAATCTCCTTCAGCGAGCCAATAAACAGGTTCACCACACACACACACACACAGACACACATACACGGGTCTTGTCCCAGAAGTTGAAGCTAAAAATTAAACCGCTCTTTGAGCAAAGTCAATACGAGTTTATTATGTTTACTCTGATCAAATATTGTTCTAAGCTTTCTTATAAACCCCTGAAGATCTGATGTCGTGTGGAAACAGTACATTTATTGTTCTGCACTTCATTAGCCCTTCCTATGTGCCAGCCTGGTTGGTGTCCATGTGTACACACCAAAAGTTGCCCGTTGCCATGCACGTATTGGCAAACTGTGCTCAACATTGCACTCTAGGTTGTGCAATCGCTCTGGAACTTCAAAGGTGAGCAGCCTAAGAGGAAAGAACAGCTGTGCTGGAGCCGATGTTGACAGGGCAACTTAGTGGTGACTGAACTGCCAGTGCAACCGGTAGTGAAGGAAACACTCCCAGACCGCAGGAAAAACCTCTCTTAACCAGATAATTCTGGGTGAACAGTTCCATATGCTGGTGGTTCCAGAGAGAGCTGCGGGTGGGGGTTGATATGTATTGTAAAGATCAGCAGCTAATGCCTTTTCATCAGCTATTTTTACACTCTCCGCCTCTGAAGACAACAGCGGCTCCAGCGCTTGTCGCTCATCAGTCAAGTTCATATATTATAGTCATGCTTTTATACAGCTGCACTTAAAACTGGGGGTTAAGGGTTAGCTGCTTAGATTAATTTAATGGATTAGTTTAAAAAGTCGTTTTGAAAACCCCTCAAACCTTTTTACTTACCGTTAAAGCTGCTGCGCTAACAGTCGCGGGTCACTTTTTCACCTAAACACAGCTCAGGATTCAGCGGGGTCAGAAACATTGTGTGTTTTTAAGTCTTTCCATCATTGTGCAAATGGAAACTAAACTGGTGTGCAGCCTGTGGCAGGATTAAGATTATCTGTTTTGAGAACAATTCCATGTGGCACTAAAAACTAAATTTATGAATATTTTTCTGTTCACGGTCTTCTGAATAAGTCTCACAGGAAATTATTTCACCTCTGATATTCCTGGAATGACATTCCACAATGTTTCAGATGTAACCACTTTATCATTTTATGTAAGCAGCTTCCTCCTCCATATCAACCCCATACAGATGTGTCACAATCCAGGTCACACAGACGCCACTTCGTTATCTAATCTAAACGTACAGATCATTGACTCATGTGTCAATCTTTCACCATATTAGTGCGCATATTTCTAAAGTGGTGCTCTGTCAAAAAGCCATTAGAATTGTTGGAACTTCCTTTTTTTGGCTGTAAATAATCAACCAGAGCGAGCATGGACACTAGGTGTAGTCTAATCCCGAGGAGGGAGCGAATTGGAGCACCCAGAGGAAGCCCAGGCAGACACCGAAAGAGAGAATACCAAGTCAAAATTGAACCCACAACCTTCTTGCTGAGAGAGAATAGTGTTAACCATCACCAAAGAGTAGCATGTGCGTAACAGCGGCGAAGGTGTGAGTTTGAAATTACATCCAAATTTCACACAGGAAGATTATCATTAACGACTCCTCAAGATAACAACCACATGTTCCACACGGGTAAAGAACTGTCGACCTGTCAATATTTACACTGATCTATCAATGTAAAGGTGGAAAAATGTGTCAATCTCTCTGCCTCAGGGTGCGACGCTGAACTTGGTATTTTTCCCCTGCTCGCTGGAATAACAGCCCTCATTTCACTGGCCAAATGTCATTTCCACACAATCTAACTGAGGTTGTACCGTCATCACACATCACACACTGGCGTTCAGCACCGTGACAGCCCACTCTATGGCCGAGCCTCCTGCTTCGATAAAAGGCTCAAATAACTATTCGGATAAATGAACAAGGGGTGCAAAATGGTCCTTGTCTGCATGTCCGTGACACTGAAAATGGTCATGAGGTGTATCCATTCACAGCTGCAACCAAATGGAGAAAAGGGAGCTTTAAGGTTTTACTCAAGGCAACAGCCCTTTCCTGAAGGCATCATTTGCACACATATATGAGTGCATTCGCCGCTCGAACCCCTTTTTATAGCATACAAAACCTGTCGTGACCAGTTATCTGATAGACAATTACAGTCGAATGCCATACGTCTTAGTTTGGCCCTTGTCCAAAGTCATTTCCTGTCACTTCTCCGTGCGTTTGTGTGGAATTGTGTCACCTTTGAGACACAGTTGAGGGTGGGAACCATAATCACTTATCTATGTACAAAGGCACACATCGGAAGAGTAGAAAAGGAGGATTATGAGCGTTTTAGTAGCACTAAGAAACAAGAATCTCAGCTGAAAACCTTAGCAGAGACAACAAGAGTTTGGGGAGTTAGCATATGAACATAGGGCCCTCCACCACATAAGAGATATCCAAGTCGCTCATATTGTTTATTCCGTTGGGATCGTTTAAAATGCTGCTAGTGGTCCATAGATAGCACAACACAGCTGCACTATTATGGGTTACTGATATCCACAAGATAAGGGATTTGATCCCGATTAGGTGCTTCCTGTCACTGTTATTAACTCATTAACATAAAAGTCTCAGTTTTGAATGTAGAAAGTGACCTGTGAGGATGCTACAAATCCTCCTCCAACACATGTATTTAAATTCTCATTTATGTAACTGTGTGAAAAGTTCCACGGCCTGCGTCACGATCCAAAAGTGAGCGTCCCATGTAACCGTCACTCGCCGGGAGATTTTTGTTCTTTGTACAAACCCTTCCACCGCTCTTCCATTAGATAATTCCATTATCAAAACAAAACTCGGGGCAATTAAATGCAGATTACAGTGTAATTCAGAGTCTGGTGCATTAGTCAAGCTCCATCACGGAGCTATCTAATACACCTCTAATGCATTCAGACTGTAATATCTCTCTCTAATCCCTGGTAATGTTCAGCACTGCACCTCCCTGTGGATTAACCAAACCCTCTCAGTTTTAAAAGCATTCTGATCCGTGGTGCACCTCTGGATGGTACACCTTTTATAAAGTTAAATCTAAGTCCTCGAGACCAGCTGGAGTTTTATCCATGCCCATTATTGTCTCGGTATTAATCTGACAGAGGGTGGGTCAGCTGGGTCAACCAGTGGTAGATGGGTGCATTTGTGCTCCCAGGATGCTACTCAGCTTTGTTGCTGCTGCTCAGCCCAATGACGCAAATAAAAAAGGGGAAGGTCCACTGTGTGGTTTTACTGTATTCGTGATATTTATCACTCGAGTTTTTATTACCCCGCTGCAATCGTAGTGCGATAATTGTATCGGTTCCCCAAAAAATGGCTTTCAGATCCAGTTTTGTGTGATTCTGCACAACAGAACCCTGTGCATTGTATTAAAGTTGGCATTCTGAGCTTCAGCAATGAAAGTCTGCGATGACACATCAAAAGCATCACAACGAAGGTTCTGGAGCTGGACAAATGCAATTGTTGAATCACTCAGTGCCATTAGGTGAAGCCATGTTGTGCTTTCCATGTTGATGTTATCATCATACTATCAGAAAAAGCTGCAATATTCACAATCCTGACAGATTTGTTCATGTAGGACGACCAGGGAGAGATCTCTGAAGCTTAACATGGCCCTTCTTGTTAAGCAGAGTCATAAAACTGCTGGGTTTAGTTGGTTGCAGGGCTCGCTACATGAAGTCGGTGTTAAATGACAAGACGGTCCAGCCAAAGGACACCACGTCCTCCCCTGAGTCCTGATTTGCATAGACAGAGAGAACGGATTTGCTAATGTAGCAGCATTGATTCGTACAGGAAGGAAGGAGGATTGTTCCCTGTTGCTTGCAATCATCTCAAATGTTAATCCCACTAAGTATGAGCAAACTGGAGGGGCCATTCATAAAAAAAGGGCGGAGAGGATGAGTGTTTTATTCAATTAAAAGCTCCCATTAAGCACCTATGCCATTTCTGCCCTACAAAACATTATCCTCAATCAAAGTGGATTTAACTAATAACACGTGTGCCTTTATCTAAACACATTTTCCAAAAATGGCTTCTGCGGACTAAATTAAATGCCCCCAAAAAGCCCCAGTACATTCAGAAAGCATGTTCCGCCACATGTTCCATTAAATCCTCATACCATTCTTGTCATTTGTCTCCATTTGGCCCTCAGCGAGGCTACAAATTTGGTTATTTCGCTACAAGTACGTCGCCGCAAAACAAGAAGATTGCATCCATACGTGAACCTACAGGAAGGAACCTGCTGATGCAACGCGGCATAACGCATTTAAGTGGGGACTGAATAAACTGTGTGGTAAAGTGCGGCTAATGTTGCTGCACAAATGCAACCCCAGAAGTTTCAGTGCGACGTCTCTGACATTTGATTGCCAGACTGTTGGAAAAAGAGAGTCAGAACGTGAGTCGTCCCTCTCTCGCTACAGGAAGTTGAGGTGGCGTGATAACACTAAACAATAGAACAGGTTTATGATTCCCTATTATTGGACTCTGTAAAATGCGTGTCATCAATTTGGTGAAAGTAGTGGAAGAATAAATATCAGACAGAACGACTCTGGACAAGGCGAGGCCTCGATGATGGCGCTGCGTGTGCACGTTTGGATGCAGCGGAAGTGGCAGCTGGATGATCTATGAGCCTCCAGACAGGAGGGGAAACACCAGCCGGCACTGATTCACAACGCCCAGCTCATGATTCTGGACGCACACAGCAGAACTCCTGGATACGCGGACTTTTGCTACGCGTCCATATCTGGCCGGCAGAGCACACTAATTAAATCAAAAGTAATAAAGGGAATTCTCATTCAGTCTCTTCCAAACTGCTGTCACTTTCTGGCGGCAGCTTGTGGTCAAACCGCTCACATCCTGCGTGACATCGTCAGAATGGAACTTGGGGGAAAAGAACATGGGGCTGCTCTGCCTCCTGCCCGCTGACCCCCCCGATCAACAGAGATGGTCCACGCCATGACGACATGCAACCAGAACCACACAGCAGCAGGCTGATAACCAGGCGTTTAGTCTAATATCCTCCACCAGACAGTGCAAAGGTGTATTAAAATGATTTGTTGATCTGTTTCATGGCCAAACTGGACCCTCGTGTATGTATATCTATGGGTCCCTCCAGGCGGACACCTGACGGAGCGTTTTCCATCCAAAAACCATCTGATATCACTGGAAATGTGAGGTTCATTTTAAACGTGTCGATAACAATAACCTAGATTGTCTAATTTTTGGACAGCTGGTCCGAGCGGCCCTCCGTCCAGACTGATCAGATTCGCATCAAAACATCCTCGCTAATCTACCGCGACAGCAACGCCGACACAGCTGAGCTCGCGGCTTTTGTTACGGAAACGACGAATGGGAATATCTCGCGAAGTGACAATTGCGTGGTCGCCCGGAAAGAACGGGGCAGATGGACGGCAGAGGTAATGTCTCCGGCTGTGGCACAACACAAAACGAGCCGTCATGTAGGGACTCAAGAGGTATTGATTTTAGATTTTTCCCAGAACAACACAAAAGCATCAGATGTCCTGTTGAAGTCTTTCAAACGGTTACATCATCAGTGTCGCTGTGGCAATACTGATGTGGCAGATTTCACTTCTCACCTTCTTCACATCGACGTGTGGGAAGCTCAGCCTGGAAAGACGTGGTGTGCTTAACTACTAACTCCTAAATAACTAATGGTTATCCCAAGGATGAATATGGTTCGTAGATGCCTGTTTATTGGCAAATAAAAGCGCTGGATATTTCATGTGTATGAATGAAAACCAGTCCACGTCCCGTCAATGATCACATTTATGGACAGACAACAGCCGTGACAACCTGATATGCCTCGGTGAGAACAGCTGAGACGATTAACAAGAAGCACAGCGGAGTACGACGGACACGGTGGGTTTTTAACTGCTCCCAAACCATTTTTGAAAAAGGGGGAAGGGGCAAACAGAGGCTACGGCTCCATTTCTTTGATGTTTTGATTCTGTCGGTTATTATATAGCAAAGCAGCGACAGAACGGGCGCCTTTTCATGTGACTAACATAATCCAGAAGAGGTCTGAAAGGTAGAAGTAGAGCAGTTAGAGCCGGTCAGAAGTGAAAAGTAAGGAGCGTCACACAGATCAAAGAGAAGAAAGAGTAAAAGATCCTTTATTCTCCATCTGCAGACTAAGGCCATGGTTTAACCACATGTTGGCCATCTGTAAAGTAGGACTGAGGGATGGCACGTTTGAGATGGCAACGGTCCAGAAGCAACTTCAGATGGAAACCTGCTCATGTTCTCGCTCAGAGAACACAGAAACCCTCATCACACAGGCAAGGAGAGGTTTGGGCAAAAGAAGAGAAGCTTCATTCAGCAGCACTAAACTAGCTGACAGACCACCAGGTTGGTCAACTGTGAGGTAGAGAACAGGCCGACAATTTTTAAAAAATGGTGCACTTTGTAACCCAAAGGGTGGCCGGACTGATGCGGATTCAGAAAATGACCAGCAGCCACAGCCATTGATGGCAGTCGCATTCAAACGCTGGATGTCCACGTTAGGTCAACAAAGCGGTTGGATAAGGACGACTCGGAAAATCGAAAACATGCTAGCAATTGCTATCTGTTTGTTCTAACACATCAAACAAAAGACCAAAGCCGCACCGACCAGGTTCAA
Organism: Takifugu flavidus; assembly: GCF_003711565.1. Taxonomy (NCBI): domain Eukaryota; kingdom Metazoa; phylum Chordata; class Actinopteri; order Tetraodontiformes; family Tetraodontidae; genus Takifugu; species Takifugu flavidus. The sequence goes on from NC_079525.1 coordinate 11,549,490, forward strand.
ATATTCCGGTTCAAATATTTAGTTTTTTCAATTTCTGCAAATTCTGGAACCTCAATACACAAGCCCTATGAAACGGCGACGTTGTCGCTGTGCACAACCTGTCTGGGAAGACCGAGGGAAGGCGAAATGGATGAGATTCAGCCAGAAACCGGCGACTATTCACAACCTATCGACAGCATCCCCGCCCTAGAAACGGCCCCGGGCGCCGTGCCGTGGCAGAAATAGATCCCAGTACCCAACACTGGAGCAACCGTCTACATCTTATCGGGCGGCCTGGGTTTGATTTCCATCTAACCTTTTATCTATCATTCCTTTCATCTCCCAACCCCCCTCCCCCCCCTCCCATTCCTACCAGTAACGTCGATGGAGTCAAAGCAAACCTCATTCGTTTCTGTGGAGAGAGGAGCGAGTGGGCACCAGTCCATATTGGGAGCAGGGAAGCATTATCGCACCGAATCTCCTCCGGCTGGGCGAAGGCCCAGTTAAAGCAGCGGTAAATTATAGGCGGAAAAAACTGCAACGAATGAGAAAAACCTGAACGTCTGGGCTGCACATTAATGCACAACGGCAGCGGGCCAGAGCGCCGTAATCAGACTCCCGAGGAAGAGCAGCCAGGCGGCAGCACGCAGACACTGATAGCATCTAGAGAAGTGGTTACACATGTTTGTATCCACAATATTAGCTCTGCTCAACATTAGCCTTGTTCTAGCATTTCGCCCTAAGAGCTACGTGCTGGAGAACCACAGAACGCAGCTCCGTCAGGCGAGTCCTCCAGTAAGACCCTCCGCAGCGTCACGTATCGATCCATCTGGGTAGGTAATCAATAAGTCATCGGGCAAGATAATGGAGCAACAACTTGTCTGTGCATTTAAGCACTTCCAGGATTTGATCCTAAGAGTCCTTTGATCCTTTTCATTCTCAAGGCAGCGGCCGATCATCAGGAGAGATCCTTGGTCTCAGACGATCATCATCGGAATCACGCCTGATTAAGCACTTCCTTTCAAACACCCATATTTTACCTTTTTTTTAACCTCAAATGCCGGCTACAGAAGTGATGATACAAGGAAAAAAATGACCATATTCTTCCGAACGGAGTCCCGGTTAGGTGCTCGCACATGCCCCCCTCGCAAACCGCACACGGGGTGCAACGCCGCGTGCGGTCCGGCCTATTCTTAGCAAAGGGGCATTTGCAAGGTTGAAAATTAAATGTCACTCTTGTTAAAGAAATGTCGCTCTCCGCGCCATCGTCCTGCTGTCATCTTTGAGGGTCACCATCTGAGCCCCAGCACCCGACCCTGAATTCACAGACGCTTAATAATTCACCAGATAATAAGAAGTGGTGACCTTTCTGTCACTTCATAGCTTCAGTAAAACCATATAAACTGCGCCCTGGCCCCGCGTTTACGCTCCATTTATCAACACTGGAGGCTGGGGCTTGTTTTCTGATGTTCGCTTTCGCATCATACGTGATTTAGAATTACCGGTTTCTTCACCTTCTGTGATCGATTAAAGAAAGACACTTCAGCGGGACGGCCGCTACGTCTGTTTCGCCTCATCCGTCCCGCTACCTGGCTGCTCACCTTCTGACTCATAACTCTGGCAAGAGCGAATGTTTCCACATTAGATGAGGAATTCCTCCGGGTGGACGCATGCTGAAGCTCAAAGTGGCAGCCTGACTGGAAATCCTGGGATTGACGTCGGACAACCGGACCACGTCGCCTGAGCCTGACTCTTCCCGTTCGTGTGCACTCATCCCGGTTTGACCCGGAGGTGGTCGGCCTTTCGTCTGTAATTACCGCGGCGATAATAATCCTAAGTGTCATTTAACAGCATTACAACGAACCGGCTGGAGTGTTCAGACTGTCGTGAAAATACTGATTCAAACGGCTGTGAGAATCCCAGAATAACAGCGTCAAAAGCAAGTGTGGTATGTGTCCGAGCGGAGGGGATGTAGGTGTTTTCTGCAGACCAGGAAGCTCGGCCCTGTTTACAGTTCTGCTGCACGGGCCCTGATATTTATTCAGGCTTCCACTCGCATACAAACAGTCATTCACGCTGGTCCACGTCAGCGTGACGCGACCGAAAAAAAACCAAACATCACACTTACAAGCTTCCTTCACACGCAGACACACACGTGAATGAGTCACTTGTTCGTGTGTTTCTTACCTTGGCACTGGAACCCTTGTTTCCCAAAGCCCCTGCGAAAACAAAGACGGCGTCATTTAATACTGCTGCGGGGGAAAACGCATTAATTCAGGCCTACATTAACAGCGTTTACAAGGACTCCAACATACTGGCTAGGAGGCCTATCCTAGGTTTGATCATCCATCAATCTTCTCCCACTTTTCCCTCTGACAGGTCACTAAGAGGAGGGTGCCTCCTGGACATGGTACTTTATATGCAGTTAAATAGGTCTGGGATAAACACTGGAAATGACACCAAATAAACGGCCAGGGACAATTCTTAGCGTTTGCTTTCCTGAGGACGAACCGTCATGCTGCGCTTCCCTGAAGATCAGAGGTCACGCCGTTAAACTGTCACATTTATAGGCCATATAATTAAAACCGTGCCTGCAACAGGGGTGCAGCCCCCACATAGCTGTGAGTTGGGGGGGGGGGGGAAGTTTGGCTTTTGGTGGTTTAATGCATTTTGGTATGAGATGCAGCACTAGAAACCCCTCCTCACACCAGGGTGCTGCAATCATGAAGGCCTGTTGCACAGACGCCGCCAAAACTGAGGCTTTACTAGTGCAAAGGAAAAGGAAGGATATTAGTCATCCAAACCCGGTCCTGTATCATGTGGAACCCGGAAAGAAAACTAGAACAGATGTCGGTGCCAGCTCTGATACAGTGTTCGCGTAATGTGTCGATTTAGTTCTGCAACGTCGGGTTTGCAGAAATAATCGATTTCCTGTAGTCCTGGGGATTAGAGTGCAGAAAGGGAAGGTTAAAAGTCCTTGTTTTTCTTGCGCTTCACTAATAAGAACAGCAATAACTCCTCCCATGTTGCTGGTGGGGATAGAGGCTGAACAAACTGGGGTCTCTGTAACATCCCGAAACACTGAGATGACGGCGTCTGTGGTCTAACAAGACTTGTCTCTGCGGATCTTGCAGAATCCAACAGCTGTAACGGATCGATGCGGGCCGGACGAGCGAAAGTTCGCCTGGAGTTGCGTTATTTCCCCCAGCGAAGTGTTGCGGGACCGAAGTTATCCAACATGCAACAGGCAGCAGTCGAGGGTGGAGGTGGGAGAGACTTACCAGATGAAGTCGGTGCAGTGGCTGCAGAAAGTCGGCTGCTTGAAGAAGCGGGCTGTGAATTTGTGGTTCTTCACTTCGTGGACGTTTTTTTGCCTCAGCGCACCTTTACGAGCGAACCTGTTGGCGACGTCCTCGTTGGACGACTCGTTTAAACTCACATCAGCCATGTCCCCCGGTAGATAAACCAGTCCCGATGCTCACTCTTCTATTGCTTTTCTTTGTTTTTTTGATTTTTAGGATTTATTTCTCGCGGTCCGTCGCGGCGGAGACCCTCCTGCTGAGAGGCGGCGGTGCACACCCGACACACTGAGCTTCCCGACTGAGGGCTGTCCCTGCCTGTTGACGCCGCTGGCTGGGCTGCTCCACTGACAGCTCTGGGCAAACAGCAAGCCAGCGGTAGTGACGCGAGTACTGCATCCTGTAAGACCTTCACAATAAGAGTCCCGACCGGACTCGAGCGCCGTAACATCCTGATTACGCGTGTCTGAGTCGATTACCTGAGCCGACCGTACAGACTTTATTGTCACAAATAAATTGTGACCTTAAACACATAGCAAATAATAAAATTGCTAATGCATTTGCTAATTGTTATTACTTTCATTGTCAGTAATAGCAGTAGTTCGTTAGTGTAATTACTGTAATTCTGTAGTATTTTAGCAACATTAAAAACAGGTACTTGGAGGGTTTTAAAAACCTACTATGTCCATACAGTGTTGATTTATTTTCCAAACCCTATGCTTTTTCTTTGTAGATCTTTGGAGCTCAGGTATGTCAAATTTTATCTTATCTAAGCTCTGATTCATACCAGCCAAGGTACCATAAATTTTTTTTAAAAGTTAATAAGTTAATACTGAAACATCACTAGCTCATTTCATGCAACACAAACATGATAGTCTCTACTAGTCTAATTTCAAGACTCCTTGACTGATTGAATAATTAAAGATGCTTTACTTTCAGTGCTGCACAGCATAAAACTAAGTACATGGAATGACAAAGTAGCTGATATATGTAGCATTGAACATGTCTAAGTTATCATAAGTTGAGAGTATTCATTTTTAAAATCAGATGGATGGTCCATTGTTCAAACCTTTAAAGTAGAAAGACCAACTGTTTTTATCATTGATTTTCCAAATCCCTTTTAGACTAACTGAAACGTAAACTAATGTTGAGGAGGGGAAAAAATTGCCATTAAAGACAGCTTGTGGCATTATCAGCATATCTCTATCTGTGCAGCCTTTAATCCTGGTCATAAAGGCCTCCTATCTGCCAACAGGGCATGAAAGCAAACTCCACCAACCTTCAGGAGGAACCATAAATGATTTTACTCATTCAAAGAGCATTTTAGAGCAGTAAAAATCATTATTTATGCAGTGCATGCTTGTCTCTAAAAGCCCGGAATCATCCATCTCTTCATTTTATCAACAACATTATCCCGTGTTCCTCCGCTACTGTTGTTTCAGTACTTCCTGTTCAACCGGCTATTTTTTTATGCAACTTGACATTTGCTTTTCTCCGCTTCTCCCACGGCTGTCACGCAACAGGACCCCTGAGTGACGGAGGAGGCCCCTGGCCCCGCTGCTGCAATTGCGGCGATGCCGCCATCGTGTGGACACATAACACATTACATATTTTGTACTGATGTGATCATCAGTTTTTCTATATGTTTGAATACCTCTGTTTAACGCGCACATTTCAAATGCATTCACAAATGGGAAACGGGCCAACGTGTAATGATTATGATGAATAAACCTGCATTGGTAAGAAAGCCAAAAGAAAGCCTCTTCTTGAGGTTTACAGTATTAATCGGTGCTAATTTGAAGGCACGGTTAAATGTAGATTTAAACGCTTAACTGTAGAGTTAAATCGTATCATCCGCATCACCAATTCTATAGATCTAAGATTCTAATAGGTAAAGTGCAGCATTGAGCAGTGTTAACCAGAGTTCACTGGCCAGCAGGACAGGCAAACATCTCAATCCAATTTATGGGAACAACAAATATTTGGCAGAATGAAATTTGGCTGAAACGAATCTTTATGAAAACTGGTGATTATGAATTTTCACACATACTAAACATCACAGAGACAACAAAGCTACATTAAAAGTATGTAAAGTGGTTTAGATTTAACTGCAAAAAGACCCATCTGTTGGGGCGTTTGTCTCTTCAGATGATTTAGCATCTTCCTCTATGTCATATCCTTAATTTAATTGCCTTTGTGTCTCAGTATATATAATATCTCACTGTGTGTTTGCTGTCTGGTGATGTACAAAACCAGAGTTGCCCATCGATCACTTTTGGGTAAATATTCATGAGTCAAGAACTTTGTCCTCGGTCAATAGGAGCCTTTGCCGACATCTGATTGGACCAGATTTCAGCACACATTTACCCTGCAGCCTTTATGTCCCCAAGCCCAACTGAGTTCCCGGGGACAGAGAGGAGACTCCACGAAGAGGGAAATGGCTTCAACTCTGGCTCTTTTGGCGCTTCTGCAACTTGCCTTATTCTCAAGTGTATCATGCATCAAAGGTGAGATACGACCCTGCATTATTTGGACTATTCTCTGAGGTGCAGCAATGCTGTTCCCTCTGTTCCTTAAAGTCATAACCTGTTCTCTGAGCAGTCTGCGGTCGACCTCCCATCACCGATGGGATTGATGAGCTGGCACTAAAGCGTGTGTATGAGCCCGGGGAAGCTGTGACCCTCTCGTGTGAGCAGGGGTACACGCCTTCAACGTTAAACCCTCGGAGAATAACGTGCACCGCCACGGGAGAGTGGACGCAGTCCGACCTGGCCTGTTCGCGTGAGTTTAATGGGAACCATATCCACCCCTGATTAATCATTTACAGAAATAAGATCTTGATCGAGTCTCTGACGCGGGGTTTTTCGTACAGCTAAGATGTGTCCCATCCCTCGACCTCTGCGGCCGCTGGCAATGGGGAGGACAGAAGCTCCATACAAGAGCGTGCTCAATTTCACGTGTGATGACGGGTAACTTTGGCGTTTTACGCGATCTGTTCCTGCTTATTCACAACAAAACCACATCAATGGACTTGTTCATCAGGTACGTGATGCAGGGGGCCAATGAGAGCAGATGTTTGCCTGACGGTAACTGGAGCAATCCTCCACCTCTCTGCAAAGGTACTGCAGGAATAATGGCTTTTCAGACACTTTGGGGAAATGGCATTTTAATTCCTGTAGTTGCTTTTGGCAATGTATAGACAAGAACATTCTGCGTACAAGGACAGATTTTGCATGAAAAGCACCACAAAATGTTCCATTGGCCCCCTGGTGGCGGGCCTCAGTAACAAAGGAAACCCCTCATCTCCACTGTTTGAGTTTATTTCATCCAAAGGGAGTTTTTTAAAAATAAAATAAAATAAAAGCAGTCACTCAGTTCAGAGAGTTTGGCGCTGCTAGCAGATGTTTTTAACTGCGTGATGTGGACACATTTAATGCAAGACGTTGTGAGATGGCGGCACCAGAGGTCAGGTTGCAGGTCTTTCAGGCTCCTGAAGTGTGTTTGACTCGACAGCTGAGGAAATTTTCCAAGTTGTAGTGTCTTTCCTATCCTGCAGCTGTGAACTGTCCTCTGCCTAAACCACCAATGGGTGGAAAAATAGTCTATAATAAAGCCATTACCGGAAACACAGTCCAGTACGGACACAGCTGGACGTATGAATGCAACCCACCCAAGGCTCCGAGTCACGAGAGAGGCTCCTGTATGGCTGATGGAACTGCAACTGAGCCACCCGTCTGCCAGGGTACACCGCCCACATTTATTTTCTTTAAAAAGCCTCTTTGGAAGCTGCTATAAATAAAATTCCATCTGCTTTTGTTCTGCTAGAGGTGAGCTGCCCCATCCCAACAGGGATCCCGAACGGCTTCATGACCTTTGCTGTGATGAGAAAGCACGGCTACAAGGAGAAGGTTAAATATGGCTGCGTTGATCACTACGTTCTTGACGGCGATGCCGAAATACAGTGCCAAAACACAGGAAACTGGTCATCCAAGCCAGTCTGCAGGGGTGAGTGGTGGAAAACAAAGACCCTGTTGGTGCTGTTGGCATCCCAGCACAATACTGATGACATCACATTTGAGCAGATGTCCAACATCTGGTGGAAATGGGCATCAGCTGCTCCTCTGCATTCTTTTCTCTCTCTGCTTTCCCTTCCAGCTCCCTGCACGGTTGGTATCAAAAGAGGCCGCATCTTCTACAATTCCCAGAAGCTCTGGATCGCAGATCTGAAACCCAACCGAGTTCTCCATGGAGAACACGTTGCATTCTATTGCCTGAACAAAGCCGACAGGTGCGGCTACCCAGTGGCCAGCACCTGTCGGGATGGAAACCTCCCAATCCCAGAATGCTTTGAAGGTGTGCACTTGTCAGTGTCTATAATTCTTAGTACTGGATACTTTATTGATGTCAGAAACTAAAATGTTAATATTAGTACGACATAAATATTGTGCTTTTACATGCGTGAGACTGGTAGGCACTGATATTGACATTTATTTTTCCAATTTTTAGAACCGGGGAAGATTGAGTACAATATAAGGGCCAAAACGCTTCCATCAGAGATTGAAATGTGTGCTTCTCCACCACCTGCAAGTTCCACCAGTCCTGCATAATCCTGCACATGGAGCCGTTTAAGACTGGGAGGATGTGGAAAAACGAACAGGATAATCCTTATAATTAACTTGTGTCATCTCTTCATTTCCTTGAGCATAATAATAAAGTCACTGCTATTGATACCGAAATACGGAGTTTTCTTTAACACGATGTGATACCACTAAGAGAAGAGAAGAGAAGAGAGGAGAGGAGAGGAGAGGAGAGGAGGAGAGGAGAGGAGGAGGAGAGGAGAGAGAGGAGAGGAAGAGGAGAGGAGAGGAGAAGAGGAGAGGAGGAGAGGAGAGGAGAAGGAGAGGAGAGGAGGAGGGGAGGGAGAAGGAGAGGAGAGGAGAGGAGAGGAGAGGAGGGGAGAGGAGAGGAGAGGAGAGGAGAGGAGGAGGAGAGGAGGAGAGGGAAGGGGAGAAAAGAGGAGAGGAGAGAGAGAGGAGAGGAGGAGGAGAGGAGGAGAGGAGAGGGGAGAAAAGAGGAGAGGAGAGGAGAGGAGAGGAGAGGAGAGGAGGAGGAGGGAGGAGAGGAGAGGAGAGGAGAGGAGGGGAGGGGAGGAGAGGGAAGGGGAGAAAAGAGGAGAGGAGAGGGAAGGGGAGAAAAGAGGAGAGGAGAGGAGGGAGAGGAGAGGAGGAGAGGAGGGGAGAAAAGAGGAGAGGAGAGGAGAGGAGAGGAGAGGAGAGGAGAGGAGGGGAGGAGAGGAGAGGAGAGGAGGAGAGGAGGAGAGGGAAGGGGAGAAAAGAGGAGAGGAGGAGAGGAGGGGAGGGGAGGAGAGGAGAGGAGGAGAGGGAAGGGGAGAAAAGAGGAGAGGAGGAGGAGAGGAGAGGAGAGGAGAGGAGAGGGAAGGGGAGAAAAGAGGAGAAATAAGAATTAAACAGTTTTTAGGAGAAAATACAGTAGCTTTTCCTGTTTTCCAATCTTGTGATTTTGAATAATGCTGCAACAAGGTAAAGTCCAACTCTGGGGGGGGGGTCATTTCCAGTAAAATCTCAGCGAGCCAATTAGGAAACAGAGCAGCTCTTATCTGTTTACTTTTAGAGCAACACAAATACCAGTGAGAGAGGAGACAGTCTGAACTGGGCCGAGGATCACTTGTGCATTTCATTAAGGATGGAACGGAACCTGTTTCTGCTCACGCTCGTTGTTGGTTTTATCACTGACGGATCTGGACAGGACAATGGTACGTGCTCTCATTACGTGACGTTGTTCATCATTATCAAGCCTGACATAATGAGACCTGAGCTGTTTGGAGGTTGTTCATTTTTCTGTTTGGACTAGTGATTGTATGAAATTCCTACATTTTGGTTTAAATTAGTGACAAAACAATAAAATCACTCTTATGTAGCATTACAAAATGGTCATTTCAATGCCTAAACATTTTTAAAACAAACAGTAGAAGGGTCTCTTTAAAACAAACTTCATGACTGTATGAAGTTGCCATGAAGACATTGTGCTTATCTCGCTATAATTAGCTTCTGTGTGTTTCTTAACATTTGTACAAGCATTTAAACAGTAAAAAACTCCTTTGCCAGCATGATGAAAAGGCTTTTCCATGATTGCGTAATCTGTTTGTTGTTCCAGTGTGTACGAGACCTGAGCTGAATGTGAATATTCTGCTGGAAGGCCTTCAGAGATACTTCAATCCTGGTGAAGAGTTAGTTCTTAGCTGTGAACCTGGATACACTCCTCTGTCAGGCCCCAGGAAGATTATTTGCAGAGTCAATGGAGAATGGACCAAAACCAAATTACTGTGCATACGTGGGTCTCTGCTGCATTTGCTTTTTGTGAAATCCTTATGAAAGCATACTACAATAGAAGCCCTGATGGAAGCTCCGATTTAAACATTTGTGCTCCTCTCCTGCAGCAAAGCGATGCCCCTATCCTGAATCTCTGTTGAACGGAGAGGTGTACTACACAGACACGGTGTACGGGAGCACCATCAACTATACATGCGATGAAGGGTGACATCAACCTCTTTATAGTACCGCAACAGTGCAAAAGTTTCTCATTTAAATCCTCATACATACAGTACTTGAGACCACATTGTGATGAGTGTTTGCATCCAGTGAGCCATGTGGTTTTGTGCAGGTACACCATGAATGGCGCTGATGTTTCAGAGTGCCTATCCAATGGAATGTGGAGCAACCCAGCTCCGGAGTGCAAAGGTGTGTAATCTGACATGCTCAGCACCTCTTGTTTGTGTGGGAATATAAGTGCACGTGCAGAAGTATACTTATGAATCCACATGTGTCTCCTGCTGAAGCTGTGCAGTGTGGTCTGGCTCCAATCCCACAGTTTGGGAAAATCATTTATAATAAACACGTCGAAGGGAACACCACTTCTTACGGCACCCAGGGCACGTACCAGTGCCTGCCTCCCTATGTGCTGTTTGGTGATGCAAAAGCAGAGTGCACTAGCAATGGGAACTGGACCAAGACGCCTGAATGCAGAGGTAGGATGACTAGAAAACTTGCAGCTGTCCAACAACTGCCTCAAGATTTCAGTGTTCACTGAATTTAATTTAAGTCCAAGTAAACTTAAAAACAGTGTGTGTGCATGTGTGTGTGTGTGTCTGTGTGTGTGTCTGCACTCACTGCAATAGTTAATTGATTGTTTAAGACTCGACGCACCTCTTTGGTGCTGTTATAAGATTTGTCGTTGGGCAGTTTTCTTTAAAAGGTCATAAATCGCTCTTTTAATTCTGTTTCCCCCCTATAGTGGTGTCCTGCCCTCCACCTGAGAACATTGAGAGAGGCTACATGTCAAGCAACGCCAAGAGAACTTATGACTACACGGAAACTATCAAATATGGTTGCCATGGCGACCATGTGATTGAAGGGAGCCAGCAGATTGTTTGTCAGAAATATGGGAATTGGTCTGAAAGGCCTTCCTGCAAAGGTACAATTCACACACACACACACACACACACACACACACACACACACACACACACACTCACACACACATATATATACAGTATTATATATATATATATATATATATAATGTACGTGTGTGTTTTCCAGCTCCTTGTAGTGTTGGGATACGTAAAGGCAGGATATTGTACAGAGGACGAAAACTCTGGATCAAAGAACTGACTCCCAACAGAATCTTACACAATGAACTCGTCTCAGTCTATTGCATGAACAATGAAAGGAAGTGTGGTTACGCTGTATCCACTCAGTGCATTGATGGAAAACTCAACATCCCAGAATGCTTTCAAGGTAAACTCTCTTGTCCAATGAATGGCCACAAATGACTTAAAAGCAAGACATTATTTAAAACATGTTCAGTACAAAATTCTAACCTGTTCAAATCTCTCTCACTTTTTTGTTCTAGAGCCCAGCCTTAACACTTACAACTTACATTCCAGTTCACTTCCATCAGAAATCAAGCAATGTTGAAATAGCAGCAGATAACTTCTCTACTACAATAGGGAAGTTGTGCATTTGTGTTCTGCTCTTTTAAACCTAAGGCATGCGATAATCTTTGTATTCAACATAATTCTAGCTATTTTCAACTGTATTAGTCCTGATTAACAGGTGCCATTTTAAAGTCAACTCTGTAATAATAAAAGACATCCATTTATTCATTATCTGTAATCCTTTTATGGGAGTGGAAACCATTTCAAATAAAATTGAGCCTGCACAGATCAACCCAGGACTGAGCGTCTGTTCATCAGAAACAACAACCACTCAGCTCTAAGAGCAAACTGGCTGAGAAAAGAGAAACATCAAGAGGAAACAGGTGCAGATACAGAACGAATACACAACCGCAGTGCACGGCCATGATCTGCTCCATATTCCAGCCAAGAATGTAAAAAAGACAAACATTATTCCATCAAAAGACAGAAAAATATAAAATTTAAAATGAAGGGCTTTTTAATGAAATTATATTTTTAACATCACTAAAAGTTTCAATGCATTTATTTATCATGAGATAAGGGCTTTGAAAGAAATTCGTTAAGAGACAGCTAGTGGTTGTTTTGCAGATATTTGCATTTGTGTATCAAAAATGTACCCAATATAGGAATATAGTTGAAGGGAAAAAAGCTGTTTCCTGAGATTATAGGCAGAAATACGCCTCCTGTCATTGCAGTTAACTGCGTCTGCGCAGACACACAGTCCCACTTCCGGTAGCAATGCCAAACATTGAGCTGTGTTCTCGCGATATTTGGTGGGGTCCACTTTCTTCTCATCCAGCATGGCCGCGCTGTACGAAGGCTACACGTTGTGTGGACGTGTTTCAGGTCAATCTCTGTCAGATTCTGGCATTCAGGGCATTGAAGTGGAGAGAGACAACGACCATGTCATCGTCACCGACTCCTCTCGTTCTGTCACGCTGTATATGGTAAAGTTTTACGTTTATTCCGAAGAGATCTTTACCTGCTACAGCAGATCTGTGGAACTCGTGTCTCAGTTCAATATCTCCCAGGACTTGCTCGTGATACTCTCTTCACCTAATTTTTTTAAAAATATTTTACTGGACCCACAGGCTATATACATATATCTATGATAGTGACCCCAAAAGTCGCTCTATTGTATTTGCGTTGTTAAATTGTTAAATTATGTTATACAACATTTGCAAAAGCTTGCCTAAGTTTTATTAGAGGCCCTGGTGGTCACATTTCACCAAGCATCATCGGGATAAAAGGTAATTTCTCTCCATGACAGTTCAAACCTCGTTCACTATTGTTTATTTTGTGTTCTGGCAGGTGTCTGACCAGAAGCCTCTGAGCACCTGGACAGTGAAACAAGGACAGACCTTTACCTGTCCAGCTGTTTATAACTCGCAGACCAAGGAATATGTGGCTGTGTCAGACAGTAAGGTAAGATAAGTACTGTAATGGTTTCTGGTCCAGCAGCGGTTGGAAAGGTCACTGCAAACCTTTTCTGCAATTTACAAAGTTGCATCTTTGTTTTTATGTTCAGGTCATCAGAATTTGGAAGGAAGAAGACATGCTCTTAGATAAAGTCTTCAAGTCTACTGTAAGTCTGAGCAAAACACGCACCACAATCTCTTTTTGGTAAAAGTATATGTTATGATGTATAATTCTTTTAGGCAAGTTCATTAGCTAATTGTTTTAGAGGATTATTGTCTAATGATTTTACCTCAGGTTCTTCACTTTTAAAGAGTCTCATTGTGTTTGCATTTTAGTACCTTTAAAATAAGAGTTAATAAGTGTCAATTTGAATTATTCATAGTGGTGCCCCATTTGATTTGTGATGAAATATTTCCTTTCATTTGTGGCCTGAATATTTCCAGGTGTCATCAGATATCTGGAGCATTCACAGTATTCCAGGAGGGGAGCCTGTGGTCTTGTTTAAGAAAGGAGCTATGAGACTCTTGGACTCTCTTCTTACTGCTCCCCAGCAGCCAATAGAGGAAGTGATTTCTCAAGAAGAAACCATTTGGTGAGTGTTACTCTACACTTTTAATACCTTTATAGAGGCCTGGAATAACATATTTCCAAAAATGTGGTAGTGAAGCATCACTGATTTTAAAGATGGCTGCTTCCTTGTATTTTTTTGTTTGTTTGTTTCATGCTGTTTGCTGAAATCTGTGAATTAAAATCTTTTTTTTCCATTTTCTTTTTTACCAAATAGCAATTGGTTATTCATGACACTCATGAGCACACAAACAAACAATGAATACAGTGTCACTGTATGGAAGAAAATGTCGGATAATTAAACTGGATAATAAAATCAAAAGCTGAAACAACCTGTGCTTGTTTAGGTGGAGCACCAACTTGATGGCTGAGTCACAGCAGTTTGTCATCTTTACCACTGAGCAGGTGATGCAATTTCCCTTGTTTTGCTTTTGACATGAGGTTTATACAGTGTGGGTGTGAAGAATTCAGTTTTAATCTGTAGTTAGTAAACTGTAAGACAGACATCTCTGCATGTGAATTGCTGGATTTTATGTTGCATTTTATTTCATATTTAAAATTATTTATATTCTCTACCGACACACATGCCATCTTTGTTGCTGCTATCTTTTACAACCTGCTTGCATTGAGTGTCTCTCTTGGTTTTCCACAGAAAGGAAATCATTTCCTCTACCTGCAGAGACTGAATCCCAACACCTTGCAGAGATACCAGCTGGAGCGAGAAGAGCCTGTTCTTTCCCCGCTGAGCTTTTGCGCCTCCTACAGAGATAAACACATCTGTCTACTTTATCTATGTAAGCCCAAAACAGTGGTGAAAGTGAAAGCATTCATGTTTGGCTGTTGGATGAGACAGGCTAGTTTGGTATTACCTTGGTTAAAAGCAAAGATTAGTTTGTCGTTGCTTTGAGCAGCACATTTTCTAGATGTAATCAAATCAGCAGTTGCTACCAAAATAGTTTTTCCCATGTTAATATGCCAGTAAATAAAAGGTTGGAATATTTCAAGGTTGAGATAAACTTCCTGTTTCCAAGATTCAGTCCAAGCTGTTCTCATCATTATTTTTGTCTTTTAGACCCGAACGGCCACCTCTACCAGAGCACCCTCTCAGTGCGAAACCTGGGCGGGGTCAGTGAGGAGGCCCAGGCTCTTCCACTGTCCCGCAGCCTGCTGCTGAGCCTTCCAGTTGGTGAGGGCCCCCTGAAGGCAGCATCAGCTCTTATCCTGGATGAAGCCCATGTAGCGGTTGTGGGTGTTCCACATCCCTCTGCTGGCGCTGGTAAAGGTTTGTGTTTTATTATAAAGACTCAAATAAAAGCATTGTTTCATACTACTAGTTGATGGTTAAGATGTTGGTTTAGTGTTTGACTGGTTTATACTCCACTGGTAACAAATTCCATCACACAGAATTGAAATTTCTGGCTTGTTTTGAAATAATTTTTAGACGTATCAAGTTGTTGAATATGTGATCATTAGTCCCTGCTGCAGCATGATACTGCAGTTTTTTGATCAGACTATTAGATTTATCAAAATTTATATTCAATGCTCACATAATCTAAACAGCACCAAGATACAGGATACTTGCATTCCATCGTGCTGATTCACAGGTCTCAATGTTTCTAAATTGACACATGTAGTTTGGGGAAATAGTAATGAAGTCTGTGTTTATAAAAAATAATTATTAGACATAATTATTTGCAAGTAAATGTTATTTCTTACCTAGATGCAATCACACGTTTGTAGTTCCCGAACCCATTGTTGATGTCTGTTTCTTTCAGACTTCCTCTGCATCTGGAATACCAATTTCCAAACTCTTCAGGCGGGAAAAGAAATGGCGGGTCAAATTTATGGACAGGTAGGAATGGTTTGGAAGTAGGCGTTACCCAAAAGCTGCATTTATTGCGATAGCTCCATTGTTTCACAGCTGACTAATAAATGAATGACCACAAGTGGGGTTTAGCTGCTGTTGCAGGCCAATTTTCCCTGTCCTTCCAGCTGTTTGGTGTTGGTAGAGGACTGTATAACTTTGGTAGAAGACTGTGTCTGCTCTCCACTGTGACTGGGCTCAGAATCCCTCCTCACAACTTTATTGCAGTTGACAGTATAAAATTAAATCCTTTGTGCTGCCACTATTGACTCCGTCTGTTACTTGCATTGAAACCTGTATGTCTTTTTTTTTTAGTTGTGGAGGTATTCAAACAAATTATTCATTCCACATGGAAAAATGCTCTCAGTTATTCCATATGAGTGTCCCAAGTCTTGTTTGTCTTCTGCCCTGGGAAAACTCCGACAAGCCAAGACTGAAGGTGAGCCTGGTCAAGTATCTATGTACCTATTATAGTTATAAGATTTTGCTAGAGTTCATTACATTGTAAGCATGTTGCTGGGTCATCATGTGCCTTTCCTGCCATCCACAGAGCAATGTGTTATACCTTCTGTCCCATCTTGGAGTAATATTCTGCATGGAGAGAATGCTCAGCCTCCTCGAACATTGCAAACCAGAAAGACGGTAAAAATCATACAATAAGAATATAAAACAATAATGGATTACAAAGATAAAACTGAAAAAAAAACTCACTAGTGTTTTAAAGGCCATCAGTAGAAATGCTGAAACAAATTATGAGAGATCAAACATGGAATGCAATGTGACGATTCATCTCTTCTCAACAGAGGGCAACAAGAAAGACCCAGTCAACACCTTGTTTAACAGTTGAAAAGGTTCTGGAGCTCATTAAGGTATCACTTTTATTTCCCCATTACATAGTAATGAATCAATATTGACCAATGTTAAAGTTTGTGTCAATTTCCTCGTGCAGACGGCACCATTGGAAGAGGTGCAGAAAGAAGTGGAGGAGCTCCTGTCCCATGCTGACAGTCAAGATCTGCAGTTCTCTGTGGGGCACCTTGCATCGGCTCTTGTGTCCCGGAGCCTTGCAAATCCATCCTTTTACACCTCAGACATCCTGGTCCAGCTGGTGCGCACCCAGTTTCTCTGTCACAGGTAAGCACTGCCATGGAATTCCAGTCTGGATGTGAACAAATGATACATTGCCAGTCTTTTCCCAAAAAAGGCTACTTTATTTTTACAAATTCCACCAACTGAGTTGTTTATTCATATAATAATGGAACATCATCACTGTCCATCATCTTCTTGACCTCAACAGTGTGTGTCCAGACCTTTTACTTCTGGCTTTGGAGAGAAAGGACTACTTTTTGTGCCAGCTCTGTCTCCAGTTTTTCCCCGACATCCCTGAAGCCATGACGTGTGCTTGTCTAAAGGCCTTTATCAGGTAACAATTGGCATGGTGTGGATTGTGCACTTTCTGACTCTGTGTATGTGTAACAGTGTGTTGTTCTGCCTTGGTGGTGCAGTATGCCAGATGCTGATGCAGAAAAAGTGACTCTGGAGCCTGACAGCATCTCTTTCATGGAAGCGCTCATTGCCAGGGAGCATGGTGAAGCTAGTGTGCAGAACGGGTTCAGCTCCAGTGATGATAAGGACTGCTCAGATGCTCTCGAAGGAGATGGCAAGGCGAGGATCTCGGCTGCATCAGAAGGGATCTGTCCGGTGGAATTACACAAGGCTGCTCTATTGTATCCTTCTATCATATCATCACTCAAACTAAATACTAGTCATATGCTTTTACATGAAGACTCTGGATCCTTAACTTTAACTTCCTAGAAATGAAGTCCTGCAAACTGCATACAGTGACACGTTCCTCCTCCCTCACCTAAAAGATCTCTCTTCAAGACAAATTATTGTGAGCATTAGCTACTAAATCTCTATCACATGAATCACCAATTTAATGTGCATCTTATTTAAAAGCAGATAATAAATTTTCTTTTTTCCCCTTTAATCAGCTCTTCCTGCAGTACCTGCACTATCTTTACCTAAGATATTGTCAAGATGCTTCTCTATCGAAGCCTGATGTGAGGTCACCAAGTCTGACTCAGGTCAGGATCAGCGTCATAACTAGATTATTATAAAGGCCTCTGTTGGCATAGAACATTCAGTCCTGCTAACAAATGAAAAGCGATAAGGATTTACTTTTTGTACAGGTCTTTTTTTCCTCAAACCTCAATTTCTCCACTGATTTTAGAAATTCTGGAAAAGTGATGTATGTTAGGTTTTGATTTGCTCTCATTCGACTGTCCCTTTTCCATTTTATTGGGTTGACAGATTATGGATTGGATATGCCTGCTGTTGGATGCCCATTTCACGGTGCTTGTGATGACTCCTGAGGCCAGGGGCTTACTAATGAGCCTTCACATTTTTGTTAAGTCTCAGGTAACTTTGGGTCTAAGTGGCTGAATATATGTTCTGAGGGATAAAAGCATATAAGTATAAAAGTAAAAAATGGTCTAGCATGGCCAAATAAATTAGGTGTATCTAATGTTATCTCTAAAGTCGGTGTGTTCTTGTGTCCCCAGGTGAAACTGGTGTCTGAACTTGGAAAGATTGAGGCCAGCTTTCAAGAACTCGATAAGATGAAAGTGAAAAGAGATGTGGCACAGTACTCCATTGAAATCATTGAGCTGTTATAGAATATGTACAAGGTATATAGCTTTAATAAATTCCTGAACTGTAACCTGCTTTGGCTGTATACTTGCCCTGAATGGTATACTCTGAAGAACTTTCATACATGGATGTTTTTACTGAATAAAAAGATGATGGAATTCTTCTGTACTATCAGTTGCAGATGTTAAGCCATTGCTTTGCTTGATTAATTAAAGATCCCAGTTATTTGACTAACTGAAATGTGTATGAGTAATCATGTTAATTTGAAATTTGTTACAGAAAAAGTCTGCATTTGAATACTTTATTGTGACTGGCTTGCTGTTGGGGTTTTCTGTATGTATTTTAATGCAATGAATTGAAATATGAGCTGACTTTATTCAAGACTTTCCTCACAAAATGCACAGGACAAATAAATATGTTGGTTTTTCTTTGAGTATCCATGAATATTAAAATTTTGTCATTTTTATGTAGCCAGTCAACATAGTGGTGTTGAGGGTGATGAAGAGTACAAAGGCAGATCAGAGGACAGAGAAGATGCAGTGTTGCGAGGTGTTGGTAACATCTTAGTTATGCTGCTATAGGCCAAGGCTGCCGGGGGTCCAGAAACATGATCACCTGACAGGAGGTGATAGAAGGATAGGAAGGCAGCTGGTCCTAATAACAGATCTGTAGAGATTAGAAGTCTCTGAAAGAGATAACTGTTGAGTTTCTGACGGTCTTTCAACAAGATGTTCAATGGTAGAGTTCCCGAGGACTGAGGAAAAGTAAGCCGTTTGCTCTTCAAGCATAAGAAGTGTGATGACCTGGAGCTACTGCAGAGCAAATACATTGATCAGCCACACAATAAAGTTGGGGAAAGCGCAGTAGAAGCTAGACTGAGGGCAGAAGTGAGCATTTGTAGCGGTATGATTTCACGTCAAGGTAGTCTGCTACAGATGCAACATTTGTGTTGAGGATGTTGATAGTGCAGAGAAGGTCAGAGAGCGAGGTGTCGTGTTTTTGTAGATCTTGAGGAAATATCAGACAGGGTGCCGAGACAGGAACTGTGGTACTGTATGAGGAAGTCAGAGTGGCAGAAAAGTATGTTAGAGGAAGGGCAGTGAAGATCAAGGTGGGGTTTAGACTGCAGCAGAGACCAGCTTGAGCACCTTCTTGATTGCTATGGTGATGGACAAGCTCATCTTAAAATGTGGTGTTTGCATTGATCTTGTAAAATTGCGTGCAGGTGCAGGAGAACCTAGAGAGGCAGGAGATGTATCCCCTGGAGAGGAGAGGAATGATGGAGAAAGCCAAAATGTGTATAAATGAGAGGGACCTTGGTGGAACGGTGAGGGAGGAACAAGGTAGAGGATTTTAAGAAGTTATAACATTTTCGACGTGAGAAGAATGATAGCTGTCATTAAAACCTCAACAACTCAATCCAGTCCGAGTCTATGTTATTACTGTATATCAAACCTTATACAACAAATTCAATTAAGAATTCCACATATTTTTGACGTGTAGATATTGCACATATCTTGCTTTCCAAATTGACCTGATATAAACCGTAATATAATATATATATATGTTCCGTGAACTTGGTGCAAGCGATTAATCTCAGGGTCGAGCTTATTTTCTGGCCTCTGCCGTGCGACGATGACGACGACGACGGTGAAAATGAAAGGTGTTGCTGACAACACGCAACCTTTCTGTAATTAAAACACCCGCCAGGGCCAATCGCCCCAATAAAATAGTAAAGATGGGGAGCATTTGCATGGTTAACTAATTTTATGAACTAACACGGCAATTGCGTCTATTGTAGGATAGAGGATCACGTGATCAGTACAAACGCTGCAAGCTCTGTCAAGCTAGAGGAAAACGGATAAACTTCCTCTTCAGTTAAGGTGAATTGATTAAATATATTGCAATTGGTGTCAATGTCTCGAAAACAAATGCTATTGTGAAATCGCGCAATTTTATGTTCAAGGTTTGCGCGTCATGTATGAGTGAGGCTTTCATAGTTTGCTGCGTTTGTTTCACCGTTTTGACTTTTATGATGAAAGGATCTATTTTACTTCCGGCACAACTCTTTAGTGTTGTGACGTACTTGACGCACTATAGGGGCCTGCTGTGTTTTCAACGGAGTGAGAGCTGTGAAGAAAAATGGCGTCTTTAGGCGACCCAGAGCGGGACACCGGCCATTCAGTTTGAGCTCTCCACCCTGAAATTGAGCCCGGGGCTTGGTGGGAATTTTGGGGGACCGTCAAAATATCGGTTATTCGCCCTCTCCCACCTTTTCTCTGGTGTGCGGTTTAACCAAACACCGAGATTGAAGCGGAACAAAAAATACTCTCTCCTGCAATGAGGGGGAGAAGAGGAAGGCCGCCCAAACAAGCAGCCGTGATGCGAGAAGGTTCACCCGGACCAGTCCGTGGCTTTCGGGGCGGCAGGAGCAGAGGGATGCGTGGACGAGGAAGAGGCAGAGGGCGGGGACGGGGACGTGGAAGAAGCGGCGGAATTTACAGCAGCGGCTCTGCGGAGTTGGACGCAGAAATCTCCGGTCGTGAGAACTTTCATTCGTCCCGGGGCAGCAAGAAAGTTGCATCCGCCACCACTGCGCCTGGCGCGGGATCGCGGGGCAGAGGGAGAGGGAGAGGTTCGAGAGGCGGCCGCGGCGGCAGAGGCGGAGTGAGGCGGCCACAGACTAAGGTCGTCTACGACGACAACAGCGACGAGGAGGATGATAATTTAAGCTACAGGTCAGAAGAGGATGAACTCCTGGACGACAGCCCGTCGGATCTTGAAGAAGAGGCCTTGGGAAACGATTCTGATTATGTGGAGGAACTACCAGATGATGATGATGGTGGTGGCGGTGATGACGGCAGCTACTGTACCGAGAGTAGTTTCAGGAGCCACAGCACACTCGGTAGCACGCCAGGTACGTTCGTGTGCAAGCGTGCGCAGTTCTTTTGCAGACATGTTTGCAAGACCTAGAAGTCGACGTTCTGTTTTTTAAGCCCTGTGCAGAAACCAAGACGCATTGTTCAAAATGGAGCTTGCACTCAAAAACAGGCCTTTGTTTACCGTCTGCGCGACTTGCTCGTGTTTTGCAGAATGGACGTTGCAGCCGGTTGCTTTGTTTTTTCACCCTTTTCAAGAAGCATATTTTGCTTCTGTTTAACGTTTAGTGTTTTTTCGCATGCGTGTTTAAATTTGCGTGTTTTCGCGCTTTTGGGGATCTGCGTGTACGGGCCGTTTTATACACGTTTGGTTCATTCATTCGCCCCTTTTTTTTGTAAAAGTATTGCATTTTCCCCACGAGTACACGATGCAACGTGCACACGACCCCGCAACACGTTTTATTTCTGGAATATGTCCTTCCAATCGGTTATTTTTTGCAGGACACTGTTGCAGGACTTTCATTACCTTTGACACTATTTGGGAACCACATTTTCTCTAGGCGATCGGCATAAATGAATTTGACGCGTTTGTTTTGAAAAGAGCCGCTCTTTTCCCTCTCTTGCAACAAACGTCAAGCCATGACACCGGTGCGTGGTCCACGTTACCATAGTAACCCCTCTCATGTTTATCAAAGGTGCAAATTCGAAAGGGATCCAATCCCCACTTACAGCAGGAGCCTGTCGATGAACGCTTGTCTGCAAAAATCAATTTGTGCACGGGTTTTGCATAAGAATGCACCGGAAGTCTGACAGTTATCTCAGACTTTCTGCACCAATTTTCAGGCAGAAATATTCTCTTCACTTTATTTTCCACACAGGGAGAAAAAACTTCATCAATTCAGGATTTGAAAATTCTTAATAAATGAATAAAACCCATTCACCACGGATGTGGATATTGCATCTATCTTCATCCAGCCCAGTGCAAAGTGGTTTTCCACACTTTTGGTAAAGCGATCATCCGCTGTGTCATGCACGCGTGTCTTTCGAGCGTTCTTATATATTACGCTAGAGCAAGGCGCAATGTACTCTCTGAATTGAGGAGGTCGTTGTGACGCCTGTCCTCTGTGCACTGTTGGATCATAAATAACCAAATTTCCAGTAATCTTCACTGACGAGTACCATCAAATACATCCATGGAATGCCTCTTGGTTTTCCAATATTGTCATACAGGGCCATAAAGCCTCACCTATATCAGTTTTAATGATGTGGTTGCTCGTTCAAATCTGCAGAAAATTATTTCCTTAATTTTAAATACTGTCTGGTCGTTCTACACATAACCATTGTTGTTTTAATCTTTTATTTCCCCCCTTTCACATCCCACAGGTAGGAGAAAAAGTCGAGCTGCACGACCCCGGTCTCCCATACTTGAGGCGAAAGACATTCCTCCCCTTGAGCTTCCCAAGTCTTCAGAGGACTTAGTAATCCCTACCTCACATCTCCTCAATGCATCGGCTGTCTATGAAGTCCTCCGCAACTTTGGCTCGGTCCTGCGGCTCTCTCCGTTCCGCTTTGAGGATTTCTGTGCAGCGCTGGCCAGTCAGGAACAGTGCACGCTCCTGGCAGAGACTCATATCTCGTTGCTTAAAGCTATTCTCAGAGAGGAGGACACTTCTAACACCACGTTTGGTCCTGCTGATGTGAAGGACTCTGTAAACTCCACTCTATATTTTGTGGACGGTATGACTTGGCCGGAGGTGTTGCGGGCATATTGTGAGAGTGACCCAGAGTACCGGCATATTCTGCCCTTCCAAGAGGAGGAGGAGTACCCGTTTGAACCGTTAGAGAGCAAAATCAAAGTTCTCCAGTTTTTGGTGGACCAGTTTCTGGCAACCAACATTGCGCGTGAGGAGCTGATGTCAGAAGGCGTGGTTGCCTACGACGACCACTGCAGGGTATGTCACCGCCTGGGTGACCTGCTATGCTGTGAAACGTGTTCAGCCGTTTACCATCTGGAGTGCGTGAAGCCACCGTTGCAGGAGGTTCCCGAGGACGAATGGCAGTGTGAGGTGTGCGTGGCACACAAGGTACCTGGGGTGGCGGACTGCATCCCCGAAGTGCAGAGGACCAGACCATTTCTTCGACAGTTGCCTGTCGGATACGATCGACACCACCGTAAATACTGGTTTCTGAACCGCCGCATCGTTGTGTAAGTTCACGAGATTTCATTTCAGCATGTAGAATCTATTCAAGTACGCCCAAGTTTATCGTTACAACGATGACCCATTCGTAATGTTTGGCACTGCAGCTCGGCTGATTTTTACCTAAACGCATACAGTGACAATGCATTTGCACAAATTGTACGGCTTAACAAAGGGTTCGCCTTTGCCTTTACAGGAATTTTGGGATGTCGGGAGAATGGAATTATATTTCCAGTGGAAAAACATTGTCATATTTTATCAAGTAATAACATGTGCTGTGTGAAGAGCAAGGGTACCTAGTTTTATTATTATTGTTAGAACCTAACCGTTGGCGGTATGAGTAACATAATCAATCATTTCGGGAACAGTTGTAACAAACAAGTCATGCATCATTTCACCAGCACATAATCAGGCAGGTGAAGTTACTGTTTTAGCTGTCTGCCTTTTGAAAATATGTCTGGGCCATACACCAAGGTGCTGGATGGACACATGTTATTACCAAGGAGTTCCCTCATACATCAGACTACAGATAGGGAAAGTGACCATCCTAACCTTGATGATGTGCTAAGGCCATCTCTTGTTAGACCAAACACCAAGACTCTCTCTGTGTTTTTTATTAAAAACCATTGGGCACCAAGTGAATTGAACATCTGTAACACATTTACCGTAATTTCCGGAATATAGAGCACACCTGATTAAAAACCGCATAATCTAATTTTAGAAAGACATTGAAAGTTGCAAAAGATAACATTTACAATGAACAAAAACAGGGTTAACACCAACCTGAACCCACAGACACACTGCCACAAAGCATGCTGGGAAATTCCCACACTCCCTCCCCAACACGCTACACTACCTTTGCTTTTCTTTTCAAACAGTGCCTGTGGCAATAACACAGCACCAACAGGGCTGGTTAAAAAAACATACCGGTAAAAGTCACCGAGAGCTGTCTTCATCTTCCTCCTGTGTACTGAAACCGTGGAAGTCTTCCTCCTCAGTGTCGGATTGGAATAGCGTCAGAAATTCTTCGCCACACACTCTCTCAGTCTCTCTTTCGTTGTCGCTATCGGTGTCACTCTCATCCTGAGGCAGATTCACTCCGGAGCTTGTGCTGTCCTCTCCGTCACGCAGCAGACCGGCTTTTCGAACCCCGTTGGTGATGGTGGATTTTTTCCACACGGCTCCACGCTGTCAGGATCCACTGGCAGACTTGTGCAAAAGTTGCTCTCCGCACGCGGCCAGTTTTGGTAAACGACTTCTCGCCGCTGGTCATCCAAGCCTCCCATTCAACTCGGAGGGCCACTTTAAATGCACGATTTACGCTAATGTCGAGTGGCTGCAAATACTTTGTTGTGCCCCCAGGAATCACAGCTGGAATGGAGTTTGTCCTCTTGATGGCTGCTTTCACAGGATCTGTAATATGGGCCCTCATGCTGTCCAAAACGAGTAACGCTTTTTTTGTATGAAAAAAATCCTCCCGGTCGCTTGCCATAACACTCGGTCAACCATTCTTTCATTACGCTCTCTACCATCCACCCTTTCGTGTTAACTTTCACTACAATGTCTTTTGGGAGTTTTTCTTTTGGCATAGTAATCCGCTTAAAAATGACCATTGGTGGAAGCTTCATTCCGGATGCAGTGCAGTCCTCTCATGGCCGCTTGTTTTCAGTGTGACAGATGCTTCACCTTTCTTGTTGACGGTCCTGGTGAGGGGCAGGTCAAACGTCAGAGGTACCTCATCCATATTCATGATGTCGTCTGGTCCGGTGGAATTCTCTGCTCTCTTTGTCCTCATATTCGGGATGGAGTTGCTGACACAGAGTTGTCCGTGTCCTGATGGACAGACCTTTTTGTTTCATAAATCTTAGACACCACGACGGTCCTCCTTTGAAATCCTGAATTTTCTTTTGGGTGGCGCTTGTTTTTGCTTTCAGTCTGATCTGCACAGTAGAAACACCTCGGCCATCTGCTCTTTGTGTGCTCACCTAGTCCTCAAGAATGTTTTCCGGTTCGGGCCACCTGCTTTTATTACCTCTGAAAGCTTTTTTCGTCTTTTTACATTGCTCCAGTTCTTCCCGCTGCCGTTTCCAGCGTCTCACCATCGATTCATTTATGTTAAGTTTACGTGCAGCAGCTCTGTTGCCTTTTTTATCGGCCAGCTCGATTGCTTTTAACTTGAAAGCTGCGTCATATGCATTTCTTCTTGTATTTTCCATAATGAGGGTCTGTTTATGCTAATTTTATTCATACACAAAGCGCGAAGTTACATTAAACTTGCGTCTTCCTCGACACATATATTCCACCTGTCTCACTTACCTTTTCTGCTCGAGCGCCCCTAGCGGCCGATAGAAAAAATACATAAATACGCCGCACCGTAGAATAAGCCGCAGTGTTTAAAGTGTAGGAAAAAAGTAGCGTCTTATAGTCCAGAAATTATGGTAGTACATCTTTATTGGGTTAGTATTAATCCCCCCCCCAAAAAAAACAATTACCATTTTAAATTAAGCATATTAGGCTGGATCAGGGGTTTTGCACATTTATTGATTTTTAGCATTGAATAAACGTTGAGGTTTGGATAATTATAGATGAATTGTTCCGTAAAATTGGAATCGTTTATGTCCTCAGTTCCATACAAATATGGTCATGATTCACAGATAATTCATACAACCGGTTTGTTGTGATCATTTACATCTCAAACAGAAAATGGCGACCTCATCTTCGTGCTGGCTTGTGAATAATCCTCTGTTAATGTCTTTCACGTGTTTAGTGCAGCCACAGCAAAAATAAATTCTCTTCCCTTCAGGAAAGGTCATGGCAGATTATACACCTGTGACCTCCGCATTATTGACCTATCACTAAGTCCCGCCCTCGGGTGACAGCAGCCAATCACATTCCTCACAACACCGCAATACACCGGAACATGCAGCTCCCATTATTGTGCAGAAAGGCATCAAAATGTTCAAAAATTTCAATGATGTGTACATTTGTTCTAAAGCAACATTTGTTTTTGACTATTTACTATTTTATTTTGGGAATATAGCCGTTTCTGTGTAGGATTAAGGTACTTCTGAAATATCTCACCAATCGTTTGCCCAAAGATGGCTTGGGCCCACTAGGCTGGTTGTTTTGGTGATTTTTCTTTCATGAATGAAGCTTTGAAGCATCATTAATGTCAGAGTTCATTTCTAAGTGGACTTGAATTCAGGGGTTTACACTCGGCGAACCCAATTAGACAAAATGTTCCAGAGCGCCTCTTCCCGTTTTACCTTATTCTGTTTTTCTAATGCTCTATTCTGTCCTACAGTGAGGACGATGGTGAGGAGGGGGACAAAACCATCTGGTACTACAGCACCAAGGTAAGTTCTTATCTTCCACTCAGTGAAGTTGTGTGTTCACGCATTTCATTGATCGATGATCCATAATTCTGTTTCACTCCTATGTGGACTGGCTCTGCCATTTGTAGTAAATGGTCTATTCAGAATTTTGCAATTTGTTTTTTTTCTGCTGCTGCTTTAATGTCTCTGTATTTTAGATCGTGTTAATCGAACCTTTCGAACTCCTTTCTTCAGGTGCAGCTTGCTGAGGTCATTGATTGTTTGGATAAGGAGTATTGGGAGGCGGACTTGTACTTGGCCCTCGAGGAGATAAGGGATGAGGTGCACGCTCATATGGATATCAATGAGGACCTGACTAACAAGACTCGTGGAAACAACAAGTCTTTCCTCACTGCAGCTAACGGTAAAGACTTTGTTGTTCTTTTCTTTAGTTTAACAAATTAAATGCCCCCATTTGGATCCTCTATGACTGCCTTTCTCACACAATGCGCCCCTAATGCTGTTGACTCTTTTCTTTTCGGATGAAACATCTTCGACTTGCTTTCAAGAGTCCAGTCGACTATTTGCTGGATGTTCATGGGTTAATATGATCTGCATGAATGAAAACCTGTATGGACATCAGCCCTTAAGTTTCCCTTCTTCCTCCCCCTTTTATCTTAAGTGTTTCCACCAAATCAATGCTTAGGTTTTTTTCCTCTTCTGGCCATCAGGATACTCAAAGAATCGTCTGTACATTATTGTGGATGCTGTGCTGTTAATGGACGCCACAACTGAGTTGTAAATAATCGAGCTGCCTTTGAAACATTGCTCGTATTTTAACCTTAACTTTGATGCAGAAGCTAATAGGTGAAGTCATTTATGAGCATCTGCTCTATACAGAAGGACTGGAGATCATTTTAGAGCTGGTTTACATGCATTTTAAATGGTCAATTAGAAACACTTCTGTCAAGTAAGGACACTACTGACCCCTATGGCTCCACCTACAGATGTGGCTTCACTTGCAACCATGCTAAATAAGCTGGACATACTTTAATTTTTTTTTAGTATTGATCCTTTGAGAATTTTTATTAGTTTCTCAGGTTATCTATTTTTGTTGCGGCGTCCAGTTTTTGTCCTTTACTGACGCTTTCCTTACGTCTTTCAGAGGAGATCCTAGAACGGTTCCGAGCTAAGAAGGAAGAGGAGCTGCAGGAGGTGAAGAGGCGGGCTGCCGAGGAGGCCCACAAGGCTCTGCTGGAGAAGGAGAGGAAGGAGGGTGATGTGGAGAAGGAAGATGTAGATCCTAAGTTGAACGATGAGGGGCAGCCTGAGGGGAAGTTTGAAGCTCTCGCAAAGGAGGAGGAGGACTCAAAAGATGCGGGCACAGAAGAGATCAATAATGGCGTCAAAACCGAAGGTGATTGAAATATTTGTTTTGTGAAAGTGCGGTTAATTCTAACACTTATTGTGCAGCAAGAGACTGCAAATTTGAATGTGGAAAATTGATTTTCTTTATTATTTCTTTATTCTTTTGTTTTCATCCCCTCAGAACAAAAGGACATCAGCACTATTGTGCACTTCCTTATTGATGGAAGAATTGGTTTCATTGTTGTTAAGACCAAACATGTATGCAAATATAGGTTGATTAATGACTTTATATTATCAATTGGAACAAAGAAAATATTACGGATTGAAATGAGTTTGCGTGAGCTGATGTATAAAAACATTAACGTCATTTATGATATTTAAAATCAGAATTGCACTTTTACTTGTAAAACATTTTGTGCCGGCGTGCACAAAACCTCAGGTTCACTTAACTCATTTGGAGCCTGTTTCTCTCTTCGATGTCATCTGTAGAAAGAAGGCCTTCATGATTGTCACTGCTTCTTTCCATTGTCTCTCCATGATTTGTTGAATTTAAACAGGATATGCGGTATTGACGTGATTGCGATTTATCTGTAGTTGTTACTGTCCAAGAAGGCGATGGCGACAGTAGCCTCAAAGATGGACCTATACTTCAGACAGCCTCTGCTTCGACTCAAAGCACCCCAGTGGCTGTGAGCTGTAGCTCGGCCACTGAGGCTCCTAAGCCCCCGACCTCCACAGTAGAGCCACTGATAGAGGGATATTCTCATATGGAGGTCTCTGACATCACCGAAGGTATATAAGTACACCTGAAGGTGATGTTAATCTCCTTTAGATTTTTTAACTATTACTTACTGCAACTTTGCTGAGCCCCTGCTGATTTTTGCATGTAGCTCTCACATCTGCTTATGTACAGCGGTATTCTTTGCACTTTTTGTAACACTTCAGCAACACATTGTGGTGCATGTGATACACATCTTTTGTCACTAGGGGGTGCCACAGCCTTAATCTCCGAATCACCGCAGGGAAACGTTGAATCTCCAAAATGAATCACCTGCTTCTCTTTCAGAACCTCATTTTGTTTTTCCTTATAACGTGTTTGTGTGATTATTTGCATTTTGCTGGGTGTTACAAATAAATACTGTATGAAGACAAGAAAAAGTACAGATTTTTTTCTCCTTGTAACGGTCTGGTTTTTCTTTAGATTCCCCATCATTAGACGCTGTCTCTGTCAGTGGAGAGGGCAGCCACAGTCTGACCCAGCCCTGTCACACCAGTGAAGAGAACAGCAACAGCAGCGCTGGATCATCGGTGCCACCCAGAGGTCCAGAACCTCCAGATCTTGCTGACAAGTCCTCACAGTCATCTTTAGCCTGCTTTGATGACACAGGTCTGACAACATCACATCACAATTCTATCTTCTGTGCTAAAACAGTTGACATGAAGTAAATATTAAAAGATTAGTTAGTATTCTTTTCATTTTTAACACATAAGGATTTTACACCCTGGTTTTCCAGGCGAAAACAAGGATTCGTCTAATGGTGAGGGAGCAAATCAAGGCGGCAAGAAGTCCTCAGCAACTCGCATGGTGACCCGTCTGAGGAACCCAGAGAGCAAACTGAGCCAGCTTAAGAACCAACAGGTGGCTGCTGCTGTACATGAAGCCAACAAAGGCTTTAAGGAAGGCAAAGAGGTAAGAATGATAGTAAATGATAGCAAAATGTAAATAGTAATAGCTTTATGTAAATAGTCTCTGCACTTAGAGTCAAAGGCATTTAATGTACATAACCATATGTAAAATATGTTCATAACAACAACCTGTAAATCATTGTACAGTACCGTAACATTACAAATTGCACAACTGTATTTTTTACTTATTATTATATCTGCAATTGCTGCTCCTTTTGCACTTCTGGTTAGATGCTAAACTGCATTTGGTTGCTCTGTACCTGTACATGCGGAATAACAATTAAAAAAAGCTGACTCTAAATCTAAAAAAAAAAATCTGCTCTTAAGAGCCTTTTCTATGGCTTTAATAATGAAATAGATGAAAGATAATTTGATATTTTTCAAACACACTGCTGTAAATTTAAGCATGCATTTGTAATTTATTTTTAGGTATGCTTATCAATGTGCTTCTTGCAGAAGGTATTAAAAGGAATCATTTTTCTCTGCAGGTACTCGTCGTTAATGCTCAAGGTGACATTACCCGTGTTAGCACGCGAAACGGCAAGGATGTTGTGATGAAGGGGACAATCAGCCAGTACTTCAAACTTGGCCAGGAGGGGAAGTACCGCGTCTACGTTAACCAGTACACCACAAATACTGTGGCTCTCAACAAACACCAGCACAGAGAGGCAAGTTCTATTTGTTTTCTTGTTAATTTAATTTAATTTTTTTAAAATGCAGGTTAAGACTTTTTTGTTATTAAAAGTATCTCCCGCCACAATGGTCGGTGCTAATCTATTGTAAAAAAAAAAATAAAAATCTTTTTTTTACCCAGGACCATGACAAGAGGCGGCATCTTTCCCACAAGTTCTGCATGACAGCAGCTGGAGAATTTAAGTGGAACGGGTCTATTAATGGCTCCAAGGTTCTGACCATCTCTACGCTGAGACTCACCATAATTCAGCTGGAGAACAACGTGCCAGCACCCCTCATGCACCCTAATTGGGCCTCACACAGGTAGAGATCAACTAATTGTTACAGAATTGACAAACTTTAAGTGATTTGCTCTTTGTTTGGAACAAAGATGTTTAAACCAAAGCTTGAATCCAGTTAAATAGTTGGGGGGAAAAAATTGATTCTTGACTTGTTTTGTAGGACCAATTGGATCAAAGCAGTTCAAATGTGCAGTAAGGCCAGAGAGTTTGCGTTGGCTTTGGCCATTCTGGAGTGTGCCATCAAACCCGTGGCGATGTTACCCCTCTGGAAGGACTCATTGGGCCATACCAGGTACACAATAGATAATTACCTGTGAATAATAGTCATATGCTTGTTCAATAAATCCAGTCCACTGCTTCAAAAACATACAACAATAACTAATGCAATAATAATGAGAATACGCACAAATAGTTTGGATCAAAGGGTCCACCCCAGCTAAATTTTGTTTCCACACATACCATTCCTAACCGATAAATATATATGTATATATATATAGAGAGAGAGAGAGCTTTTATGCTATGTTGCAGCTACTGTGATTAGTTTATTTCTGTTTGGATTAATTAAGTCATCTGTATTTCTGTCTATAGCTGTGAACCACAATATTGATTTATAATAGGTGCACTGCCAGTGCCAACCACTAATGCCAGTTCAAAAACCACAGCCCATTTTAAAATATTGAACCATGATAATGAAATGTCAGCCCGTGAATGTGTAAAAAAAAAAAAAAAAAGAACTTTAACGTTCATTGAATGCTACTAACAGCATTTTTTCCATGGTCAGAATCGGAGTATAATAATCTGAAGACTGAAAAGAAACAAAATATTAAATGCTAGGCCAAATATGGGCTGGGATTGGCTTCTCTTTTCCTGAAGAGGGTTGGATTTATTTCAGTGTAGCAAATGAGGTTGGTAGTCATGCAGAGTGTAGCTCACCGTTTCTGTGGTACAAACGAGTTTTCTGCTTCTAGTCAAAGCGTGGAATCATGGAACAGATTACTATTACTATTCTAATTTAAAGCCAAACAAACTACTTCTTTCAGGTTAAACCGCATGACGTCAATGGAGCGTGAGGAGAAGGAGAAAGTGAAAAAGAGGGAGAAGAAGCTGGAAGATGAGGAGACATTGCAGCAGGCTACCTGGGTCAAGTACACTTTTCCAATAAAACATCAGGTATATCACCCATTTCCCCAAGTATCTGTCCATTTAGTAATTTCCAACCCCAATTATTTGTAATTCACAAAGTTCTCTAGGAACTTGTACCATCTTTTTCTTTCTGCCATTATTCCTCTGTTATGTATAAAGGTGTGGAAACAGAAAGGAGAGGAGTATCGCGTTACAGGCTACGGAGGCTGGAGTTGGATCAGTAAGACCTATGTGCCACGGTTTGAGCCCCGGCTTCCTGGCAACACCAATGCCAACTATCGCAAAGAACTAGAAGGTCTGGTGGAATCCTCACTACTTGAGTTGACAACTTCTCCAAGTTAGCAGTAGAAGATGGATGGATAATAATTGCGTTCTGTGTTGTGTTGTTTTTTTTGTATAGATGCTAAACTCGGCAAGAAATGTACGCTGCTGGACTTGAGTCATCGGCCCAGTGTTCCCCAACCAGAATCTCAGGGAGTTGCTGTCCTAAGCTGTATAACAAAAGGCCAAGACCCCTCCAGCCCCCCTAAGTCTCCACTCGACCCCCTGCCATCTGCAGATTCAGAGTCTTGTGAGATGGTGGAGGAGGAAATGAAAAAAGGGGAGGCTGAAAAAGGAAAATCAGAAGAATCGCCTGCAGAAGATTCACCTGTAAAGATGGACTTGGACCCACCGGACTCTGTCTCGAATGAAAATAAAAGTACGTCACTAAAACTGATTATGTAACATGGTAAAGGAGATAAAACTGCACAACAAGATTCTAAATGCTTTAAAATAGATGTAAACTGTAGGGCAACTTCTCACTTTTTTTATGTAGATTGAAATTCATTTTCTTTCTATTCTATTCGTTCTTTCCATTTTATCAGATGAAGAGACTTTCGTAAAGGAAGAGTCCACAGAGGACCCCGCACAACCTTTTAACCATGACGTAGTGGATGTCAGCCTTGGCTTTGTTACCCGTATTCCCTTCAAAAAGAGAGTCAAACCCTCCAAGCTGGACAGCCTGCTGGAGCGGCGGGTGAAGCAACATTCTATTGAAGAGAGACAGAGACAGCAGATCTCTGGCCCCAAACCTCAGACTCTTACACCCTCATCTCCCACAACCTCAGCACTGAATACTCCAGCCCAGACACTATCGCCCATCAGGCCCCATCACGTTGCCCAGACACACCTTGCTCCTGACAAAACTGTGAAAGTGGAGAAACCTTCCACAGCAGAAACTCCAGGGTCACTAGAAGTTGGAGCTCAACAAGTTCCATCTCCCGTTCTAGGATCCACCCCCAACGACGGATGCAGTACCTGTACAGGTGATGATTCTTTATCGTCACAAAACCAAGTTATCTCTTTACAAGACTTAAAGGGAGACTTGATGGAAAGGACTACAATGCCAACACAAGCTATTTTAGAGAGTTCAGGGCAAGAGAGTGTCAAACACTCTAAAGAAGAAGGAATCCATAGTTCTATGGAAAATGAAACCAAGACAGATGAGCATAACATAAATTCGGACATTGCAAGGACAGGGTCCTTAATTTTTGACCAAAAATGTAGTCAAAACACAGCCCCACCTAAACCCAATCAGCAGAGTGCAGAAGCGTTTAGGTCTCTTCATTCAGGTAAAGAGAAAAATGGAATGGGGCTGGCGGAGAACAATGAAAATATGCAAGATGTCAACAGAGATATAACAGCAGGCGATGGCACACTCAAATCAGTTTCCCCTCTACCTCAGGTAAATGGTAATGATGGCTCGGGGAGTGATGGTGTTTTAAGCAGCTCTGTGATGAGCACAAATAATGGCACGCTAACAAATAGCACCCAGCCCAGAACAAACAGCTTTGGTAAAGTTGGTGAAGAAGGACTGGGGCCCTTACTAAAGGACAACCTGCAGCAAAAACCTCTAGTCAACGGAGACTTAGCCACCCAGGTAAACAAAGAAGGTGGTGCAAACGGACCAAACCAAACTTCTAAACCAGAGATGGACTGCGAGAGAACAATATTGGACCAGGATTATAACCCCCCGCTGAAGATGTCAAGAGTAGACAACAATGTCAGTGCACTTCAGGATGATGCTCATTGCAGTCAGCGGCGCAGCAGTACCTCGCCATTTCAGTCTGAGGAAAACAACGCCACCCCTGTGTGCAAAATCATACGGATGGCGCCCTCCCCTATCCCCTCAGCAGAGGAATCCAGCCTAAGCAATGACTTCTCAGAGGTGTTTAGCCAGACCAGGACGACAGACCCACTCACAACCATCATCACCCAGGTAGCCACATCCTCCATAACCACCACTACGACAGTGGTGTCAACAAAAACAAAAGTCATGCCATCCAAAACCTCTGAGGACTTTTTTACACCCGTGGCGTCAACGTCAGAGAGCAGTGCAGTCTCCACCTTTTCCACTATGACCAAAACGACCGTGACAAAAATTTGCTCCTCTGGGCTTGACAGTCACTCAGAGGATAGTCAGAGCGAAACGGTGACACAAGACCACAAGATGTCTGTCACGTCAACGTTAAGCCCCAGTGGGAAAGTGTCAGTGTCCTCGGTTACTGTGAGCCATGAGGAGTATTCGTCAACAAAGGGACGCGTCCGCCTCCTCAGGTTCTCTCGCACCAAGAAGACACGCTCAGACACTGCCCTTCCTTCATACTGCAAGTTTGTCACAAAGAGCAACCGTAAAAGTATATTCGTACTACCGCACGATGACTTGAAGGTGCTGGGAAGACGAGGTGGTTTTCGCGACGTGCCCATATTTAGCTACAATGCTAAACCAGCCTGGGACATTTGGCCATATCCTTCACCCAGGCCCACATTTGGCCTCACATGGAGGTGAGCTTTTACCCTTTACTATCTTGAACCCTAAGAACTAATTGCATTATTAATATAATTAAGGCTTTGAGCCATATATATTTTACTTCTTTTACTTGATATATGCAGAGTTTATAGGACGCGCAATTATATGGCTGTAAATGTCTGTCTCAGACGTCTGTCCATGTCTGCTTTGTCCTAGATTAACTACTTTTGGCAGTGTAGCATTAACAGATGGACTCACAGATAAACCTCTGGCTTAGATACAACAGCAGGAAGTCTAAATCACTTTGCCTGACAGGTCATTCGCATGGATATTATTTTAAGTGCAATGGTAAAGCTGAAATCTAATTTTTGTCTTTGGAGCAGTAGGACTACACGGTTTTTAGATAAAACAACTCTGTGAACAATGCGATTCAGCTCATCTAATTCAGTAAATTGTCTGTGGTGGAGAACAGAGGTCAAAATGGAGAAAACACAAATGACTCTTTTTGCATATCAAAAAACAAGTCGTTTAAATTTCAGAGAAATAAACCTGCTTAGTAAAGAAGCAGTATGTATAAGTAGTAGTAAGTATGAATCGGTTTTACCCACTCTTCAATTGGGACAGGAAACAGGTGCAAATATCAGGTGAAGTGGGCCCTGGCTTCCTTCTGGCGCTAGTCTGAGGTGTTTACAGTTTAAAGCAGCACTGGTGTCACACAGGGGCCTCTGCTAAGTTTGACCAGGCTGCAAAGTGGCCAAGTGGTCATGAATCATCGGGTGGTGAAGGTGGTGTCAGAATGCTCACTTTGTGCACTGCCCCAGCCTTAAAACCCAGCGACATTTTCCTGCCTGTGGCGACACTTGGGAAAGAGACAGTCTGCCAAATCCCGCTAAAACACATCATTGTAATGGTTGCCAAGCTCATCTTCAAACATCCTTTTCCATAACTCTACATGGAAGAAATATTTGTCACTGGGTTATATCCAGCCTTGTATACCAGTGCTGTATTGTGAGAAAAGGTGGTGTTTATGATACAGCGGCTTCGTTGAGCTCACCTTTGTTTTGTTGACCTACCTATACTAGCTCTTGTGATTTTGTTGTTTAGAGTTTTGTGACGTGGAGACGAATTTTACATCTTCTCATAGGTATCGCCTCCAGACAGCAAAGTCGCTAGCAGGCGTGAGCCTGATGCTGCGGCTCCTGTGGGCCTGTCTGAGATGGGATGATATGGCCGTCAAACCATCCGCTGGCAGTGGCACCACACGTACGGGTACGTCCTAGCTCATAGCCTTACATCCTTCTCCCGGAAAGGTGCTTTTTTTTCCTTCTGACTTGTGCTGTAGGAAAGTGTGATTTGACTTTTATATGTTGAGGTCCAGATTTATTTAATTTTTTAAACATCTAATCTTCGACTTCAACAGTTCTGTGGTCCTATGTATGGTGGCTTTTGGTAAAGACGGAAGCCTTTGTATTCTTCTTTGGGTGTCACTCTTGTTCATGATCTTTGGGCTCTCATCCTCATCATACCAATCCAGCCCTATCCCCACTCATTACTACAGAGACCTCGGAAACTGAAATCACCACCACTGAGATCATCAAGCGCCGGGACGTGGGGCCCTACGGAATTCGCTCGGAGTATTGCATCCGAAAGATCATCTGCCCGCTTGGAGTGCCTGAGACTCCCAAAGGTCGGTAAAGGTTACGCTGTTGACATCTGCTGCTGTTATAACGCATGCCAAATCATTTGGTTTTCATCTCTTTTTCACAAAACAAAAGCATAGACACATTTTTCTCTGTGTGGCTTCCATCTCAGAGACCCACACCCCTCAGAGAAAAGGACTGCGTTCCAGTGCCTTGCGTCCAAAGAAGCAAGAACCCGCCAAGCAAACCGGCCCGGTGGTGATCGAGACATGGGTGCCTGAGGAGGAGCTGGACCTGTGGGAGATCAGAGCCTTCTCAGAAAGGTCAGATGGTCCCGCCAGAGTCGGACCAGATATGTCAGATCTCCCAGAAAGACTTATTAACATGTCGAATGCGTTTTTCCTTTCACAGGGTGGAGAAAGAAAAGGCCCAGGCAGCTGAACAAGCAAAGGTGATTGTGGTTGATGTAAAATATTTATGACACCACCACTTTTAGAGAAATTGTAAAATAAATCTTTCATAACATTTGATTTAGAAAAAAAATACACGTATAGAATATTTTTGCAGGATTCTTAAAATGTTTCTGTGCTGATGTACTTTTGTGTTCCATCTCAGAAACGCTTGGAGCAGAAATCGGACATCACAGCCACCCCCACCTCAGCCACACCTGCTGCTACACCCAAAGTCATTGTTGGCTCAATCTCAGGTCAGGGTACCCCAGCTACGAAGGTGGTATTGTCCACCAAGATGGGCACCCCCATCACATTCCAGCAGAACAAGAACTTCCAGCAGTCTTTCGCCACCTGGGTTAAACAGGGTCAAAGCACACAAGGTATAATTTGTAGATTCTCTGTAGCTTTTATGGTATAAGTCATTAAAGCTCTTTTAGACACCCGATTGCTCCTAAATCGGCCATGATAACATGATGTGATCTTGATGCGGATGATTGCCTTAATTTGAAGTACTAGGCCAGAAAACACTAACCAGGTTTCGTGTCATCTTTACTTATTTGTCTCGCAGCAGGCTCGGAGACCACCATGACATCATCTAGTGGGCAAACTTTCCAGATTACAGGAACATCGGTGGGTGGAAAAGTAGTGACCACCAAGCTCTCGGTGCCCGCCAACAGCAAGATCGTCACAGTCAACGTGCCAACTTCACAAGGAGGTATGGCAGCTTTGAGTTTCATTGCAAGCATGTTTGTATTTTATTACTTCCTCTGGGCTTCCTTGGGGGAAATATTCAGATGTGTCAAAACACACTGGTTAAACTGGTCAGCAGGCTGCTGACCAAGCCACCTCCTGTGCTGCTTTAAAAGGTGTGGTGTGCCTTCAGTCATTTTGAATGTTGACTGGCTGCTAATGCGGGTCCAAGTATATCATTATTTACCGGACATTATCCTCTGTTTGATTATTGCTATGGGTGATCCTGGCATACAAGCAGTTTCTACTCAGGCTGCCATTTTGTCTTGCACAGCAGGTAGTGTGAGTCTTTATCAGAGAAGCTGCATCTTTTGAAATATGTTTGTCCCTCCATTCATCCAATTTTTTTCAGATGAACCCATGTCTTTATTAACAGGAGACCATTAGTTGAGTTAGTGGCATCCAAAATTGTAACATTAGCACAAGTGGAAACGATAATGCTTTAAAATCTGAACCATTGTAGTGGTTTCGGTATTTACTTAACATGATGACATTTTGCAAGTCCATAAAAACTACTCGGTAGGTAAAATCGTGATTTCAGCCCAATTCCCACTTGCGCTAAATGTGTTTGCAGCACTCAGATTTATTTTTTCATGTCTGGCATTTCAAATATTCTTTTTACTGAAATGATTCCAGACAGTGTTTAAGTACCACATTGCAGTATCCATTCACTGAATACTGATGATAACACAAAAGCATCATCCAGGAGTGTTGAAATAAAACATTTTCCATCAGCAAATGTGACGGGAACGATATTCACCATCGATACAAAGAAAGTGATTTTTCTTACCTTTGAAGTTGCCATGAAAGCAAAATTAAGTTCAGGTAGAGTGTAACCGTTTAATGGACGTGTATTTACCCAGCGTGACTGTTTGATTTGGCTGCCCTGTTTATTTTGGAATGGCTTAAGGAAGTTAGACAGGAAAACAGGTTTAGCCCAAAGGTCTGTTTCCCAAACAGGTAGCCCTCTATAGAAGGATTCCGTTTTTCCCTCCCCCCTCCCCTCCCCTCCCCAATCTTTTTGAATAACAGTACAGCTCTCTACTCACCAGAGTCCAAACTCCCCAACCTCTCCAAACAGTCAGTTCATAGAAAAGCATCTTTGATGTGGGCGACCAGTGAAACTACTCCACCGGTCCTTCGGCTGGATTTTACACATGTATTTGAGGGAAAGAGGGAAACCCTTGATGTATACGTTTACCTGAATGGTTTCATGATGGGGGGAAAAAAAAAACACTGGTAGAAGGTAGCAGAATCAGAGAAGGGACCCTTACGGTTCCACCACCACCAGCTTCACGTGCGTTCATTAAAGCACATACCCTGCTGGGCAAATATGAAACGCCTCCTTTGTCGGATTAATTTGAAGAAAAAAAAACGGACCTGAATTCATGCATAATGTATGAAGGGGCTCGAGTATGTTGGGGGAAACCCAAGCTTTCATTGAGTGAGTCTTTGAAGATGTTGTTTACCTGCTCGACTATTTACCGTAGCTGGGATCAAAAGCCGGGCCAGCAGAGAAGCACACACATAATTTAGTGTGCAGCATTTTTAAACAACCGTGCATTTGTAACCACCGATTTGCATCACTGACCGTATTAGTTATGGTTGAATCGCTTCCTCGCTTTCAGACCGTTTTGATTCTCCTACATTTTAAACAGACATAACCTTTTGCACTTTTCCCTTCTTACTGTAGTCGTGTTGTCCAGACTGATCATGCCTTTGCCGCCTGCAGGTGTGGTTCAGCAGAAGGTGTTGGGTATCATCCCATCCAGCGCGGCAGGTGGTTCCCAGACCTACACCGCATTGCAACCTCGCACTAACGTGCTCAACATCAGGGCCAGCACTCCTGGCTCCCAGCAACAGGTACACCCCCTCCGCTCAACGTACATCACAACCTTCCTGCACACACGTTTTAATATCTTTACATTATTGTTTTAGGTTCTGGCAGGCGGTCAGATCCGTCCAGGAATGACTGTCATTCGGACACCAATCCAGCAAACGGGGGCGATGGGAAAGGCCGTGATTCAAACTCCCCTTGTAATGCAGCAAGGTAGAAATTATTTTCATCTTTTTCTCCGACAAATAGTAAAAAATAAAACACAATTAAATTACCCATGTTAATGATGAGTTTTGGATGACATTTGGGTCGATGAACACTGACATGCCCATTAATATTTGGTATGTTTATTTGGCACTTGGACAAAATGAATTATTGCCCCAATCTGACTGTGACTGGACGACTGAAGCGCATGTAAATGTGAGATGAACAAATCTGCACGATTATCCATCTTTCTGTAGGATGAGATCTTCCCGTCAGTTATCCATTTTTCTCACATGGGAACTGGAAAAAGGAATAAATTCCAAGTCCAATTTTGACCCTAACTCGTTAAAGCTGTGCAAATCAATGTACGGACCGACTCCAAATGTCTAGCAAGCACTGTAATACACCTTTGTCTTCCAGGCCAGGGAGGACAACAAGTGGTGACGCAGATCATTCGCGGCCAGGCCGTTTCAACAGCGATTGCTGGCACCGGCCCTGTTGCCACCGTAAGTGGCCAGGGTGCAGCCAGCCCCACTGCTACAGGACAAACACAAGCAGGCACCCCACGAGCACAGGGCCAGGGGCAAGTCAAACTTACCCTGGCGCAGCTTGGCCAGCTCATTCAGGTTAGTGAAGAATCGATTTCACAACAGCAGCGATGTGAGCGTGGGGGCCTCAATTCCACATAATGCATGTGACAGTTGGCTTTGAGATAAGAAAATTGTTAACGGATTTGTGAATTTATTTCATTTTTTTTAATCTTTTATGCATGTTTTTTTTTTTTTTTCTGCCTCACTGCAGAAGCAGCAGGTCTGCTCAGGTGTGGATCAGCAGACCAGTGTCCCTGGTAGTCAACAGACCCTGACTGTGATGGTTCAAGGCCAGGGACAGACATCTGGACAGCTGCAGGTCATCCCTCAAGGGGTAACTGTCATCCCGGGACCCGGACAGCAGCTAATGCAAGCAGCACTTCCCAGTGGCCAGATGCAGCGCTTTCTCTTTACGCCCATGGCCTCCGCAGCCACTCCGACACCAAGCACAGGTATGATGGCATTATTGAAGACATGAATTTCTCATCTAAGGACTAAATGACTTTGAATTCTCTGACTTTAAAGTTTGAATATATGCCCTGAAGATATGCCTTAAAGTAACATTAAAGAAATGGACTTCGGGGGAAGGCCAAGTTACCGTTGTGTGTTTAAATCAAGCATTTTTTTAGTTTAGTTTGTTATGCATCAAATGTTTGGATTTTTCTTCCCTGCAATTTTTTTGAATCGCCACATTTTGCTTTACATACTTTACAAAATACCGCCGGGCCGCTACATAAAGCATACATAGGAGTGATTAGTTTTTATTTCTGACAATTCTTACAGCATCCATCTATTTTATTGAATGTACACGGTTACATTGTTTTTTTGTTTTTCTTTCAGTCACTCCAGCCACCACAGTTCCTGGCCAGGCTGACTCTGCCTCCATCAAGAGTCCAGCTCTACCCACCCAGCAGGCTGTTACTCCGGTTCAGGCAGGGACGACAACATTGGCCACCACTGTCGCGCCCACGTCAGCCAGTCCACAGAGCCAGTTGCCCCACCAAACGCAAGCTCACATGCCCACCCAGTCACCCACATCGCTCCAGGTGAAAACACAGGGGGGAACCGCGCAGCTGAAGCTACAGCAATCTCCGCAGATCATCAGCATGTCGGGGCTCCAGCAGCAGGTGCAGGTACGACTGAAAAAGGCCACTGAACCACTTGTTACTGTACCCAAAATGGTCAATCTGACTAATTGAATGTGCTATAAAACATCTGTATACTTATTTTGATGATATTCTGAAGGGAAGGCATTGAATAAATATTTTTAAATAAAGGCTAAACCAGATTTCTGCGAACCATATCTGATATCGGTTGTGTTGTGGCTGCAGGTGTTGGCTCAGCTGCAGACCCAGCAGGGTGGAGGCGCCCTGCCACAGCACATCAAACTGCAGCTTCCTATTCAGATACAACAGACTGGGTCATCCTCAGCTCAGGGCGGACAGGTAAAACATTTACAAATTGTGATTTGATGTTAGGATTAAGTACAATTGATTGAATAATTGAGACTTAAGGACTTTCGATGCTTTCTACACAGATGGGCAACATAGTGACCATCCAGGCTGCTTCTGTTCAGGAGCAGCTGCAAAGGATCCAGCAGCTCAGAGAACAGCAACAACAGAAGAAGAAACAAGCTGCAGAGGCCAAGAGAGAGCAAGCCCTCAATGCAGCCAGCCAGAACGATATCATTCAGAAACAAGTGTGTACTTGAACACAATCGACCATTTGAAATCACAATCAACCCTTTTAAATGGCGTAAATGAAAAAAAACCAACAACGTTGTGACAAGATCCCATGCTGCCTGAAAATGTGATTTTCTTAAAAACTGCTCAATACTGAACATCTGAGTCCTTTGGCTCTAGTAGATTTAGTTCATTGTGGCGCAATGCTCTTCCCAAACATCCATTTCTATTTTCATTCAAGGGAATAAATTTTCTCATTTCTTTAAGGTGGTAATGAAACAAAATGCTGCGATTGAGCACCTGAAGCAGAAGAAGACCATGACGCCGGCCGAGAGAGAAGAGAATCAAAGGTTCGTGTCACTGCTGGTGTGAAAACAGGAGGGTTCCTATTTCAGGGTTAGAATTAAATGATCTCCTCATTAGGTAAGAATTAGCCATGATATTCTTTTCTTTTTGGAAGGAAGGGGGGATGCAAAAGTAAAACACTGTCCAACATCGCACAACATCCCATACTCTACACAGTATGGGAACGTTTGGGTGTGTCGCCACCACCAGCTGCTTATACATGAGGACAAAGTCAAATAGATGTATAAACAAGAGCGGCTGCAGAGTTTAATCACTGAAGCCCTGTTGTTTTACTTAATTTTAGTTTGACTATTTGAGCTAAATAATCTATTTAAAACTATACATCACTATACATAGAACATATGAGGCACTCATAGTTGTCTGTTGCTATGTCCATGGGACATTCTGGTTACTTTTTGAAGTACAATAGTTCATTAAAAAACTTTAAATGTGTCCATAAAAGGCTTCCATTTAATGCTGCCAGTAAATTATCCTGTCATGTGTTTGTGTGCACAGATACTGTGTCAACACCATGCCCATTCATGCTGAACCAAACGAGCATGACTTCCCTGCCTCTTGCCTCCGCTTGTATTACATTTATCATTCCTCCACGTCGTCCTTCCCCCCCCCTCTCTGAAATCTGATGTTTCGTTGCGTGTCTTTGTGTGAGCTGGCACAAACATGAGATGATCACCTCAATGGCCACTTTCCCTTCATGTGGTGTGTCACATCTCAAATGGCGCAGTTATTTATTAAAACCAGGATTTGCGATTTTTGTGATAAACTTTTGTAACTTATCATCTCCCTCACCCCTGTGTGCCAGGATGATTGTGTGCAACCAGGTAATGAAGTTTATCCTCGACCGGATAGACAAGGATGAGAGGCAGGCAGCCAAGAGGCGGAAGAAGGAAGAGGTGGTGGAGGCCAAGAGGAGGTTGGCAAATGCCAGCAAGCTCTCCTCACTGCTGTACCGGCACAAAGAGAGCCTCAAGATGGAGATCCTGAAGAAGCGGGCTCTTCTCGACAAGGAGCTGCAGTTGGAGGCCCAGGTATAGATGATGGGAAGACTTTTATTCAATGTGTAGAGTTTCAAAACGGGATTCGATCAATGCACAAGGTCACAACTTCACCAGAGGGGCTTTTACACCATGTGTCCTCAGGAGGAACTAAAAAGGGATTTGCTGCAAATGCGTCAGGAGAAGGAGAGGGCTCAGGCCGCCGCCGCCGCTCGCACTCAGCTGCAGCACGCGCACAGCAACAGTTCTCAGCATCACTACACAACTGTTACCTCAGCGCACAAGCGAAAACGGGAGGAGGGGAGGGAGATCCCAACGTCAACAAAGTCCAAGAAGAAGAAGATGATCTCAACAACCAGTACAAAGGAGAGCAAGAAAGACACCAAGCTGTACTGCATCTGCAAGACGCCCTATGATGAGACCAAGTACGATAC
This sequence comes from Takifugu flavidus, assembly GCF_003711565.1. Taxonomy (NCBI): domain Eukaryota; kingdom Metazoa; phylum Chordata; class Actinopteri; order Tetraodontiformes; family Tetraodontidae; genus Takifugu; species Takifugu flavidus. Next base: position 11,592,568 of record NC_079525.1, read on the forward strand.
TGTCAACTCAAAATAAACTAGAAGGATGATTATGATTATGCCATTTTTAAAAAAAAAAATGGTTGTAGCATCAGCGCTGTGTCTTTATATTCATGTTCTATTTCTCTGAAGGTTCTACATTGGCTGTGACTTGTGTACCAACTGGTATCACGGAGAGTGTGTCGGCATCACAGAAAAGAAGGCAAAGAAGATGGACGACTACATCTGCGTGGAGTGCAAACGTGGTCAGCAAAGCAGCACTGAAGAGCTCTATTGCATCTGTCAGACTCCGTACGATGAGTCCCAGTAAGTACCTGGAAGAGTTTGCGTGGGGCGTGTCACAAGCTTTACAGCATCAGCCATCAACGTCATTGCTAGCATAAAATATAATAATATAATCTAATGCAAAAATCCGAGCACCCTCGGTCAAAGGTTCTACTATTGTGAAGAGTTAAGCAAGTGGAACATGACATCAACTGTAAAAGGTGTAAAGTTTTTTCGTCTTTCCCAGAAGGGACGAGTGCCCTCTTTGGCCGTTTGGCTGTAAAGGCTTTTTGTAGCTGCAAAGAGTCATTCAGTTCCTGTTTGAAGGATATTTCTTCATTCTCTCCACCAAAGTCTTCCATTTCTGTGAGATTTCTGGGTCATCCTGCCTGAACTTGAGGTCTATCCATGGTCAGGGGAGTGAGGGCCATGGTAAAACCTTCTGCTATTGCCTCTTGAGGTGGTTCAGGTGGATTTTGTGGTCTGTTGGGGGTCTTTACCCATTTGTGGAAGCCATTCTCTTCAACTTCCACATTTTTTACAGAAGGTCTTATGTTTGCTTCCCAAAAAGCACCATCCTTGTCCGAGGTTCTTTTTCAAACCTCTGACACTGAATTCCGTGATGACTTCTGTCTTCTGATGACTCTTCCATATTTCTGCTGGTGTGGTCCAGGCCAATTCCAGAGTCTGCCAAACCTTCTCGGAGGTCTTCTGTGGTCAAACTGGGGTTTTAACTGGCTTTTGTAACTATCCAACAAGCAGTTGGCTCTCGTTTTCTTGGTCTTCCAGACTTTATCTCCACCTCTGTGGTTCCCGTTAACTGCCACTGAAGAAATGGGCATCTGAAAAGACTTTGATGTCTTCTGATAGACATTTCTTGCATTGTGGATCATCATTTGTTTTCAGAGTTCTAGGCAAGTGCTGAGAGGAGCTCATAGCTGCTGAGGTTTTGAAGATTTGAGGAGGTATTTATGAAGCTTTGAAATTCGCATCATGTGACCTTTCCTCATGATGACTGTAAATGAGCCATGACCCTAAAGGGCTCATTTAGCTCTGATAGCTTGATCAAAGTTATCTGAGGGCTCAGATCTCCTGGGGTTCCTGTTCACACCCCTGTTCATTATAAAATCGTGCAAAACAAAAATAATACGTTAATACCATTGCTTGTCTAAGTTTTTTTCTTTTGGAGATTGTTTCATCTTCCACTTGCTTAACCCTGGAACAGAAACTGACCAGGGCTCAGGACACTGTAAATACAATGTTTGTACATAAGGGGAAAAGTTGTTGATCTAAATGAGCTTTTTATTTTTGCTTGTTCAGGTTCTACATCGGCTGTGACCGGTGCCAGAATTGGTACCACGGCCGGTGCGTGGGCATTCTGCAAAGCGAGGCCAACCACATCGATGAATACGTGTGTCCACAGTGTCAGTCCACGGAGGACGCCATGACCGTTTTCGCACCACTCACTGACAAGGATTACGAGGGCCTACGGAGAACTTTACGTTCCTTACAGGTAAAGAGATGGTTTCATTTTCCAAGTATGCGAATGGAATGTGTCTTAAACTTGGACAGTGTTGTGATTTAATCTAAAAGTGATTCACATGTGTGCTGTATGATTTTACATTGTTTTTATGGTGAACAAATTTAGTTCTGAGACAAAATTTATGTTTTGCCCATTTAGTTGGAGAGTCTCGCGGTTCATTAGTCCTCACAGCTTTTTTTGCATTGATGTTTTGGGCCATAATCACTTGGGGTTAAGATGTAAATCTCTGTACTCTGATAATTTACCTGAGTGCATGCCAGGATTTGATAAAGCGACTGTTTTTAAAAACATCTCTTTCCTGATTACGTTCAGTGGCACGGCTCATGTTCCAGAACTGAAAAAAAGTGCAGCAAATAACCGTCTGCTGTCAGTCTTTTGTTGGGTTTTGGCTCCACGGACTGTTGTTTTGGCCAGCTCCCTGCATTTTTTTGTTTGTACTAGCTTCCCTTTCTCCTCTTCTCCCTTATACTCTGTTATTTTCTCCTCCTCCTCTCCCGTCGGCCTGTGTTTGTGTGATATGGAGATCGAAGCGTGGGGGACTCGTGAGAAAATATCTGTGTTGACCCACCTGTTCCCCACATCACGCTGACGGTGCTGTTTGTTGTTCTTCAGGGGTCTGAACTTTCATGTTCTTCCCTTCATTGATCTGTCTTGTCGGCTCCTCCCTCCTACGCAGGCACACAAAATGGCGTGGCCTTTCCTCGAGCCAGTGGACACGAATGACGCCCCCGACTACTACAGAGTTATCAAGGAACCAATGGGTGAGTGAGGAAGTGTCGGCATAACACGCATTAGGAAAAGTTTGTCCAGTGGGGGCACCGTGACTGAATGAATACTGACACATTTCCTGCATGGCAGCAGTTTCAGCCTCGGCTCTTTTGCTGCAAGCGTGGCCCGTGTATGTTTGGGCAGCTTCTCCCATTCGTCTCGGCTGAAGGTGGAAGGGGAAGTTAAGTCTGGGCTCTGGCTGGGTCGTTCGAGGACATTCACAGATCTGTCCTGAAGCCACTGCTTTGTTATTCTGGCTTCCAGAGTGTGCTGGAGCAGAATATCATCAAGGATGTCATTGCTGCATCTTCCCCTGCTGCCAAAAACATCCCCACAGCACCTTCCACCATCATGCCTCATGCTGTGAGGATGGTGGTAGCCAGGTGAGGAGCCACTGGGCGTTTCCTCCAGACGTGACGCTTGGCAACGGTTAAATCTCGAGTCTGGGACTGCTTTTTGCCGAGCGGTGGCTTCCTTTTCCTCCACCCAAATCGGTGGAGAGATGTCGAAATGGTTGTCCCTCTAGAAGGTTCTCCTCTCTCCACACAGCAGTGTTGGAGATCTGGCCGGGCAGAAGCTCTCGGAGGAGGCCCAGTGGTTCTTCTTCTGTTTCTGATCCCTGCCTCTATGCGGTTCCGTCCTGCAGGTGCATTGAAGATGACTTGGATTGTCCGACCTTATATAGGCAGGTGTGTCTGAATCTACCAGGTGGAGCCAAGATGTAGAAACACCTGAAGCTTGATGAGTGATTGTTTCAAACAAACGATTTCACTTTGTCATGATGAGCTGCTATGTGTACGATTTACTCAGCTAAAAAAAATGAATCCAATCTATTTTGGAAAGAAGAAAACGGGATTCTCAGGACTTAGTCGATCCCAGTGCTGAATTAACAGGATCCTCAGTATGTGGAAGCCTCAGAATGTGTGTTTTTATTTTATAATTGCCGAAGGTAATTATGGAAGCAGCACCCAGTTTTTGGACATAAAAAGTATAAACAGCCTCCAGGAGGCCAGCAGGGACCAAGCCCCCCAACTTGGATCAAACCAGCCATGCAATTGGGGATTTGCGTCAGCAAAACCTTTTTGAACTTCCACACAAACAAACCGTTAATGAGCTGGTGCAGGTCTGCTGGACTTCCTGTGGAAAGGAAGCAGGCCAACACTTAGCCCCTCTCCTGGAAACATTTGTGCTCTACTCTCAGATCCATGGCAAGAAATCGAGCTCAAAAAACACGAAAAGGAACATTTGGCTGATGTAGCTGTGACTCTCCGCAGTTTTTTTGGGGGGGATGGGCTTGGGATGAAATCTGTTGATGGAGAAGAAGGAGGGTATTGATATTGGGAATGAGGTTTGTGCACGTTAGATGGATGGGAGCCCTGGAGGGTCAGAGTCAGACATGTTTGTTTGGACTGAATTACATTTTTATCAAACAAAAAAACAAAATGTCTTTTTCTTCCCAATTGGAGTTCTCTGAAAGCTCATTGACAGTCAGATAATTGATTCCCAGCCAATTCAACTGGTACACGGACACAAATTCAAACACATTCCCGGAGGGGGGGTCTGTTCATCACTGAGACTGCAAAAATGCCATATTTCTGCCAGTTTAATCTCTGATATGACTGTTGGGGTTTACTAATTTCCACTCTGTTGATGGATGCCTTGTGCTCAGACCTTTCTACCATGGAGGACAGGCTACAGAGGCGCGAGTACGTCAAGCTGACTGAGTTTGTAGCAGACATGACCAAAATCTTCGACAACTGCCGCTACTACAACCCCAGCGACTCACCCTTCTACCAGTGTGCCGAAGTTCTGGAGAACTTCTTCGTCCAGAAGCTCAAATGCTTTAAAGCCAGCAGGTGAGAAGACGACTTGCTGTAGGAATAAAATGATTTTCACTCCCGGGGGGTGAATAGTTAACCCCCCCCACACACCTCACTGCATGATGCGACCGCTTTAGCTGGACTTTTACCACAACGCAAGCTAATAATAAACACATGACACTGATGATGTGGTTTTGGCTGTTAATTGGCACCATCCCAGTGAGTTGAACTGGAGCCTGTGTGTGTGGATGTGAGACGCATGAGCATTCCCGGTGGTTCCATTCAGATTCAGCTTTAAGTGCTTGCTATGCCAACACACTTCATCAGTTAATCCTTCTGTCCTGGCATTGTTGTTATTTTTCACACTATACAGCTTTTAATTTAAAAAATGACCTCTCTTTGTCCTTTTCTGCAGGTCTCATAACAACAAACTACAATCAGGAACCTCTTAGCGCCCGTAAATCAAGATAACCGCGCCTCGTGGTTTTCTCCTAAATATATAAGCCCGCGAGGTCTGAGTCTGGCACCAACACTCTGCTGCGGTGCTAAAAGCAGAAAAAAAGGCTCTGTGTCATCCAAAGTGTCACTGGGATGAAGCAGACAGACTGGCCTACACGTCTCTCAACTCGCCCTCAAACCATGTTCATAGCTGGAAAACGCAGCATCAGCTTTTCTGTACTGCATGTCAAGGTCTGTGGCAACATGTAACTAAACATGGGGAGGGGCATCTTTGTATCCTGGGGTTTGTATGAAAATTTTATAATTGCATTTTAAGCATTTTTGGGAACATTTTGTAGCCTGGAATTATCCCTTTTGTAAAAGGGGAGAATTTCTTTATGTTATTAAAAAACCAACTATTAAAGATCAATTCTTTCTGTTTCAGTCAAAGTGTCTTTATTTTCTTGTTAAAGAGTTGAGAGATGATGTAGCTTCTGTCTTCTTTTCTGTTTTTCCACAGTTTCCCATCACTTTTGTAACCCGATGGTGGTGTGTCTCATCCACTGTTTGTAATATGTATTGTATATTATTCCTGTCAAAATATGTAGAGATGAAAAATTTCTAGAGAAGTAGAAACTTTTATTTTTCACTCTTTAAACCAGCAAGTCCGCCTCTATATTCAAGTATTTTGTTTTTTAATTAAATTCTAAAGCCTTTATATTAAAAGCGCTGCATATTGTGAGCATCAAATTTTCAAATGAGTAGAATGAGGAGTTATTTGTCTTTCCCCCCCCTCAATAAACCAACCAGTTCATCTTCTGTATTGACATTGCATTTCTTGTATTATTTATTCACGTTAAGGAAAACGGCTTTTTGAGTCATGATGAAGAAGCTTACGTTCAGATTAAGTGCTCTATGTTTTTAATGAAACGTGGCAACTGAAGAGGTTCTCTTTTGTACTTGATAGGACATTTCATCCTAGGTAATAAAGTAACTGAGTTTTAAGGAGATGTCTTCTTTATTTGGGGGGGGTTGTTATTTCTTGGTTTAAAATTCAACTTCACTTTCACCAGATCGCCACTGGCCTTTGAGGCTATTGCCACTATCAGCTGTAATAAAAGAGAATGCTGTGGGAGGGCCGGTTTGATCGTGGCAGGCAATGAAACTGGTTTCTCAGGAACAAACTGGGCGACCAGTGGGAATCTTTTTGCCCCCACCGGCATGCTTGTCTGCAGCTGGAGTTTATGTCCTTTGCTTTCCTAAAAATCCAGTGTGTGAATCATTTAGTCAGACGTATTTGAGGGAGAGAAGCCTGGTTAATTCCCTGGATGACCCAAATGCTGTCTTGATTATTTATTTCAAATTGAGTGATGGATTGTGGAAACAACCCAGAAACCATTAACCATATTGCTGACTGTTTATTTAATGGAATAAAACATGCCGAGGTCATCTTTTAAAAAAACAAACAAAACAGAACTATATCTAATGGGTTCACAAGTAGGCAGAGAATTGAGTGTTATTACTACTGATTAACTAAGACAAATGTGATGATATTTCTCAGAGCAGAAAGTTAATCCAAGCCGGCACGGGGGTTCAGCCGCCCACTTCCTCTCATCATCCTCTGGATGAAGGACGAGGTCACGACCTGTCGCTCAAAACGTTTCCTGCGATCAAATTACCAGAGAATGGAAGCCTCTCCTGGGTTTGACCCTTTCCCTCTCTTCCTTCTCTGAACTCACCACTTCAACCACTAAATGGACCCAGAAGCTTCTGCAGATGCTAATGGTGTGGCGGGTCCATCATACAGGAAGAGGCGCTTGAGATCTCTCCACATCCCCCACGATGAGGAATGTGCTCCCGTGGAGAAGGGAGCCGAGGTGCGGAGCAGGCTCCTGTTTCCTGACTGAGTCCTGATCCCTGATCAGCCAGGAAACTGTCTGGAACTGAAACTATACTTATCAATTACTCCAAAAAATGCCAATCACAAGCACAAATACGCATCTTTATTTATTTGTGTTAAGCAAAGCAACACGAGCGTTCAGTGCAAAACATTTCTGTCACCACAAGAAACGTGAGCTCAGGGTCGTACAACATCCACACGGGGATTTCTGTTTAAGTCCAAAGCTCATTTTGCTGTTTTGCATAAACGTTCTCTCACTATATTGGTGTGAATGAGTGCAGTGATATACGTCATATATATGTTAGCCCAGCAGTGAGCTGGTGCCTCTGCTGCTGCGTCCATCCCTCTGTTCTCTGAACAGTAACTGTATTTCCTGCTGGCTGCTCACAATATTGAAATATGATAAAGAGGGTACATCTGGAATTATCCACAACATATATGCGTGTCTCACATATATTTGGAGGTAATAAAGAGAAGAATATTGAGTTGAGGGAAGAGGAAATGAAATGAAATGTATTTAAGCTGTTTTCGTGTGGGTGGGGGGGAAGGGGGGGGGGGGGGGGGTTGCTCTTCAGGACTTCATGAACCAGCCATGAATGAAGACCTCAGGCAGAGATTCTACCACATATAGCTGAAGGGAACGTCTTCATCGATGTCCTAGACATTCTAAAATGGCCGCTTCTTAAGAGTTTAAAGATGTTTTTAACAGAGAGGACACAATGTAGTCGATTCAAATCAGTGACCCGAGCTGAGACAAGTCCATTAAAAAAATAAATACACACTCTCGGCAATATATCTTCCCATTCTGCACATCAATAAAGGGTTAAATAAACATCCGTTCAGATGGACTGCAATGTCTCTTCCTGTGCAGCAGGGGGCAATAGTTTTGTCACAGTTTTATCTGCACCTGGAGCGGGTGGCCTCGGACACTTTCTGGTGCCTCCATTTGTTGAATCTCTTGATGTAGCTGTTGCTTTTGAGAATTCCATCGCCGGGCTTCAGTTTGCCCAACAACAAGTTGAGCAGATTACTGGGCAGGTGGCGCCTCCGGTGGTAGATCTGGCCCATTACAATGTATCTGGTCCCTTATAACACAAAAACAAACACTAGAATAGCTGAAAAGGGCAACTCAGCAACTCATCTCTGCTTTTTTTTGTGTAGAATTTCCAACTTACCCAGCTTGATATCAGGACACGGTTTGCTGCACTTGTAGGTGTCCAGAACCAGAAGTTGAACTTTGAAGAAGAAGTTGTCTGGGCTCACGTAGAGACGGCTCATTTTGTAGAAGCCGTCGCTGCTCACCATCAGGGTGATGAGGCGCACGCCTTTACGCAGCACCTCAATGTCATGGACGATGCCGTTAACAGCTGTGGGCGGAAGGTAAGTCGCATTGTTGGAAATCCACCGACAGTTTGTACCATTAAAAGCTTTCAAGGGCACCTTTTTATTGGGAAAGGTATAAAGCTAGTCTAACCAATAGGAATTCTTCCACCGAAGACAGTTGGGCACCATTTTGTGTCACCAAACCAAAGAGAATTCTGGGAATTTTGGTTTCAGCTGGGACAAACTTACCGAACTCACTGTAGCAGTAATACTCTCTCTCGTCCTTCTCCTTCCTGCATTCACTCATGCAGAACGCATCGTGTGCGAAGTCGGATTCTGCAGAGAAGAGGCGGAGGTGTGAGAAGGACAGGCAACCAGAGTCAGGGCATCACTGGAGGGGCATTAAAAGCCAGGCGCCCCCCTCCTCTGCATAGGACAGGAGGAGGAGGGGAAGGGTGGCATGTGTGAAGAGATCACAACACATTTTCATCTTAATTACACCGTCTGAACTCTCACTTGCCCTGTAATCTCTCACACAAATGTTTCGGGTCAAGCAGTTGTAATTAGCGGTGGGGGGACTTTCAACGCCCGCTGGGAGAGGAGGAATCCATGGCCGTCATTATCACTCAGCGCAAACTCCACGTGAACTGACGACATTACGGCCACGGCCGTTCACACACATTTATTTTCCAGCTCTCTCTTTTTTAAACTTAATAAAAAAGGGAACAACAAAGGCAACAATTCGTTATGACTTAGATCTCCAGTCAGATTAGAGGAGTTATGATGGTCCGAAAGGGATTTCTCAGCTTGGAAGATTGCAACAGTCCAAGTCGTGTCCTCATTTTTCACCTAAATTCAATTAGAACCCGTTTTCCCCCGAAATTTCACAGATTATTGCTGTGGTAAATAAGCGCCAGAGGTGTCACCAGACTCTTAATGTTCTGACTAATTCTTAAAAGGGAGAGAGTGTTGATCTACCTCTCCTCAAGAGGTCAAACTGGTACACCAGGCTGGAGGATCTCCTGTTGAAGTTGATGGGGAGCCTGCTGTTGTTCCGGCTCTCTGCCCCGACGAAGGACTGATAAAAGCTGGACTTTCCCGGCCGGTTCTCCTCTGGGTTCAGCCGCCGGTTGAGGAGATCCTTCCTTGGTGGAGGTGTTGGCTGTTGTGGCTGAGCCTGAGGCTGGACCGGGCCCCTGGCTCTGGAGTGGGGCTGATGGTTTGGCTCGCTCTGCGGGAGAGTGCTGATGTTGGACTGGCTGTCCTGGTTTGTCTTCTGCACCGTCCGGTTGTTGTTGATGAGGACGGCGGCGGTCGCTGAAGCCGCAGTCCCGGTCAGCGGGGGTTTGGGGAGCACGCCGACAGCTTGCCGGACTTTCTCGCCGTTGTGCTCCTGCAGGCGGTCGTTCTTCAGCGCCTTTTTGCTCTTGTTGTGGAGGCTGTGGTGGCGAAGGATGGGGCCCAGGTCGGTGTGCTTGGGCCAGACGGCGGAGGGCAGAGGGTGGAGGGCAAATTTGGACTCCTGACCATTCTTCTCCAGGGGCTCACTGATGGGGAGAGAGGGCTCTTTGACCATCAACCAGCTCTGGTTGCTTGGTGCTGCTTCCATTGGAGCCTTTTCTGATAGGCTGAGAAGATCTACAGCAACACACACATTTTGAGTCACAACAGGGTGTTTCAATAACGAAACTGCGATCGATCAAAGCGGAGCTTTAGAAATAAACGTATAAAAAGAGCTAATGAGTATTTCCTGTTTACAGCATTGATGCTGTAATATGAATAAAACCTTTGTTTTTGTTTTTTGCACTTTAGGAATGTGAACAGCTTCAAAACCTCTAAAAGCAAATCTCAACGGAGCTTTATCTATTTAATTGAGTTCCACTTTATTTATGTATGGTTACAGTCAGGAGTGTCTGAAACCCAGATATCTATAGGGTGTCTTAAATACATGAGTTTCTACATCATGTCTACTTAGAATACCTTAAACTCACACTGAAGGAAAACAGAAAGAAAGAAGGAAATGATCTTTGGCTCACCGTTAACACCTTCATCTGTCTTGTGTAGACGAAACCAGAGAAACAGGAGAAAGAGAGTAATTCCTGACATCTTGGATGTTGACTGTAAACGCACATGAGATTTCTGGGGTTTTTATACAGGCGGTGGAGGAATGAGGAGGGATGGGAGGGAGAGGCTGTGAAGGTTCTGGATGAAGCCTTTATCTTTACTCCCCTCTGCTGCCCACACTGAAAACCTGCAACACATTAACGCGACTCAGCGAGTCAGGGTGGTTAGATTGAATTGGCAGATTCTTGGACAATTTCTTCCTGGTCACAGCTGTTTTATTTTGAATTCCAATTTTAAGAAATCCAATAAGCCGAGTTGGTCTGTAATCAGCATTACATGATGTAAACATAATAATGCCCCGGCGAATGCGTCCAAGGAAATATTAGAGCGTGTGACCTTTTCTTGTCCAGGCAGTGTATTATCGATAGATATAGATCTATAGATATGGTTGGTAGAGATAATCAGTTGCTCAGGACGTGTGCTTTATTTTCTTTTATCTATGCTTTTTATTGCAATCATACAGCCTCTTCAATAACTACATCAACTTTAACCCCAAGTGTGAAAAATGATTATAACATCAAAGTAATCCCTAGTAGTACCTCCCCAAGGAGGCTTTTATGTCAGAACAAAGCCATCAATCATTTTCAAAGCAAATAAACGAAAGCGAATAAAAACAAAATGATAAATAGATGAAAAGAGTATTAGAAATTGTTTAAAAAAGAAAGTGTTTTCGCTGCTGGACAGTACGGAGAGTGATCCACTCAAACTTTGGAGAATAGACGTAAGCATCAGTGAAACCATGAACTTCAATGATAATAATTTTGAATCAGTTTGGCCTGGACTGTGGGTTTCAACTGTTTAAGCGCGTAAAAAAAATAATTTTTCACTTATTTATGGGCCTAAAATGGACAAAATGTGTTCACAGGATAAAAATGGACTTGTCCAAAGTGTTATGGATGAAGAAATCAAATCAAATCAAATTAATCTTTATTTATATAGCATCTTATACAATCAAAATTGTTTCAAGGCGCTTTCCAGAATCCCAGGGCCTAACCCCAGACAAGCAACAGTGGCAAGGAAAAACTCCCCTTTAACAGGAAGAAACCTTGAGCAGGACCAGGCTCATGTAGGGGGACCCTCCTGCTGATGGCTGGCTGGTAAAGAGAGAGGAGAGGAGAGGAGAGGAGAGGAGGAGAGGAGAGGAGAGGAGAGGAGAGGAGAGGAGAGGAGAGGAGAGGAGAGGAGAGGAGGAGAGGAGAGGAGAGGAGAGGAGAGGAGAGGAGAGGAGAGGAGAGGAGAGGAGAGGAAACCATGACCCAGTGGGGTGACAGAGGCCTGTCAGGTGATCATGTTTCCGGACCCAGCCTTGGCCTATAACAGCATAGCTAAGATGTGACCTAACGATTAGATGACCCCCTAAGTATGATAATTTGTCTATCTATGATAGTAACTGGAACTACAGAATTAGCAACAATAAGCTTTTTCAAAGAGGTAGGTTTTAAGTCTGATCTTAAAAGTAGAGATGGAGTCAGCTCCCGTACCTGGACAGGGAGCTGGTTCCATAGCAGGGGGGCCTGGTAGCTAAATCCTCGGCCCCCCATTCTACTCCTAGAAACTCTGGGAACCACAAGTAGACCAGCATTCTGAGAGCGGAGCGGTCTATTGGGCTGGTAAAGTATCACTAGCTCCTCCAGGTAGGATGGAGCTAGGCCTCTGAGGACCTCGTAGGTCAAAAGAACATTATTCTAAATTTAACGGGCAGCCAATGAAGCGACGCCATTACAGGAGTTATGTGATCTCTTTTGTCAATACCTGTCAGAACTCTGGCTGCAGCATTTTGGATTGACTGGAGGCTTCTTAAAGAGTTGTTTGGACACCCTGATAATAAAGAATTACAATAGTCCAGCCTGGAAGTAACAAAAGCATGAGTTAACTTTTCAGCATCATGCCGCGTCAGTAGCTTCCTAATCTTTGTGATGTTCCTCAGGTGAAAAAAGGCACTTCTAGAGACTAATTTAATGTGTGAGTTGAAGGACAGATTTTCATCAAAAGTTACTCCTAGATTCCTCACAGAGAGACTAGATGTTAATGAGATACCATCTAGAGTCATCATATGATCTAATCTATCCCTGAGAGGTTGAGGACCAAACACCATGACCTCAGTCTTTCCTGGGTTAAGGAGGAGGAAATTTGAAGACATTCAGGACTTTATGTCTTTAAGACAGGTCTGGAGCTTCACTAACTTCTCTGTCTCCTCTGGTTTCATGGATAAATAAAGCTGAGTGTCATCAGCATAACAATGAAAATTTATCCCATGCTGCTGAATAATGTTCCGAATAATGAGGATTGGTCCAAGTACAGAACCTTGAGGAACTCCATGGCTAACCCTACTCTATGAGGAGGGAACGCCATGGACATGAGCAAACTGGTATCTATCAGATAAATATGATCTAAACCAGTCTAGTGCTGTCCCTTTAATCCCATTTAATGTTCCAGTCTATGTAACAGGATGCTGTGATCAACTGTATCAAAAGCAGCACTGAGATCCAGCAGAACCAGCATAGAGACAAGTCCATGATCTGAAGCTATGAGAAGATCATTAGTAACTTTAAGAAGTGCCGTTTCTGTGCTGTGATGAGCTCTAAAGCCTGACTGAAACATCTCAAATAGGCTGTTTGTCTGACACTAAAGAACCATTGACCTGGTCCAGGATAGAACTGCCTATCAATGGTAAAACATCCTTCAACAGGTGTGTTGGGATGGGATCTAAAAGACACGTGGTGGTCTTGGATTTCTGAATTAGCGATGACGCCTCAGAAAAATATATAGGGTGAAGGAGTTTAAGGGCTCGTTGGAGAACCTGTATGTTCCCACAGTCAGCACATCTGGTGATGGTCCAGTTGTTGGGGTGGCCTTGTTAGCTTTCTCTGTGACTCTTAGTTAATTTGGCCACAGTGCTGAAAAGAAACCTGGGGTTGCTCTTATTTTCCTCAATTAAAGAAGAAAAATAAGCTGTTCTAGCCTTGCAAAGGGCCTTTTTGTAAACTAATAGACAGTCTTTCCAGGCTACATGATAGTTGTCTATTTTACTAGAATGCCACTTCCTTTCCAGTCTTCGCACCTTCTGCTTGAGGGTCCTGATATGTGAATTATACCAGGGGGCACACCTCTGATTTACTATTTTCTTTTTCAGGGGGGCAACAGAGTCAAGCATGATTCTCAGTGAGGTTGCTGCACCTTCCGCAATAGAGTCAACCTCAGCAGGGCTAAGATTATAATGATTTATCCCTGGGGAAACACACGGTGGTCCTGGGATTAGCACAGGGATCACTTCCTTAAACTTAGCTACAGCATTATCTGAAAGACATCTGCTATAGTAAGACTTTGTGAGCATAGAAGAATCCTTAATCATAAATGTGAAAGTGATCAAAGAATAGTCTGGCAGGAGTGGGTTCTGAGGGAACACTGACACATGTTCTACCTCAACACCAAGTCAGAACTAGATCTCTCTTCAATAACTACATCAACTTTAACCCCAAGTGTGAAAAATGATTATAACATCAAAGTAATCCCTAGTAGTACCTCCCCAAGGAGGCTTTTATGTCAGAACAAAGCCATCAATCATTTTCAAAGCAAATAAACGAAAGCGAATAAAAACAAAATGATAAATAGATGAAAAGATGATTAGAAATTGTTTAAAAAAGAAAGTGTTTTCGCTGTTGGACAGTACGGAGAGTGATCCACTCAAACTTTGGAGAATAGACGTAAGCATCAGTGAAACCATGAACTTCAATGATAATAATTTTGAATCAGTTTGGCCTGGACTGTGGGTTTCAACTGTTTAAGCGCGTAAAAGATAATTTTTCACTTATTTATGGGCCTAAAATGGACAAAATGTGTTCACAGGATAAAAATGGACTTGTCCAAAGTGTTATGGATGAAGAAATCAAATCAAATCAAATTAATCTTTATTGATATAGCATCTTATACAATCAAAATTGTTTCAAGGCGCTTTCCAGAATCCCAGGGCCTAACCCCAGACAAGCAACAGTGGCAAGGAAAAACTCCCCTTTAACAGGAAGAAACCTTGAGCAGGACCAGGCTCATGTAGGGGGACCCTCCTGCTGATGGCTGGCTGGGTAAAGAGAGAGGAGAGGAGAGGAGAGGAGAGGAGAGGAGAGGAGAGGAGAGGAGAGGAGAGGGGAGGGGAGAGGAGAGGAGAGGAGAGGGGAGAGGAGAGGAGAGGAGAGGAGAGGAGAGGAGAGGAAACCATGACCCAGTGGGGTGACAGAGGCCTGTCAGGTGATCATGTTTCCGGACCCAGCCTTGGCCTATAACAGCATAGCTAAGATGTGACCTAACGATTAGACGACCCCCTAAGTATGATAATTTGTCTATCTATGATAGTAACTGGAACTACAGAATTAGCAACAATAAGCTTTTTCAAAGAGGTAGGTTTTAAGTCTGATCTTAAAAGTAGAGATGGAGTCAGCCTCCCGTACCTGGACAGGGAGCTGGTTCCATAGCAGGGGGGCCTGGTAGCTAAATCCTCGGCCCCCCATTCTACTCCTAGAAACTCTGGGAACCACAAGTAGACCAGCATTCTGAGAGCAGAGCGGTCTATTGGGCTGGTAAGGTATCACTAGCTCCTCCAGGTAGGATGGAGCTAGGCCTCTGAGGACCTTGTAGGTCAAAAGAACATTATTCTAAATTTAACGGGCAGCCAATGAAGCGACGCCATTACAGGAGTTATGTGATCTCTTTTGTCAATACCTGTCAGAACTCAGGGTGCAGCATTTTGGATTAACTGGAGGCTTCTTAAAGAGTTGTTTGGACACCCTGATAATAAAGAATTACAATAGTCCAGCCTGGAAGTAACAAAAGCATGAGTTAACTTTTCAGCATCATGCCGCGTCAGTAGCTTCCTAATCTTTGTGATGTTCCTCAGGTGAAAAAAGGCACTTCTAGAGACTAATTTAATGTGTGAGTTGAAGGACAGATTTTGGTCAAAAGTTACTCCTAGATTCCTCACAGTGAGACTAGATGTTAATGAGATACCATCTAGAGTCATCATATGATCTAATCTATCCCTGAGAGGTTGAGGACCAAACACCATGACCTCAGTTTTTCCTGGGTTAAGGAGGAGGAAATTTGAAGACATTCAGGACTTTATGTCTTTAAGACAGGTCTGGAGCTTCACTAACTTCTCTGTCTCCTCTGGTTTCATGGATAAATAAAGCTGAGTGTCATCAGCATAACAATGAAAATTTATCCCATGCTGCTGAATAATGTTCCGAATAATGAGGATTGGTCCAAGTACAGAACCTTGAGGAACTCCATGGCTAACCCTACTCTATGAGGAGGGAACGCCATGGACATGAGCAAACTGGTATCTATCAGATAAATATGATCTAAACCAGTCTAGTGCTGTCCCTTTAATCCCATTTAATGTTCCAGTCTATGTAACAGGATGCTGTGATCAACTGTATCAAAAGCAGCACTGAGATCCAGCAGAACCAGCATAGAGACCAGTCCATGATCTGAAGCTATGAGAAGATCATTAGTAACTTTAAGAAGTGCCGTTTCTGTGCTGTGATGAGCTCTAAAGCCTGACTGAAACATCTCAAATAGGCTGTTTGTCTGACACTAAAGAACCATTGACCTGGTCCAGGATAGAACTGCCTATCAATGGTAAAACATCCTTCAACAGGTGTGTTGGGATGGGATCTAAAAGACACGTGGTGGTCTTGGATTTCTGAATTAGCGATGACGCCTCAGAAAAATATATAGGGCTGAAGGAGTTTAAGGGCTCGTTGGAGAACCTGTATGTTCCCACAGTCAGCACATCTGGTGATGGTCCAGTTGTTGGGGTGGCCTTGTTAGCTTTCTCTGTGACTCTTAGTTAATTTGGCCACAGTGCTGAAAAGAAACCTGGGGTTGCTCTTATTTTCCTCAATTAAAGAAGAAAAATAAGCTGTTCTAGCCTTGCAAAGGGCCTTTTTGTAAACTAATAGACAGTCTTTCCAGGCTACATGATAGTTGTCTATTTTACTAGAATGCCACTTCCTTTCCAGTCTTTGCACCTTCTGCTTGAGGGTCCTGATATGTGAATTATACCAGGGGGCACACCTCTGATTTACTATTTTCTTTTTCAGGGGGGCAACAGAATCAAGCATGATTCTCAGTGAGGTTGCTGCACCTTCCGCAATAGAGTCAACCTCAGCAGGGCTAAGATTATAATGATTTATCCCTGGGGAAACACACGGTGGTCCTGGGATTAGCACAGGGATCACTTCCTTAAACTTAGCTACAGCATTATCTGAAAGACATCTGCTATAGTAAGACTTTGTTCTGAGCATAGAAGAATCCTTAATCATAAATGTGAAAGTGATCAAAGAATAGTCTGGCAGGAGTGGGTTCTGAGGGAACACTGACACATGTTCTACCTCAACACCATAAGTCAGAACTAGATCTAGGGTGTGGTTGAAGCTATGAGTTGGTTGGTGTATCTGCTGGAGGAAACTAACTGACTCAAGTAATGAAATGAAGCCATTTCTAAAGCTGTCATTTACAACGTCTACATGGATATTAAAGTCTCCAATGATAATGACTTTGTCCGTTCTAAGGACCAAGTCAGATAAGAAATCAGAGAACTCAGACAGGAACTCTGAATGTGGCCCAGCAGGGGGGCGATATACAACTACAAACAGAAGTGGCTTTTCTGCCTTCCAGTTCAGATGTGTGATGCCAAGAGTCAGACTTTCAAATGAACTGGAGCCATATTTTGGTCTAGGATTAATTAATAACATGGAGTCATAGATTGCTGCCACTCCCCCTCCTCGACCAGTAACACGTGGAATATGATAATTAAGATGGGTAGGAGAAGTAGATTCATTTAAGCTAACATACTCCTCCTCCTGAAGCCAGGTCTCAGTAAGACAAAATAAATCAATGTGATGATCCGCTATCAGGTCGTGTACTAACAGGGATTTACACAAAAGAGATCTAATATTTAACAGTCCACAATTAATGGTGATATTAATTTCTCCAACTTGTGCTTTAGTATTAATTTTAATAAGATTATGGTGATTGACCGCTCCCCTGCTCTGTGCTTGGTGAACTTTTAACCTTGGAACAGAGACTACCTCTATAGTGTTAAATATGTTATTGCTGGTGGATGAGGGTTCTATGGAAGCAGCAGAGAGGTGTGTAAGACTACAACTCTGCATCCTGGCCTGGACCCTGGATTGTCAGGTCACTTTGGGTCTAATAAAATTAGTCAAATTACTAGAAATGAGAGAGGCACCATCCTGTCTGGGATGGACACCGTCTCTCCTAATCAGACCAGGTTTTCCCCAAAAAGTGCTCCAATTGTCTATAAAGGCCACCTGGTTTTCAGGGCACCACCGTGACAGCCAGCGACGAAGCGACGACATGCGGCTAAAAATAAAGTCTCGAAATAAAGTCTAGAAATAAAGTCTCTAGTCACTGAAGTACAGGGAAGAAATCTGCAGTAAGTTTGTTTCTAACGTGGGTTCTTCATCTCAGACCACATTTTTATGGACTATTATTACATTTTGAAACTCTTCCTACATGCAGAACGAGCTTTCTTTCATTTTCCCTCAACCCTGAGGATAACCTCGGTATCAGCCAACCAATATTCAACATGTTTCTGAAGAAAACTGGAGAGCATTTTTTCTGTAAAATAACAGTAAGCACATCTCTACCTTTGGGTCAATGAAGAGTCAAAGTCCACTCATCATTGGTATAAATACAGGTGGACAGCATGTCAATGTCAGCCCCAAACTTTAGATTTTTGGTTCAAACTCTTGCAGGGTAGTTTAATCTGTTGCAATAATCTGCCAGTAATGCATCAATGAAGTGATGGCCGATAAGTTGCCAGGGGTCCCAGCTGGGTCAGGGCATCAGGGCCGAGGTAACAGACTTAATAATCCAAGAAGTGGAACCAGCCGTCAGCCTACAGCTGCTGCTCATGAATACCAATCTGGATTTCGATCCATTCTATCCAGCCTGGCGTGGAGTCCACTGAAACTTTGGAGAACAGAAGTAAGCATCTGTGAAACTTGTGAAACTGAAACTGTTAGCACATGACTATTCCAGTCATCATCATCATCATCACCTATGCTGCTTTGATTTTTGTCATTTTGAATCACAATCTAGCCTTTAGATACTGACTTTATCAACTGTTAAAGATCATTCAACAAGATCATTAAACATTCATAAAACAAGTTTTATGCACCAATGATTTCTCAGCTTGGAAGATTGCAACAGCCAAAGTCGTGTCATTTTTCACCTAAATTCAATTAGATCCCATGTTCCCCCTAAATTTCACAGATTATTGCTGTGGTAAATAAGCACCAGAGGTGTCACCAGACTCTTAATGTCCTTACTAATTATTAAAAGGGAGAGAGTGTTGATCTACCTCTCCTCAAGAGGTCAAACTTGTTACGGTCTGGGTTTGAACAGGACCTGAAAGCAGCCAAGAACGCAGTGATGAAAAGTCCAAAATAGGATTTATTTAACCAACACAAAAGGGCAGTCCTCCTGGACTGCAGGGAAGCAACAGTTCAAACTTCTGGTGCGCACAGAGAGCTCCAGCGCCGAGCCAACACAGGAGTTGAGTTCTGCTTGTTTCAGAAGTCCAGCCGGACGGCATGAAGACCTCAAACGGGCAGGGGAACGCACCAAAGACGAGAGACCAAGAATCACCAAAATATTCTAAATACAAAACCAACATCACCAAAAACACCAAAATACTCCGACACTGGTAGGCAGGAGTCCAGTCCTTAACTAGGTAGCTAGATTACAGATAGACTGCAGGTGCATCAGTCTGTGGCAGGAGCATGGCTCCATCACGTCCCCTGCAGGAAAAAACAACCCAGAACCCTGGACCCTAACATTACCTCCCCCTCAACGGGTGCCTCCTGGCGCCCTTCCAGGCTTATCTGGGTGGGGGTGGTAAAAGTCACGGGGGAGGTCGCTGTCCAGGATGAAATGGCGGGGAATCCACGATTGCGCCGTCGGACCATAACCCTCCCAGTCAACCAGTAACTGGAACTCTCGTCCCCGTCAACGGACGTCCAGGATGCGCCGGACTCTGGAGGCAGACCCCCCATCCACAACCTGGGGGGAAGGCGGGGGCTCGGACGGAGGGACCAGATCCAACTCAGTGACTGGCTTGACCTGGAACGGGAGGTACTTCGTAGGGAGGCAGACCTTCTGGTCAGGCTGATAGGACGGGGCCGGAGTGCGGTGCCGATTGGCCTGCCATTGAGAGCGCTGGGAGGCCCGTAGGAGTGTAGCGCGGACCCACCTCCTCTCCTTCCTACACTGGCGTACGTTGGCCTGCACCAAGGGCACCGCCACCTTGTCCTCTGGGACGAACAGCCGGTTCGATGGGACCCCACCTGGATCCAGAACCGATTGCTGGGCCGCAGGGACCGTCTTCTCCACTTGCCAGGATGCGGCCCCCAGGAAAACTGCAGCGGCTCTCCTCCCGTGGCAGAGTGCATCACCGACCCTGGGCACCTGGACTGCGCCACCTGGACGCACCACACGGGGGGAACGCCCCACCTCCTTAGCTCTCCTGGCGGAGTCCGAACCACCAGGCGTGGGGGTGAGTGCAGAGCAAAGGCAGTTGGCCCGACAGGCCACGCTCCATCTCACTCTCCTGGTCGACCAATCGATCTGGGGGTTGTGGTGAGCCAGCCAAGGAGACCCGAGAACCCCTGGGGAAGAGGATGCCGGGATGAGGAGCAGGCGGATCTGCACCCGATGGTTCACGGAGACAATGAGGGTGAGGGGTTGGGTCTGGTGCGTCACCGTTGCCAGGACTTCCCCGTTGAGACCAAGGATGGGTCTTGGTTCGGGCAGAGTCTCGATGGGGATGCGGGTTTGCATGGCCAAGTCCTGGCTGATGAAGCTGTCATCTGCGCCGGAGTCCACCAAGAATGGCGCAAAGACAGATTCCTGGCCCCAGAGGAATGTGCACGGCAGAGTCAAGCGGGGCGGCAGGAACAGGAAGCGCTCGCCAACACTCCCACGTGTGTCGACAAGCCCAGCTCCCTTGGCCAGGATGGGCAATTGGCGAAGAAGTGGCCAGCCTGGCTGCAACAAAGGCAGAGGTTCGCCGACTGCCGGTACCTCCGCTCCGCGTGGGAGAGTCGGGTTCGTCCCAACTGCAGAGGTTCGCCCACGACGTCCTCCTGAGGTGGAGCAGGGACCAGAGTTGATGATTCAACAGGAGCTCCACTTTGCCCGGACGCGCTCTCCGAACCCCTCACTGGCCAGTCCCTGTTCCTCTACGGTGTCTCTCCCACAGATGGTTGTCCAGCCGGATCGCCATGCTAATGAGCGTCTCCAGGTCTCCGGACTCCTCCCGAGAGGCTAACTCATCCTTGAGTTCCTCGGCGAGTCCTTGGGTGAACACCCCCCGGAGGGCCGCATCGTTCCAGCCGTGACAATGCGGAACTGGATGGAATAGACGGTGATGGAGCGGAAACCTTGGCGCAGGGACAGGATCTGGGAGGCCGTCTCTCCACTCTGGACGGGATGATCAAACACCCGCTTTAATTCAGCTGTGAAAGCCGGGAAACTGGAAGAAGCAGGTGTCTGGTTCTCCAGGACTGCCGTGGCCCATTGCGCCGCTCTCCCAGAGAGAAGATTCACGACGAAGGCGATCTTCGCCCTGTCGCTGGGGTAGGTGAGGGGCTGGAGGTCGAAAACTAGGGAGCACTGAAGCAAAAAACTGGAACACACACCAGCCTCACCAGAATATCGGTTCGGGATTGGTACGTGGGGCTCCCGTGGTGCAGCGGCAGCCAGCTGCGGAACGACTCTCAGCGCCTCCGAGGCTGGCGGAGATGGAACCTGCTCCACCCGACCTGAAGTGAGTCCGTTACGCTCGCATTGAGAGTCTGGAGTTAAGTCCAAATATCCGTGAGGAGCTGGTCGTGTTGAACCAGCAGCTTCCCCTGAGCCTCCAGCGTACGGTGCATTGCGTCTAGATCCGCCGGGTCCATACTGGTCGGAGTATTCTGCAGTCATCATTGGTATAAATACAGGTGGACAGCGTGTCAATGTCAGCCCCAAACTTTAGGTTTTTGGTTCAAACTCTTGCAGGGTAGTTTAATCTGTTGCAATAATCTGCCAGTAGGTGTTAGTGTGGTGGACCTCTGTTGAATTGTTATTAATCATTTATATTTCATTTATTTATATTTCATTTATATTTAATCATACAGCCTCTTCAATAACTACATCAACTTGAACCCCAAGTGTGAAAAATGATTATAACATCAAAGTAATCCCTAGTAGTACCTCCCCAAGGAGGCTTTTATGTCAGAACAAAGCTATCAATCATTTTCAAAGCAAATCAATGAAAGCAAATAAAAACAAAATGTTCAATAGATGAAAAGATTATTAGAAATTGTTTAAATTTAAAAAAGTTTTAAAATGTAATAATGTTTACAAGAAATGCAGTCACAAAGCAGTTGTGAAAAGATGATTAGAAATTGTTTAAAAAAGAAAGTGTTTTCGCTGCTGGACAGTACGGAGAGTGATCCACTCAAACTTTGGAGAATAGACGTAAGCATCAGTGAAACCATGAACTTCAATGATAGTCATTTTGAATCAGTTTGGCCTGGACTGTGGGTTTCAACTGTTTAAGCCCGTAAAAGATAATTTTTTACTTATTTATGGGCCTAAAATGAACAAAATGTGTTCACAGGGTAAAAATGGACTTGTCCAAAGTGTTATGGATGAAGAAATAAAGTCTCTAGTCACTGATGTACAGGGAAGAAATCTGCAGTAAGTTTGTTTCTAACGTGGGTTCTTCATCTCAGACCACATTTTTATGGACTATTGTTACATTTTGAAATTCTTCCTATGTGCAGAATGGGCTATCTTTCATTTCCCCCTCAACCCTGAGGATAACCTGGGTATCAGCCAACCAATATTCAACATGTTTCTGAAGAAAACTGGAGAGCATTTTTTCTGTAAAATAACAATAAGCACACCTCTACGTTTGGGTCGATGAAGAGTCAAAGTCCACTCATCATTGGTATAAATACAGGTGGACAGCATGTCAATGTCAGCCCCACACTTTAGATTTTTGGTTGGTGTTAGTGTGGTGGACCTCTGTTGAATCGTTACGTCTATATTCAGTGGTTTTGTTCCTGACAATTTTCAGGCGATTGATGACAAAAGCATCCGACGGCAAATATTCCTGACCACCTTCAGAAAGGAGATGAAAGTGAGGGTGTTGTCAGGTTCTGTCCCAATAAGACTTCCTATGTCCTGGGACTACATTATTATCAACCTGGCAGAAGTTACCCATCAATTATTTAAAACCAAATATGTAAAGACAATGAAAATACAAGTAAGTGTAAACAGGCTTTACAGACAACAGTAGTGTTGTTACAAGCTCACATTAACTCACTGTATTTCCTTTTTTCCGGTCTATTTTCCTTTAGATCTATACAAAATGTCGGATACGAAGAGTGTATTTTTCCGACAAACTATACTCTCAGGAAGAGCTGCCATGTGGCCGTGAAGCTGAAGTTTCAGGAGAGAGCGAAGCGGCACCCAGCATCAATGAAGTGATGGCTGATAAGTTGCCAGGGGTCCCAGCTGGGTCAGGGCATCAGGGCCGAGGTAACAGACTTAATAATCCAAGAAGTGGAACCAGCTGTTAGCCTACAGCTGCTGCTCATGAATACCAATCTGGATTTTGATTCATTTTATCCAGCCTAGCGTGGAGTACACTGAAACTTTGGAGAACAGAAGTAAGCATCTATGAAACATGTGAAACTGAAACTGTTAGCACACCACTATTCCAGTCATCATCATCATCACCTATGCTGCTTTGATTTTCGTCATTTTGAATCACAATCTAGCCTTTAGACACTGACTTTATCAACTGTTAAAGATCATTAAACAAGATCATTAAACATTCATAAAACAAGTTTTACCCCTCCGTGAACCATCACCTTATCGTGGTGGAGGAGTTTGCGTACCCTAAAGAGCCAGGGAGCTATGCTTTCCGGGGCAGTTTGCCCCTGGTAGGGTCTCCCAAGGCAGATTGGTCCTAGGTGAAGGGTCAGACAAAGAATGGTTCTAGACCCATCATGAAACATCTAAAAGGGAAGCCGCGTACCCGGCCCGGAGGGTTACCGGGGCCCCACCCTGGAGCCAGGCCTGGGGCTGGGGCTCGATGGCGAGCACCTGGTGGCCAGGCCTACGTCCATGGGGCCCGGCCGGGCCCAGCCCGGACCAGCTATGTGGACACTCCGTCTCCAGTGGACCCAATCCGCAGGAGGAGCATGAAGGGTCCGGTGCAGTGTGGTGGATTGGGGGTGGACCAAGGCGGGGGCCTTGGCGGTCCGATCCTCGGTTATGGAAATTGGCTTTTGGAACATGGAACATCACCTCACTGGCGGTGAAAGAGCTGCAGCTTGTGGGGGAGGTTGAGCATTACCGACTAGATATGGTCGGCTTCACCTCCACACATAGCGTCAGCTGAGGAACCCAAGTCCTTGAGGGGGGTTGGACACTCTTCTACGCTGGAGTTGCTCATGAGACGGAGAGCGGGGGTGGGCTTTTTGCTTGCCCCCAGACTCTCTAGTTCAATGTTGGGGTTCTCGCGGTCGAGCAAAAGGATTGCTTCCCTGCGCCTTCGGGTCAGGGAACGGGTTCTGACGGTTGTTTGTGTTTTCAAAATAAACTGACTCAGAAATAAAGCTTTCCATTTACAACCTACAAAAACTTCTCTCTTTGTTGTCCTAACTATGATTTTATAAACAGCACAATAAAGATTATCAACTTTTGAGTAGATTTTTTTGAGTGAAGTTGGGAACCAGTGGGAAACCCCATAGATGACTGACGTGCGCATGCGCACATGTTCTAAACAAGTTTGAACTAGCTGTAGACCAAACGGACCTTCTACTGAACCTGAGCAGACCTGAGACGTGTGATGATGGTCCGTAGACATTTTCTGTACTGAAACCCCCCCAAGAAAACTTGACCAAACGTGGCCAAAGTTTGATGTGAACTGAACTGGTACGTCCATTATGGATTTTCGCCTCTCTTAGGTAAAAGTGTGGATGTCAAACAATATGGTTATGAAAAGTTTTTTGAGCCATTGATTAAAGATATAAGGTGTCTAGAACAAGAGGGAATTTTTGTGGAAGTTGTGGGTCAGTTTGTTAAAGGCACTGTATATTGTGTAAGTGCTGATAACCTTGGTGCACATGGTCTGGCAGGCTTTTCTGAAAGTTTTACTGTTGACAAGTTCTGTGGCTTTTGTTTGATAAGTAGGGACCAAATTGCAACCACTGAAGTTAATGACTTCCAGTTGAGGGGTGTTGATCAACACAATACATTTCTGGAAGAGCTTAGGCAGACTGACAACCTCCAAAGTGTTAATAGGGTAAAAAGCCATCCTACAAGATGATGATGCCGGTACATCTGTGCGAGACCAGGCAGTTGTGTTGGAAGGGGACATCGTGCTACATAACATTCCAGACCTCTCTACTGCCTTGGCATACCTCTTTGGCCTTCTGTATGCCCTCAACATTGATTATCCAAAGCAGATGAGGTATACCTTTGAAGCAATTCAGGCCATCTTTTTTGAGCGTGGCGGTTCTCGATGCTCACAGAACATAAGGTCTCTGAAAACAAAGCTTTTGCAGTGACTATTAATGGGGAAGCCAGACATGACTTTAACTTGTGTTCTTTAGCCTGTTCAAGTGCATTGTAGTTGAGTCGTGTAAAAAAAACAGTAGTTAAACCCCTTTGCCTCTGATATAATCATTTGCCAGTTACCAAGCGTTGCATATTTAGTGTTTGAACTGTTAAAATTCATTATTGTCTATGTTGTTGACAATATATGGTGAGATTTTGTCATGAAGTATTTTAAAAGATTTGTTGAAGTGTTGTCCACTTCACATGAAGCGCAGAACTGGTGTTTTACCTGTTAGTTCCCTGTTCATTGATGGTAAAATTTCTAAGAACTTTTAACTAGTTCACCATAGTTATGCCCATGTAAAACTTAAGTGTCTGGGTACACAGCCAATCATTTGTGGCACTATTCTATTTAATGTGCAAGTGGTTAAGTTCAGCTTTTACAAGACAATCAGGCTGTGTTCATGAATGACTATATGTTGCTGGACACTTTTTTTTCCACATACTTTGTTTTTCTTTTTTGGTTCTGGACTTCAATTTTAATGTCTCTGAAGAAACCGGCAATACTTTTTTACAGAACTACCCATGACATTCTGAAATGTACTTGAGGCACTGTTCAACAAAATAAATAAGATTTCAGATAACATTCAGTTGTGCTTTGCTTTATTCAATTCAAGTTCGGTGAGGCTATGGAGGAAGACTTTCGGTCTGCTCCTAGAAGATTCTGGCAAACTGTCCAGCGCCTTAGGGGCGGCAGGCGGCAACTCGCCCACACCGTGTTAGGTGTGCGTGGGGAGCTGCTGACGTCTCCTGGGGCAATTATCCGGCGGTGGAAGGAATACTTCCAGGAGCTCCTCAATCCTACCAACACATATCCTCAAGGTGGAACAGAGTCGGATGACCAGGAGGTGGACCATCCAATTTCCGGAGCGGAAGTTGCCGAGGTACTGAAACAACTGCCCGGCGGCGGATGAGATCCACCCGGGGTATCTTAAGGCTCTGAATGTTGTAGGGCTGTCCTGGTTGACACGCCTCTGCAACATTGCGTGGACATCGGGGGCAGTGCCCTTGGACTGGCAGACCGGGGTGGTGGTCCCTATTTTTAAGAGTGGGAACCAGAGGGTGTGTTCCAACTATAGGGGGATCACACTCCTCAGCCTCCCTGGGAAAGTCTATGCCAGGGTGCTGGAAAAGAGGATTAGACTGATAGTTGAACCTCTGATCGAGGAGGAGCAATGCGGGTTTCGCCCCGGTCGTGGAACCACGGATCACCTCTTTACCCTTGCTGGGGTGCTTGAGGGGAGTTGGGAGTTTGCCCAACCAGTCCACATGTGTTTTGTGGACTTGGAAAAGGCTTATGACCGGGTCCCCAGGAGCATCCTGTGGGGGGTGCTCCGGGAGTAGGGGGTGGAAGGTCCCTTGATAAGGGCCGTCCAGTCCCTGTACCAAAGGAGCAGGAGTTTGGTCCGGATAGCCGGTTGTAAGTCGGACTCGTTCCCAGTGAGGGTTGGACTCTGCCAGGGCTGCCCTTTTTATCCGGTTCTGTTCATAACTTTTATGGACAGAATTTCTAGGCGCAGCTGGGGAGTGGAAGGTGTCGAGTTCGGTGGGCGGAAGATCTCGTCGCTGCTTTTTGCGGATGACGTAGTTCTTCTGGCGCCATCAAACAGGGACCTCCAACAAATGCTGGGACGGTTCTGGGTTGGGGAGGAGGTCCTGCCCCAGGTGGAGGAGTTCAAGTATCTCGGGATCTTGTTCACGAGTGAGGGTAGGATGGAACGGGAGATCAACAGGCGGATCGGAGCGGCGTCAACAGTGATGCGGGCACTTAACCGATCCGTCGTGGTGAAGAAGGAGCTGAGCCGGAAGGCAAAGATCTCGATTTACCGGTCGATCTACATCCCAGTCCTCACCTATGGCCATCAACGCTGGGTGATGACCGAAAGAACGAGATCGCGGATACAAGCGGCTGAAATGAGTTTCCTCCGCAGGGTGGCCGGGCTCAGCCTTAGAGATAGGGTGAGAAGCTCAGACATCCGGGAGGGGCTCGGAGTAGAACCGCTGCTACGAAATGAAACGAAAACAAGTTTTATGCACCAATGATTTCTCAGCTTGGAAGATTGCAACAGCCAAAGTCGTGTCATTTTTCACCTAAATTCAATTAGAACCTGTTTTCCCCCTAAATTTCACAGATTATTGCTGTGGTAAATAAGCACCAGAGGTGTCACCAGACTCTTAATGTCCTGACTAATTCTTAAAAGGGAGAGAGTGTTGATCTACCTTGTTGCAAGAATGGTCGGCAGTGGAGGAGACAGAGGGAGATGGAAGCTTCTTTTCCCAAAAATATATTTTTATTTTTCATGTTCAAAAGCATGCAAAATTTTCAGTGCTCAAAATATAACCAAAATACAAACACAAACTAAGCAAAGCAATAACTAGAAAATACCAAAAATAAAGTGGCTTCAAAGTTGCCAGGCTAAATCAATACGATAGCAGAAAGACCCTGCACACTTCTACACAGCCATAACTTCAACCCTTTCTCCATCATGCCAAACCCAAAAAGAGAACAAAAACCCCGTCTGGGCATACTACAGGGCTTTTATACCTGTAGCCCCTCCCACAGATTAAACCAATTATCAAAATTATTATTACGCTAAATAATACATTTCTAAACTCAAAATAAGAACTGAGAAGAACATACATAATATGCATAAACGTCCAAAAGAAATTTCCACCACCAAAAACCACCCAGTGCATAGTAAAATACATGTTCACCCTACCACAATGAGACACCCCCGCTAAAATAGATTGTGCCATAGCTCCCGCGCAACCCCTCCATAAATACAAACATTGAACAGTCCAACGGTTTCACCAAAACCAGGAAGTATGTCATGCTGTTGAGTCACTGAAATACTGATGCTTTTGATAAATGACAGAAACAAATAAACCTTGATATTTTAAACAGCCATAGTGTAGGTGTGATTCTTTGAGGATGTTGAATACGGAAGGTGATACTTGGAGGCAATATGAAGTGCATTGCTAACGCGAGTGGAAACAATTGTAACATAAATGCCGGTTGGCCATTCCGTGCATGTCGGCTACAACGTAATCCAATGAGAGGCTATGGCAAAAAGTGGTGTGTGAAATGCTTAAAACCAAGTAAACCAAACCACGGTATGGGAATGAAATGCAACACAGCGGAAGGTCAGCCACGATAATCAAATGTTGCCGTCACTCCGTGACATACCTCTCCTCAAGAGGTCAAACTTGTTAGGGTCTGGGTTTGAACAGGACCCGAAAGGAGGCAAGAACGCAGTGATGAAAAGTCCAAAATAGGTTTTATTTAACCAACACAAAAGGGCAGTCCTCCTGGACTGCAGGTGTTACCGGCGGTGTTCCCACTGGTTTCTGAAGCAATTTTGTATGCTTCCTGCATGCGTGAAGCCCATTTCTGTGCATACTCTTGCCTGGACCGTGGTCCCTCTTCAGGTTTCAAGTCAAAGAGCAGATCTACAGGCAAATGTGGAGCTCTACCATAAAGAAGAAAAAATGGTGAATAACCTGTTCCCTCATGTCTTGTACAGTTGTACGCGTGGACAATGTGAGGTAGGTGATCCTTCCACTCTGTTTTTTTCTCCTCCTGCAGAGTGCGGAGCATCTGTAGAAGTGTCCTGTTCAGGCGCTCGACAGGATTCCCCTGCGGATGGTAGGGAGTGGTTCGTGAGTGGGAAATTCCTGCGAGCTGCTGAAGTCTCTGGAAGAGACTGTTTTCAAACTCCCGGCCCTGATCATGATGTAGCTTTGCAGGGTACCCGAAGCGAGGGATAAAGTCATAGAAGATTTTCTCGGCTGCTGTTCTGCCAGATTTGTTTTTTGTGGCATAAGCTTGACCAAACCGAGTAAAGTGATCTACCAGGACTAAAATGTACTCATAACCACCTTTACTCTGTTCAAGATGTAAATAATCAATTGAGATGAGCTCAAATGGGGCACTGGTTGTTATAGAACCCATAGGTGCTCTCTCTGGTCTGTTTGGATGTTTTTGTTTAATACACTGACACTGGCGAATCACATAATCTTCTATGTCCTGTTGCATAAAAGGCCAATAAAACCTTTCTCGTGCTAAATGTATGACTTTATCAGCGCCCACATGTCCCATGTCATCATGCAGGTGTTTTAACACGGTGGCCTTCAGTTTACTGGGGAGAACCAACTGTTTCCTCTGTCCTGTCTGTCTGTACAAAATCCCTTTGTCAAGTCTGAGTCTGTTCCATTCGTGTACCAGTCTGCGTGTTTCTCGTCCCATTTGTCTCTTTCCTTTATCCTGAGGACTCCATCCATTTTTCTTTAGGTTTATCACCTCACAGATAGGAGCATCTTCTTTCTGTGCATCTCTGACACTCTCTGGTGTGATGACAGGGGTGCCTCCAAAGTGTGCGTCACTTACATCCGACTGCAGCTGTAATGCAGCCACCCACGGCACATCACCGTCTTTTACAGCTGTGTCTCCCTGCCAGATGGCGGAGACTACATCAGGGGACACTGTCTCTGTGAACTCTTTCAGGTGACCATCAAGATGCACTGGGTGTCTTGACAGG
Organism: Takifugu flavidus; assembly: GCF_003711565.1. Taxonomy (NCBI): domain Eukaryota; kingdom Metazoa; phylum Chordata; class Actinopteri; order Tetraodontiformes; family Tetraodontidae; genus Takifugu; species Takifugu flavidus. Next base: position 11,621,965 of record NC_079525.1, read on the forward strand.
GTGTCAGCATCAGTGTTTGACTTGCCTGGACGATATTTGATGGTGAAATGAAAGTCGGCTAATTCACCCACCCAACGATGTCCGACTGCGTTCAACCTGGCTGAGCTCAAAACATATGTAAGGGGGTTATTATCCGTGTATACTGTGAAAGTGGGGGCGTAATAGAGGTAATCTCTAAATTTATCACAGATTGCCCACTTTAACGCCAGGAAGCAACAGTTCAAACTTCTGGCGCGCACAGAGTGCTCCAACACAGGAGTCGAGTTCTGCTCGTTTCAGAAGTCCAGCCATACGGCATGAAGACCTCAAACGGGCAGGGGAACGCACCAAAGACGAGAGACCAAGAATCACCAAAATATTCTAAATACAAAACCAACATCACCAAAAACACCAAAATACTCCGACACTGGTAGGCAGGAGTCCAGTCCTGAACTAGGCGGCTAGATTACAGATAGACTGCAGGTGCGTCAGTCTGTGGCAGGAGCATGGCTCCACCACGTCCCCTGCAGGAAAAAACAACCCGGAACCCTGGACCCTAACAAAACTGGTACACCAGGCTGGAGGATCTCCTGTTGAAGCTGATGGGGAGCCTGCCGTTGTTCCGGCTCTCTGCCCCGACGAAGGACTGATAAAAGCTGGGCTTTCCCGGCCGGTTCTCCTCTGGGTTCAGCTGCCGTTTGAGGAGATCCTTCCTTGGTGGAGGTGTTGGCTGTTGTGGCTTAGCCTGAGGCTGGACCGGGCCCCTGGCTCTGGAGTGGGGCTGATGGTTTGGCTCGTTCTGCGGGAGAGTGCTGATGTTGAACTGGCTGTCCTGGTTTGTCTTCTGCACCGTCCGGTTGTTGTTGATGAGGACGGCGGCGGTCGCTGAAGGTGTTTGGGGAGCACGCCGACAGCTTGCCGGACTTTCTCGCCGTTGTGCTCCTGCAGGTGGTCGTTCTTCAGCGCCTTTTTGCTCTTGTTATGGAGGCGCTGTGGTGGCGAAAGATGAGGCTCAAGTCGGTGTGCTTGGGCCAGACGGCAGAGGGTGGAGGGCAAATTTGGACTCCTGACCAAACTTATCCAGGGGCTCACTGATGGGGAGAGAGGGCTCTTTGACCATCAACCAGCTCTGGTTGCTTGGTGCTGCTTCCATTGGAGCCTTTTCTGATAGGCTGAGAAGATCTACAGCAACACACACATTTTAAGTCACAACAGGGTGTTTCAATAACGAAACTACGATCGATCACAGCTGAGCTTTAGAAATAAACGTATAAAAAGAGCGAATAAGTATTTCCTGCTTACAGCATTGATGCCGTAATATGAATAAAACCTTTGTTTTTGTTTTTGTTTTTTGCACTTTAGGAATGTGAACAGCTTCAAAACCTCTAAAAGCAAATCTCAACGGAGCTTTATCTATTTAATTGAGTTCTACTTTATTTATGTATGGTTACAGTCAGGAGTGTCTGAAACCCAGATATCTATAGGGTGTCTTAAATACATGAGTTTCTACATCATGTCTACTTAGAATACCTTAAACTCACACTGAAGCCAAACAGAAAGAAAGAAGGAAATGATCTTTGGCTCACCGTTGTGACGACCCTGGCTGTGTCTTCTCTGCCTGCCTCTCTGTTGTCTCCTCCCTTCTGCAGGCAGTGGGTGGGCCAAGTGCTGCTAAGTGGCGATCCAGCTCACCTGGACTGATTAGCTGTGAGGGCTATAAATGCTCCACAGTCTTGGCTGTCACTCTCTCGCTTGGCTCCTTCCAGGTCTGCTGGGGTGTTCTGATTTGGTTTGTTGTTTTGCATGATCAATCAATAAATTCCTTGTTTTTCTAAAATCCATCACGTGTGTTCTCCCTAATTTGTCTGAGCCCTGAGCTGGTTCATGACACCGTTAACACCTTCATCTGTCTTGTGTAGACGAAACCAGAGAAACAGGAGAAAGAGTAATTCCTGACATCTTGGATGTTGACTGTAAATGCACATGAGATTTCTGGGGTTTTTATACAGGCGGTGGAGGAATGAGGAGGGATGGGAGGGAGAGGCTGTGAAGGTTCTGGATGAAGCCTTCATCTTTCCTCCCCTCTGCTGCCCACACTGAAAACCTGGAACACATTAACGTGACTCAGCGAGTCAGGGTGGTTAGATTGAATTGGCAGATTCTTGGACAATTTCTTCCTGGTCACAGCTGTTTTATTTTGAATTCCAATTTTAAGAAATCCAATAAGCCAAGTTGATCTGTCATCAGCATTACATGATGTAAACATAATAATGCCCCGGCGAATGCGTCCAAGGAAATATTAGAGCATGTGACCTTTTCTTGTCCAGGCAGTGTATTATCTATAGATATAGATCTATAGATATGGTTGGTAGAGATAATCAGTTGCTCAGGACGCATGCTTTATTTTCTTTTATCTATGCTTTTTATTGCAATCATACAGCCTCTTCAATAACTACATCAACTTTAACCCCAAGTGTGAAAAATGATTATAACATCAAAGTAATCCCTAGTAGTACCTCCCCAAGGAGGCTTTTATGTCAGAACAAAGCCATCAATCATTTTCAAAGCAAATAAACGAAAGCAAATAAAAACAAAATGTTAAATAATAATTTGAAAATGTTTTAAAATTTAATAATAATGTTTACAAGAAATGCAGTCACAAAGCAGTTGTGAAAAGATGATTAAAAATTGTTTAAAAAAGAAAGTGTTTTCGCTGCTGGACAGTACGGAGAGTGATCCACTCAAACTTTGGAGAATAGACGTAAGCATCAGTGAAACCATGAACTTCAATGATAGTCATTTTGAATCAGTTTGTCCTGGACTGTGGGTTTCAACTGTTTAAGCGCGTAAAAGATAATTTTTCACTTATTTATGGGCCTAAAATGAACAAAATGTGTTCACAGGATAAAAATGGACTTGTCCAAAGTGTTATGGATGAAGAAATAAAGTCTCTAGTCACTGAAGTACAGGGAAGAAATCTGCAGTAAGTTTGTTTCTAACGTGGGTTCTTCATCTCAGACCACATTTTTATGGACTATTATTACATTTTGAAACTCTTCCTACATGCAGAACGGCCTATCTTTCATTTCCCCTCAACCCTGAGGATAACCTGGGTATCAGCCAACCAATATTCAACATGTTTCTGAAGAAAACTGGAGAGCATTTTTTCTGTAAAATAACAGTAAGCACACCTCTACGTTTGGGTCGATGAAGAGTCAAAGTTCATTGGTATAAATACAGGTGGACAGCATGTCAATGTCAGCCCCAAACTTTAGATTTTTCGTTCAAACTCTTGCAGGGTAGTTTAATGTTACAACAATCTGCCAGTAGGTGTTAGTGTGGTGGACTTCTGTTGAATCGTTACAAGAATCGTCTATATTCAGTGGTTTTCTTCTTGACAATTTTCAGGCGATTGATGACAAAAGCATCCGACGGCAAATATTCCTGACCACCTTCAGAAAGAAGATGAATGTGAGGGTGTTTTCAGGTTGTGTCCCAATAAGACTTCCTACGTCCTGGGATTACGTTGTTATCGACTTGGCAGAATTTACCTATCAATTATTTAAAACCAAATATGTTAAGACAGTGGAAATACAAGTAAGTGTAAACAGGCTTTACAGACAACAGCAGTGTTGTTACAAGCTCACTTTAACTCACTGTATTTCCTTTTTTCCGGTCTATTTTCCTTTAGATCTATACAAAATGTCGGATACGAAGAGTGTATTTCTCCGACAAACTATACTCTCAGGAAGAGCTGCCATGTGGTCGTGAAGCTGAAGTTTCAGGAGAGAGTGAAGCGGCACCCAGCATCAATGAAGTGATGGCCGATAAGTTGCCAGGGGTCCCAGCTGGGTCAGGGCATCAGGGCCGAGGTAGCAGATTTAATAATCCAAGAAGTGGAACCAGCCATCAGTCTACAGCTGCTGCTCATGAATACCAATCTGGATTTCGATCTATTTTATCCAGCCTGGTGTGGAGTCCACTGAAATTTTGGAGAAAAGAAGTAAGCATCTGTGAAACTTGTGAAACTGAAACTGTTAGCACACGACTATTCCAGTCATCATCATCATCACCTATGCTGCTTTGATTTTTGTCATTTTGAATCACAATCTAGTCTTTAGACACTGACTTCATCAACTGTTTAATTGGTGCATAAAACACATTTTGGACCTGATAAAAATGTAACTGAGGCGATATTTTTGTGTTCACAGGTTAATACTGGACATGTAAAGAGGGTTAAGGATGAGGATATAAAGTCTTTAGCCATTGAACTGCAAGGAAGAAACATGCGGTACGTTTGTGTTTCTAACCTGGTTTCTTCATCTCAGGTCACTCAGTAAATCCCTCCTGATCATAATCTTTTTCATGTCCTTGGGCTCTTGCAGAACCACCTATATATCATATCCACACGACCCTGAGGATAACGTGGGTATCAGGCAACCAATTTTAAACCTGTTGATGAAGAACACTGGAGGAGATTGCGGCTTGGAAATAACAGTAAGCGCACCCACCATCCACATTTGGGTTCCCCAAAGAGTCATTGGCATCAATGCAGTATCAGTGTCAAAGGGTAGTTTAAGTCGTTATTAAAAATGTAAAATATGCTGAACTGCCATTGTGTTATCAGTAATTAAAACAATTGCATACTTTTTTTTTTTTACAAATTTCAGGTAACTGATGACAACAGCATTCGGCGGCGAATATTCCTGAGCACCTTCAGAAAGGAGATGAAAGTGAGCGTGTTTTCAGGTTTTGTCCCATTGAGACTTTCTACATACTGGGATTACATTATTATCAACCTGGCAGAACTTACCCACCAATTATTCGGAACCAAATATGTTAAGACACTGAAAATACAAGTAAGTGTCAACAGGCTTTCAGTGTTGTTACAAGCTCACTTTAACTCACTGTATTTCCTTTTTCTGCTTTTTTCTTTAGATCCATGCAAACTGTCGGATACAAAGAGTGTATTTCTCTGACAGACTATACTCTCAACAAGACCTGCCACATGACTGGAAAGAGAACGAAGCAGCACCCAGCATCAATGAAGTGATGGCCTCAGGGGTCCCATCTGGGTCAGGGCATTGGGGCCATGGCAACAGATATAATGAACTGAGAAGTGGAACTTGCTGTCAGCCCACAGCTGCTGTTCACAACTGCCAACCTGGATTTCGATCCATTCTATACAGCACGGGGTGGAGTCTACTTAAATTTTGGAATATAGAAGTAAGCATGTGTGTAACCGTGAAGTCCCTGTAACCGGAGCCCAGGGAGTCTCAGCTGGCTCTTCTCAATGTGGAAGAGGAGCAGCTCTGCTTTGAGCTCCCTGTGGATGTCCGAGCTGCTCACCTGATCTCTAAGGCTGAGCCCAGCCCCCTTACGATGAAAACTCTGCCCCTGACTCGAGAACACCTTCTCTGAGTACCCCCAGATCTGTTTCCCTCTGTTGTTCAACCCAAAAGCACAGGGAATCTATTTTCCCTCCATAATTGGAGGGTTATTAATACGTCCAGACCAGCTTTTCATTTCTCACCTGCTGCAACTCCAGCATGGAGGAGAATCCATCCGATGGTTTAGGATTAGGGTTAGGGTTAGGTTTGGGTATAGAACCAGAACTTGCTCTTCATCTGTCATAAGCTCCAGCCAGAGAGGTGGCGTCCCAAGTTTCAATGGCCAGGAATTGGACTACCAAGGAACGTGTCTTGACCAGACCCTAATGATTCCTTCTGCCCAGCTGGGCCCCATGGGCAAAGAGCCAGCCCCTGGGCTCTCACCTGTGGACTCTAACCCCAGTTCTGGCTCCAGAGCAGAGCCTCGAGAAGCGTTTTTAAGCTGTATAGATACTGAGTGTATAAAAGGTCATTTGTCTCAGATATAAAAAATGCAACTAAGCTCATATTTGTTTGTTCACAGGTTAAAAATGGACACGTCAAAAGTGTTATGGATGAAGACATTAAGTCTTTTTCTATTGAAGTACAAGGATCTTCGCAGTAAGTTTGTGTTCCTAAACAGGAATTTTCATCTCAGTCCACCGGGAAAACATATATATAGAATTCCATATCTTATGATAGAGTATTGAAAAATGTCTTATCTTGCAGAACGACCTATATTTCCTTTCCACATGACCTTGAGGATAACCTGGGTATCAGGCAACCGATATTCAACATGTTGCTGAAGAAAAGTGGAGAGGATTTTTTCTGTAAAATAACAGTAAGTACATCCACATTTGGGTTCTGCGAAGAGTCAAAGTCCACTGGTCATTGGTATAAATACCAGTAGACAGTATGTCAATCAGTTGATATCAGTCCAGGATTGGAGGGAAAGGTAACTGATCACTTGTGCACTCTTGCAGGGTAGTTTAAGCTGTTCCTATTAAGGGCCAGTAGGTGATGATGTGGGTCTGTGCAGTGGTTTTTGTTTTTTTGTCCAATCTTTGTTCTTGACAATTTTCAGGTGACTGATGAGAAAAGCGTCCAAAGGCAAATATTCCTGAGCACCTTCAGAAAGGAGATGAAAGTGAGGGTGTTTTCAGGTTGTGTCCCAATAAGACTTTCTACGTCCTGGGATTACATTATTATCAACTTGGCAGAAGTTACATATCAATTATTTGGAACTAAATATGTAAAAACGGTGAAAATTCAAGTAAGTGTAAACAGATTTTCCAGACGACAGCAGTGTTGCTACATGCTGTAAACACGCTATATTTCCTTTTGTCCTGTTCTTTAGATCCATGCAAACTGTCGGATACGAAGAGTATATTTCTCTGACAGACTATCCTCTCATGAAGAGCTACCACGTGACTTCAAAGTAAAAAATTTAGCATTGAGTAAAATGGCACACGACATCGATAAAGAGATGGCTGACCAACCGTCAGGGGTCCCAACTGGGTCAGAGTATCAGGGCCTTGATAGTGGATATAATGAACCAAGAAGTGAAATGAGCTGTCAGACCACAGCTGCTGCTCAGGACTGCACTGGGTGGAGTTCACTTAAACTTTGGGATATTGAAGTAAGCATCTGCAAAGCCGGGAACTCTTTGTTCCTAGTTAGTTTTGCTGGGTACCCAACATTTCCAATCATCATCAACACCGATTATCCTTTTATTTTAATCATTTTGAGTCACCATTAAGTCCCAACGCTGATTTTATCAACTCTTTATGATAATTACTTTCTTAAAAGATCATAGCTCACAATTGTAGGCCAAATAAAATATGTAATAGGTCAAATTTGTGTGTTCACAGGTTAATAATGAACATGTAAAAGATTTTATGGAGGAAGATATAAAGTCTTTAGCCACTGAAGAGCGAGGAAGAAATGTGCCGTAAGTTTGTGTTTCTAAAGTGCATTCTTCATCTTCATCCTCTCCCTTTTTTTTTTAAACAAATTAAACGCTTTCTTGCAGATCCTCCTATAGTCTGGACATCAGGCGATCAACTTTCAACATGTTGCTGAAGATGCCTGCGGAATATTGCTTAGCTCTGATCAAGAGGATTTGGTTTTGGATGCACCAAAAACTGTTTTACCATGTATGACATTTTTAGCAGCCATTTCCGTTGTCTGAGTTTGATTGTTAATCAATGTCTGTTTTGCTAAGTTTAAGTTAATTTAGTTCGTATTGCATGTGCAGATTGTCAGGAGACAAGATAATAATTGTTGCAAATGAGCAGTCATAAAGCTAGATGTTCCTCAAGTCAAACGTTACGTCCTTCTCGGTTAGAAATACTGCGATGTTTTGTGACCACAACAGACATTAACTTTGCGTAACTTTAAATCGGTAACCAGAGTGCATGTACTAATGTTATTTCATATATATGTAATACTTATTTCGTCACACGATGACCCAGTGGCCTAATGGATAAGGCATCAGCCTCCGGAGCTGGGGATTGTGGGTTCGAGTCCCATCTGGGTCGACCGCGAATACGTCCGTATTCGTTTTGATGCAAGGTTTAAAGCACAGCGCGTAAAATATCAGCGATAATAATAAGCATCAATTTTGTCTATATTGGTCTACTAAAGATGAAAGCAGGCGTCTTCACTTACTTTAATCCTTTTAAGCATAAGCATCGCGTCGGGATATTTCGTTGGCAAATAAAGCTTCATTTGGTCCCAAGTGTCTTACTCCGCTTCTCATACCAACTTCTCACAATCCCTTTCACTTTTGTTATTTGTAATTTGCCATTCATTGGCATCCAGGTTAGATGGACAAGCATCCTGCAGTTTGTATTTAATGAACTTTTCTATTTTCATTAATTTTCTCAAATTATGTTTTATTTTTGTCAGTCTTACAAAAGCATCTCTCTTTTGCATAGTGTTTTATAAAGGTACATTTCCATTAAAACCAAGCATAGCCTGTCAATAATGCCTTTAAAAGAAAGCAAACATTTTCAAGATGTACATAAACATCTATTAAAATATACTGATATTAAACGCTGTTTTAATGTTTTACTGCAGTTCCAATAATCAGCCAGCAGATGTCGCCATATTCGAGCGTATCAAACTGTGAAAACCGCTATATGGTTCAGAAGGCTTCAATCACTACTGTTGTGATCTAAATTAACTTCTGGGTGTATCCACAACTGCTACGATGTATTTATCCCTCATTTGTTTTACTTTTGTCTACAGATAATTTCCTTCATTTAGAATCGATGGAGCCACTCTCACTTGTTTATTTACACTAAACGCACCGGCGCTGCATGTCGCCCCCTGCTGGCCGGAGGTCTCAAGTCCTCGCCTGTCTTGCCTGTTGGCAAGCAGCGCTTCTGCCTCTCTGCGTTTGTCCTCGGTGGTCTATTAAGATTCTAATTGGCTGATAACGCATTTAAAAAAAGGCGTTGGCGACGGGCCGGTGTCGATAAACGTACCGCTGAGGTTATGGCAGAGGCGTTCAGGTAAGCAATTTATTTCGACAGCGTTGCAGTGCGGCGCGGTGCTATAATCGGCGCACTGTCGTCGTTCCACAATGGTGTCGTGGTGAGATGCAGAGCAGTTGATGCTGCACGGAGGGGATGATGTGTCCCTTTGCAGAGAGATGTTCATCCAAACGAGTCATGAGTTGACTTTAAAGCATGCGGGCCTGTTTCGATCCGCATGCGTGTAGGCCGGGAGAACGAGCTGTCATGCATTTCCAGGTTTTTGTTGATCTGGAATGGCATCTATTTGCGCATTAATTTCCAGACTAACACGAATTGCTTCCTGTCCTAGTTGTTCACACTAGGGAATGGAGCCTGCAGACGCAGGTGGGTGGTGTCATTGTTCCTGTCTGGTTAGATCAAGGCCGGGGTCATGTGCCCGAGGCGTCTGACATTTTATAATCGTATATTGAGTCAGAATCGTGGTTTCGATCTGACCAACCTGCACAGTGATGCTGACTAGCGGATAACGGAGGATCTGCTCTCTGTTTGATGGCTTCACAAGAAATCTTGTTGGTTCGGAGAAAATCTGACAGAAATTTAACCTCACAACTCACATTAGCCACCGTTCTGACTCATATCCACACAAATCTGAAAGTTTTGTGTGTCGGTGCCACTCAGAAACCATCTCCTCTGTTCGGGGCAGGTGAATATCATTCCAGGTCTGCATCTGTTGATGTCTTCATTCAGCGTTTTCTGACCCCCTGACAGGTTTGAAGACCCCTGATCAGTTGGCTCCACAGCGGACCAGTCAGTCAGTATCTCAGCTCACCGAAGACACGCTCAGACCACCATGTCTATTCCCAGCTGCAGTCCAGAGAGAGAGAGCTCTGCTGGGGTTCTCCCCCAGTTAGAGTGTCCTTCCTCACCACCTGGCATGGACCAAGACCCCTTGTCAACAGGAAGCCCAGTGCTCAGCCCCGACTCCTCCTCTCACGATGCAGCGCTCTCGGCACCGGCGTTGTCCCCAGCAGACTCTGAGAATCTGAGTCCCGATGAACTGGAGCTGCTGGCAAAACTGGAGGAGCAGAACAGGTGAGTTCTGAAGCCAACAAGATCGGAGTCGGCGAATGCGTCCAAGGAAATATTAGAGCGTGTGACCTTTTCTTGTCCAGGCAGTGTATTATCGATAGATATAGATCTATAGATATGGTTGGTAGAGATAATCAGTTGCTCAGGACGCGTGCTTTATTTTCTTTTATCTATGCTTTTTATTGCAATCATACAGCCTCTTCAATAACTAGTGTGAAACTAAGTGTGAAAAATGATTATAACATCAAAGTAATCCCTAGTAGTCCCTCCCCAAGGAGGCTTTTATGTTAGAACAAAGCCATCAATCATTTTCAAAGCAAATAAATGAAAGCAAATAAAAACAAAATGTTAAATAATAATAATTAAAAATGTTTTAAAATTAATAATAATGTTTACAAGAAATGCAGTCACAAAGCAGTTGTGAAAAGATGATTAGAAATTGTTTAAAAAAGAAAGTGTTTTCGCTGCTGGACAGTACGGAGAGTGATCCACTCAAACTTTGGAGAATAGACGTAAGCATCAGTGAAACCATGAACTTCAATGATAGTCATTTTGAATCAGTTTGTCCTGGACTGTGGGTTTCAACTGTTTAAGCGCGTAAAAAATAATTTTTCACTTATTTATAGGCCTAAAATGAACAAAATGTGTTCACAGAGTAAAAATGGACTTGTCCAAAGTGTTATGGATGAAGAAATAAAGTCTCTAGTCACTGAAGTACAGGGAAGAAATCTGCAGTAAGTTTGTTTCTAACGTGGGTTCTTCATCTCAGACCACATTTTTATGGACTATTATTACATTTTGAAACTCTTCCTACATGCAGAACGGCCTATCTTTCATTTCCCCTCAACCCTGAGGATAACCTGGGTATCAGCCAACCAATATTCAACATGTTTCTGAAGAAAACTGGAGAGCATTTTTTCTGTAAAATAACAGTAAGCACACCTCTACGTTTGGGTCGATGAAGAGTCAAAGTCCACTCATCATTGGTATAAATACAGGTGGACAGCATGTCAATGTCAGCCCCAAACTTTAGATTATTGGTTGGTGTTAGTGTGGTGGACCTCTGTTGAATCGTTACAAGAATCGTCTATATTCAGTGGTTTTGTTCTTGACAATTTTCAGGAGATTGATGACAAAAGCATCCGACGGCAAATATTCCTGACCACCTTCAGAAAGGAGATGAAAGTGAGGGTGTTTTCAGGTTGTGTCCCAATAAGACTTCCTACGTCCTGGGATTACATTATTGTCAACTTGGCAGAATTTACCTATCAATTATTTGGAACCAAATATGTTAAGACAGTGGAAATACAAGTAAGTGTAAACAGGCTTTACAGACAACAGCAGTGTTGTTACAAGCTCACTTTAACTCACTGTATTTCCTTTTTTCCGGTCTATTTTCCTTTAGATCTATACAAAATGTCGGATACGAAGAGTGTATTTCTCCGACAAACTATACTCTCAGGAAGAGCTGCCATGTGGTCGTGAAGCTGAAGTTTCAGGAGAGAGTGAAGCGGCACCCAGCATCAATGAAGTGATGGCCGATAAGTTGCCAGGGGTCCCAGCTGGGTCAGGGCATCAGGGCCGAGGTAGCAGATTTAATAATCCAAGAAGTGGAACCAGCCGTCAGCCTACAGCTGCTGCTCATGAATACCAATCTGGATTTCGATCTATTTTATCCAGCCTAGCGTGGAGTCCACTGAAATTTTGGAGAACAGAAGTAAGCATCTGTGAAACGTGTGAAACTGAAACTGTTAGCACACGACTATTCCAGTCATCATCATCATCACCTATGCTGCTTTGATTTTTGTCATTTTGAATCACAATCTAGCCTTTAGACACTGACTTCATCAACTGTTTAAGATCATTGGTGCATAAAACTTGTCGCTCACAGATTTTGAACCTGATAAAAATGTAACTGAGGCCATATTTTTGTGTTCACAGGTTAATACTGGACATGTAAAGAGGGTTAAGGATGAGGATATAAAGTCTTTAGCCATTGAACTGCAAGGAAGAAACATGCGGTACGTTTGTGTTTCTAACCTGGTTTCTTCATCTCAGGTCACTCAGTAAATCCCTCCTGATCATAATCTTTTTCATGTCCTTGGGCTGCTTCATAAAAACATGTCTTCTCTTGCAGAACCACCTATATATCATATCCACACGACCCTGAGGATAACGTGGGTATCAGGCAACCGATTTTAAACCTGTTGATGAAGAACACTGGAGGAGATTGCGGCTTGGAAATAACAGTAAGCGCACCCACCATCCACATTTGGGTTCCCCAAAGAGTCAAAGTCCACTGGTCATTGGCATCAATGCAGTATCAGTGTCAAAGGGTAGTTTAAGTCGTTATTAAAAATGTAAAATATGCTGAACCACCATTGTGTTATCAGTAATTAGAAGAATTGCATACTTTTCTTTTTTTCTACAAATTTCAGGTAACTGATGACAACAGCATTCGGCGGCGAATATTCCTGAGCACCTTCAGAAAGGAGATGAAAGCGAGCGTGTTTTCAGGTTGTGTCCCATTGAGACTTTCTACATACTGGGATTACATTATTATCAACCTGGCAGAACTTACCCACCAATTATTTGGAAGCAAATATGTTAAGACACTGAAAATACAAGTAAGTGTCAACAGGCTTTCAGTGTTGTTATAAGCTCACTTTAACTCACTGTATTTCCTTTTTCTGCTTTTTTCTTTAGATCCATGCAAACTGTCGGATACAAAGAGTGTATTTCTCTGACAGACTATACTCTCAGCAAGAGCTGCCACATGACTGGAAAGCTGAAATTTTAGTAGAGAACGAAGCAGCACCCAGCATCAATGAAGTGATGGCCTCAGGGGTCCCATCTGGGTCAGGGCATTGGGGCCATGGCAACAGATATAATGAACTAAGAAGTGGAACTTGCTGTCAGCCCACAGCTGCTGCTCTCAACTACCAACCTGGATTTCGATCCATTCTATACAGCACGGGGTGGAGTCTACTTAAATTTTGGAATATAGAAGTAAGCATGTGTGAAACCGTGAACTCCCTGTAACCAGTTTTGTTGTCCCTCCGTCCCTCCATCTCCCAGCCTCTTTTCCGAGTCGCGGTAGTAACAGCTTCAGTAAGGGTGCCCAGACACAGTCCTAGGTCTGCCATGAAATCTCCTGGATTGAAATGCCCAAAACACCTCCCCAGGGAGTCTCAGCTGGCTCCTCTCAATGTGGAAGAGGAGCAGCTCTGCTTTGAGCTCCCTGTGGATGTCCGAGCTGCTCACCTGATCTCTAAGGCTGAGCCCAGCCCCCTTACGATGGAAACTCTGCCCCTGACTCGAGAACACCTTCTCTGAGTACCCCCAGATCTGTTTCCCTCTGTTGCCCAACCCAAAAGCACAGGGAATCTATTTTCCCTCCATAATTGGAGGGTTATTAATACGTCCAGACCAGCTTTTCATTTCTCACCTGCTGCAACTCCAGCATGGAGGAGAATCCATCCCCTGGGTTAGGATTAGGGTTAGGGTTAGGGTTCAGGTTTGGGTATAGAACCAGAACTTGCTCTTCATCTGTCATAAGCTCCAGCCAGAGAGGTGGCGTCCCAAGTTTCAATGGCCAGGAATTGGACTACCAAGGAACGTGTCTTGACCAGACCCTAATGATTCCTTCTGCCCAGCTGGGCCCCATGGGCAAAGAGCCAGCCCCTGGGCTCTCACCTGTGGACTCTAACCCCAGTTCTGGCTCCAGAGCAGAGCCTCGAGAAGCGTTTTTAAGCTGTATAGATACTGAGTGTATAAAAGGTCATTGCTCTCAGATATAAAAAATGCAACTAAGCTCATATTTGTTTGTTCACAGGTTAAAAATGGACACGTCAAAAGTGTTATGGATGAAGACATTAGGTCTTTTTCTATTGAAGTACAAGGATCTTCGCAGTAAGTTTGTGTTCCTAAACAGGAATTTTCATCTCAGTCCACCGGGAAAACATATATATAGAATTCCATATATTATGATAGAGTATTGAAAAATGTCTTATCTTGCAGAACGACCTATATTTCCTTTCCACACGACCTTGAGGATAACTTGGGTATCAGGCAACCGATATTCAACATGTTGCTGAAGAAAAGTGGAGAGGATTTTTTCTGTAAAATAACAGTAAGTATGTAGTAGACAGTATGTCAATCAGTTGATATCAGCCCAGGATTGGAGGGAAAGGTAACTGATCACTTGTGCACTCTTGCAGGGTAGTTTAAGCTGTTCCTATTAAGGGCCAGTAGGTGATGATGTGGGTCTGTGCAGTGGTTTTTGTTTTTTTGTCCAATCTTTGTTCTTGACAATTTTCAGGTGACTGATGAGAAAAGCGTCCAAAGGCAAATATTCCTGAGCACCTTCAGAAAGGAGATGAAAGCGAGGGTGTTTTCAGGTTGTGTCCCAATAAGACTTTCTACGTCCTGGGATTACATTATTATCAACTTGGCAGAAGTTACCCAGCAATTATTTGGAACTAAATATGTAAAAACGGTGAAAATTCAAGTAAGTGTAAACAGATTTTCCAGACGACAGCAGTGTTGCTACATGCTGTAAACACGCTATATTTCCTTTTGTCCTGTTCTTTAGATCCATGCAAACTGTCGGATACGAAGAGTATATTTCTCTGACAGACTATACTCTCACGAAGAGCTGCCACGTGACTTCAAAGTAAAAAATTTAGCATTGAGTAAAATGGCACACGACATCGATAAAGAGATGGCTGACCAACCGTCAGGGGTCCCAACTGGGTCAGAGTATCAGGGCCTTGATAGTGGATATAATGAACCAAGAAGTGAAATGAGCTGTCAGACCACAGCTGCTGCTCAGGACTGCACTGGGTGGAGTTCACTTAAACTTTGGGATATTGAAGTAAGCATCTGCAAAGCCGGGAACTCTTTGTTCCCAGTTAGTTTTGCTGGGTACCCAACATTTCCAATCATCATCAACACCAATTATCCTTTTATTTTAATCATTTTGAGTCACCATTAAGTCCCAACGCTGATTTGATCAACTCTTTATGATAATTACTTTCTTAAAAGATCATAGCTCACAATTGTAGGCCAAATAAAATATGTAATAGGTCATATTTGTGTGATCACAGGTTAATACTGAACATGTAAAAGATTTTATGGAGGAAGATATAAAGTCTTTAGCCACTGAAGAGCGAGGAAGAAATGTGCCGTAAGTTTGTGTTTCTAAAGTGCATTCTTCATCTTCATCCTCTCCCTTTTCATGTATTTTGATTGATTTTTTAAAAAAAAAAAGCAAATTAAACGTTTTCTTGCAGATCCTCCTACAGTCTGGACATCAGGCGATCAATTTTCAACATGTTGCTGAAGATGCCTGCGGAATATTTCTTAGCTCTGATAAAGAGGATTTGGTTTTGGATGCATCAAAAACTGTTTTACCATGTATGACATTTTTAGCAGCCATTTCCGTTGTCTCAGTTTGATTGTTAATCAATGTCTGTTTTGTTAAGTTTAAGTTAATTTAGTTCTTATTGAATGTGAAGATTGTCAGGAGACAAGATAATAATTGTTGCAAATGAGTAGTCATAAAGCTAGATGTTCCTCAAGTTCTGGGTTAGAAATACTCCGATGTTCTGTGACCAGAACAGATGTTAATTTTGCTGAGATTAAATCGGTTCTGATTAATATTAAACGCTGTTTTACTGTTTCATGACGCTTTTCTCATTATTCCATGCAAATGCAGTTCCAATCATCAGCCAGCAGATGTCGCCATAATCGAGCGTATCAAACGGTGAAAACCGCTATATGGTTCAGAAGGCTTCAATCACTACTGTTGTGATCTAAATTAACTTCTGGGTCTATCCACAACTGCTACGATGTCCTTATCCCTCATTTGTTTTACTTTTGTCTACAGATAATTTCCTTCATTTAGAATCGATGGAGCCACTCTCACTTGTTTATTTACACTAAACGCACCGGCGCTGCATATCGCCCCCTGCTGGCCGGGGGTCTCAAGTCCTCGCCTGTCTTGCCTGTTGGCAAGCAGCGCTTCTGCCTCTCTGCGTTTGTCCTCGGTGGTCTATTAAGATTCTAATTAGCTGATAACGCATTTAAATAAAAGGCGTTGGCGACGGGCCGGTGTCGATAAACGTACCGCTGAGGTTATGGCAGAGGCGTTCAGGTAAGCAATTTATTTCGACAGCGTTGCAGTGCGGCGCGGTGCTATAATCGGCGCACTGTCGTCGTTTCACAATGGTGTCGTGGTGAGATGCAGAGCAGTTGATGCTGCACGGAGGGGATGATGTGTCCCTTTGCCAAGAGATGTTCATCCAAACGAGTCATGAGTTGACTTTAAAGCATGCGGGCCTGTTTCGATCCGCATGCGTGTAGGCCGGGAGAACGAGCTGTCATGCATTTCCAGGTTTTTGTTGATCTGGAATGGCATCTATTTGCGCATTAATTTTTCCCTTGGAAAAAAACAACATTTATATCACCGTTTTGTGTGTGATTACGCTGCACTGTTCATGCAGCTACTGTGATTATAGTATTAAATTAAAGCGGTTTGCAGGGAGGACGCGCCAGTTGTTAAATAATATCATCTACTGTGTCATGTTGTGCACCATTTAAAGACGCGACGATGTGACACTGAGGTGAGCTTGGTCTTTTCACATGATCAAAGTCAGTATGACAGAGAAATTGCTAAAATGTTCAGCTCGCTTCATGATTGGCCTGAAACGTTTAAGCCACAGAACATTTGATAATTATTTGCACGTATAAATGTATTAATGTCGCATCCGAGTTGCGCTTGTGTGCGCGCCTAAAGACGTTTTGAGGTCAATTTTGACGGTGACCAATAAATATGTAGCCAAAACATTGATTCATAATCTTGCCTAAAATAAATAAATCACAGCTTAAACATGTTCCAAACATAGTTTTAATCAGGGGAAACGAAAAAAAAACCCCATTACATTCATGTATTTTAAATCTGTCACATGATCAATAGCAGAATGACATTTTCGATATGATGTTGATGCACAAAGGATATTGCTGAATCGTCACAAAATGGAGGGGTTCCCTGCTGCACTTTAAGAGAGGGAGGGCATTCAAGGAAGGAATTCTCTTATTGTGGTGACTGTTATTTCCATCTTTAGTGTCCTGCTGAGTAATGGGCCACTCATCTCTTCATTTAGACTCCTGCTCATCTGTGGAATCTAATCACACATTTAACAGCATCCGACACATGTGACTGTCAAAGAAACTCAGTGGGACTGTCACATTCTGCAGGTGACCTTGCACTCCAGTGCCACAGCCTAAAAATGTCTTGTTATTCTTGAGTGTGAGTATAGCACAATGTCCTCAGGTCTCTGCTCTTCCAGTGCCTGTGTGGTAATGTGGGAATTCTAAGCTGCTTACTTGAATGTGGATATCATCTAACAGGCTTAATGTGTGCTGAACACCAGACTTGGAAAAAGGGGGAATTCTATTTTCGCCACAGCCTTAAACAGAGTCGTTTAAACTAAAACAAGACTGTCAATCAGGAACCAAAGATAAGCATTCAATTCGTAGCGAGCGTTCGCCCGAGATAAGGATGAACACGGCGTCCGTGTGAGAGGGTCGGCTCCATCTTCAAAACGACGCTCTGGTTCAAGTTAATCTTCTCACGTTATTCATTTAAACGTGATTAACTGATAAGGTTTGCACACTATTATTCCGGAACTGGAGACGGATATACTCATTTATCAAAACCACATTGGTGGTTTTCAAGGTTGTGGCCAAACAAGGAGGTGGTTGCAGCACTGCGGCCTCCAAGCAGGTCTGCAACCAGGCTAATGAGGAAAGTAGACGATATTCGGTACTACGCAACATCCTGGCAAGACTGAGCACAATGAGAAGAATCAGGGTAGTTAAACACTGCATCAGCAGGGTTCTAAAGCACATGGTAGCTTCAGGACCTGCTGTTTGAGCAGAACCCCCCCTCCAGCCCGGAAACACTGTCAGAAACCAGTGGGACCCAGGCGTAGCCATCTCCTGGCTGGAGAAGTCACAAAAACAGTACATAATAAAGGTTAATCGGCCAGTTCCATGTGGCCCAGGACGTTGAAGGACTGGATCCTTTCTACACATGGATATTAGTGTAGGAGGGGGCAGGAGGGCTGTTCAGCCAGGTTTGATCACTGAATATAGTAGATCCAGGACCTCATCTGTGCTGGCTGTCTCATTTCCCCCTAAATTCAACCCCGCTATGTGGTCAGTTTTACCGTTATGTTGTCTGGGTGCATCCAAATGTGGAGAGGGAGGAAAGTGCTTGGCTCTTTCTGGGGTCAGCTGATTGGGAAGTGGGTGGTTGGAGCTGCGAGTCGGATAATTAGAAGACCAGAATGTCGGGAATTGTTGTATTAAAGCCGGAATCCGAATCAATTAGCGGCATCCTGATGTGTCAAATGGAGAACTACGACTGCGTCCTTAATGGATCAGTTTGCCCTGTAGGCAAAACAGAGACAGTTAAAAATGTGTTGTGAGAGATTGTCCATAATGACCACGTTATGGACATTCTTTATTCCAGTATGTCAATCAATCAATCAATCTTTATTTATATAGCGTCTTATACAATCAAAATTGTTTCAAGGCGCTTTCCAGAATCCCAGGGCCTAACCCCAGACAAGCAACAGTGGCAAGGAAAAACTCCCCTTTAACAGGAAGAAACCTTGAGCAGGACCAGGCTCATGTAGGGGGACCCTCCTGCTGATGGCCGCCTGGGTAGAGAGAGAGGAGGAGGGGGAGGACAGGTAGAGGATAGGATAGGTAGGAGAGGAGAGGAGAGGAGAGGAGAGGGGTAGAGGAGAGGAGAGGAGAGAGGAGAGGAGAGGAGAGGAAACCATGACCCAGTGGGGTGACAGAGGCCTGTCAGGTGATCATGTTTCCGGACCCCGGCAGCCTTGGCCTATAACAGCATAACTAAGATGTGACCTAACGATTAGACGACCCCCTAAGTATGATAATTTGTCTGTCTATGTATCCCATTATCTAGCGTCAAAATAAACAAGTGGCTTCCTCAAACCTCCTGCTCCAATAAAACAAATTATTCCTGTCGGCACTAAACAAGCTCCCCGGGTCGGCAGGAGCCTGACCCAAAGGAGGAGTTACTGGAGACGCAGCGGTTCCCAGTGCAGGACTTGATGTCGACCAGAATCGTCTCGCCGTGGTCGAGGACACCACACTGGGTGTTTAAAGTGGCCCTGAAGTTGGAATAGAGCTCTAAATCTGACCTTGTTTTCAGACTGAGGCGGGGATCTGTGGGGGAGGCTTGATGGGCTACACCCGATCCAGCCACTGGTGCCCTCGTTCACACATGCATTGTAGTCCTGACGTCGTCAGCTGACGCGTGGATGGGAGCGTTTTTGCGTTTAAATGTGGCGAGAATGTCGGGGATTTGAACAGAACTTGCAGAAGGACACAGGAAACGTCTCCTGATGTTGTGATGGTCAGATTCATGAGGGGAGAAAAACGCCTCGCGCCAACCCTGAGGCGTCCCCTTTAACCCCGTGTCTTCAGTGCGGCGGTGACAACCTGCAGCATCACCACCTTTACACGGAGCAGTTCTGCTGTAGTATTTAAGGAGTGTTGGGACGGAGCTCTGTAGCAACCATGATCGTGACGTCGGTGAGTCGGTGAAATGTGACCCGTCGCGTTGTTCCAGCGTCTGAAAGCAACAGGAAACCATTAAAACGCCGTAAAAACAAAACTCGGCTGTTAAAACGTTCGTTTTGATGAGGGTTGGCTGCACGTTGAAATACTTCTTTATGATCTCGGTGAACGATTTGTGATTAGAGGTGCATCACGGGCGTAACGTGAAAATATGGAGAAGCAAATAGGACATTTGAGTGTGTGTGTGTGTGTGTGTGTGTGTGTGAGAGAGAGATATAAGGAGAAGGGTCAGAAGGGAAAACAATCGTCTCTTTCTTTAGACGGCTCCTCAGGGTTCTGCTGCATTAGAAACACACCACTGTCTTCATACGTGGTTCCAGGACTTTTGACAATGGAAAGATGCAGAATTGTCCTGTGTTTTGCGTTGATGTTGCTTATACAGTGAACACTAAGCTTTATTTAACGCCGTTCGTTTGGGACGGTCAAACACCTTCGGTCCACCTGGGTTAACAGTTAACAAGAGCTTCTGGTCATAACCAGAAAGGCTGATTATTCAGGAGTTACCTCATAATCTGGAGGGGGATTAGTTGACGCCGCTGTATCTTTCACTGAGGTTGCGTAACCTCTCTGGACATCACAACAGGACAATGCTGCATGTCTCGCCAGTCAGGGACATTATTATTATTAGTAATAGTAGTAGTAATAATAAGACCCGGTTACCAACATCTCCAGGTTAGTAATCCTGCCAATACATAGATTTCAGTCGGCATCTGTGATGGGATCGAGGGGAATATCTGAGGTTGCAGCAGATGTTTCCGGGCCTGAGGCAGCAGAACCCATCTGTCAGCTGACCGGAACCATGACGGAGCAGCGAGAGTTTAATTGGACAAAAATCAGAGGGAAGGGACAGGATTCACGCCCTCTTACATGTTTTAGAACTTCTTATGGCGGCGCCTCGCATCAAAAATAAAGAAATCATTATTTTCCTCATCACTCTCCACTCAGGACACAGACCCAGCGGGACACAGATCTGGACGTTCTGCTGCATTTATTGTTTTTAAGAGCTCAAAACCTCCATCATTCTCAGAGGAAAGAAGTTTGGGTCAACCGGGACATCCGGTTGGGGGAGAACTGTCTTGGTCCGAGGGGTAACTAAGGCTGGAGACGGTTTCAGCCCGACAACCGCTGATGCAGCTCTGCGCCAAAAACTGGGCTCTTTGGATCCTTGTGAGACAAAGACGCAGGAAAGACAGAACCATTTTCATCGGCCCACGGATTCACATTAAATTCTGGGTTCGGGTGGTCCTCCCGAGGTCCGGTGTGTAGATTGATGAGGAAATAAATGAATTTTATTTTTTTAGATTTGACGTGAGGGTGAACAACTGTGTGAAAACATTCTGTCCCCACCGTAGCGTCCCTCCGTTTGTCCAGAATGGATTGTCCTCACTGATCTGCTAATGGTTATTGATGGGACGGCTCTCTCCCTCTGCATGAATGCGCTCGTTGTCTCAGCGCTGTTTTCCGGTTGGAGAGGTCGTCTTCTCCGCTCCTCCGGGCTGTTTTCCTCCTCTGCTTGTCCTCGTGTTTTCCACGAGCCCGTCCGTGTTTCTCTCCACCTTCATGGCTTCGTTACACTCCTAATACAGTTTGACCGTTTCTCTGAGTCCTCATGGATCGAATCCTTTCTGCCAGCAAACAATAGTTCATTTTTCCGGCACTTTTCTTGGATTTTTCCCAGGATCAGATGGGTTTTATTTCTACTTCCTGTTTCTCTTTATCATTAAATTACACTCGTGTCTCACTAAATGAAATCAGCCTGATTAATGTGTCACCTGCTTGATTAGTTCATTGATGCGGAGGTCACATAAACCTAAGACGCTGTTATATTATATTATGGGCTGTCTGCAGTGACAGAGGAGTTCTCTGACCAGATGATGTCATGGCGCTGACTAACACGAATTGCTTCCTGTCCTAGTTGTTCACACCAGGGAATGGAGCCTGCAGACGCAGGTGGGTGGTGTCATTGTTCCTGTCTGGTTAGATCAAGGCCGGGGTCATGTGCCCGAGGCGTCTGACATTTTATAATCGTATATTGAGTCAGAATCGTGGTTTCGATCTGACCAACCTGCACAGTGATGCTGACTAGCGGATAACGGAGGATCTGCTCTCTGTTTGATGGCTTCACAAGAAATCTTGTTGGTTCGGAGAAAATCTGACAGAAATTTAACCTCACAACTCACATTAGCCACCGTTCAGACTCATATCCACACAAATCTGGTAGTTTTGTGTGTCGGTGCCACTCAGAAACCATCTCCTTTCTCGAGTTGGAGAAAACCATCTCGTTTTCTGACCCCCCGACAGGTTTGAAGACCCCTGATCAGTTGGCTCCACAGCGGACCAGTCAGTCAGTATCTCAGCTCACCGAAGACACGCTCAGACCACCATGTCTATTCCCAGCTGCAGTCCAGAGAGAGAGAGCTCTGCTGGGGTTCTCCCCCAGTTAGAGTGTCCTTCCTCACCACCTGGCATGGACCAAGACCCCTTGTCAACAGGAAGCCCAGTGCTCAGCCCCGACTCCTCCTCTCACGATGCAGCGCTCTCGGCACCGGCCTTGTCCCCAGCAGACTCTGAGAATCTGAGTCCCGATGAACTGGAGCTGCTGGCAAAACTGGAGGAGCAGAACAGGTGAGTTCTGAAGCCAACAAGAGCAGAGTCTTGGATGTGATACTGTAATGATGCAATATCAATTATCGGATTCATCTCTAACCATCACGTGTAATCTGAGCTCCTCGTTCTGGTCGACCCTCTCTGGACGCAGGTTGCTGGAGGCGGATTCCAAATCCATGCGATCAATGAGCGGCTCGCGACGCAACAGTGGCTCCTCGCTGGTGTCCAGCTCCTCCGCTTCCTCCAACCTGTCCCACCTGGAGGAGGACACCTGGATCCTGTGGGGGCGCATCGTCAACGAGTGGGAAGAGTGGAGACGCAAGAAGGACAAACTCCTAAAGGTGGGGATTCAGAGGCATTTCTTTGTGCTGTGGGTGTTCTCTGGGGGCACATGTGAAGATTATTCACCATTTGTTGATATTTTCAAGCACATCACAACATAGATCAACAAAATACTGTCCCCCATTTGTTGACCAGGAGTTGATCAGGAAAGGAATTCCCCATCATTTCCGGGCCATTGTCTGGCAGCTGCTGGGTAACGCTACTGACATGCCGGTGAAGAACCAGTACTCTGAGCTGCTGAAGATGTCGTCGCCCTGTGAGAAGCTGATCCGCAGAGATATCGCCCGCACCTACCCCGAGCACGAGTTCTTCAAAGGCCAGGACAGCCTGGGGCAGGAGGTCCTTTTCAACGTCATGAAGGCAAGAATTGTTCGCACCACATGGAGCTTTGAAATCCTCAGTCTTCACATCTGCAGCGGTTTGGCCTTTCCATACTTTTCTGCCTCAAAGCCCAAATTTGGTAACATCCCTGCCCCCTGGTGGCCTCTTGTGGTAACACAGTGCTCGCACCAGTTCCAAGTTATCGTTTTTATATCATAATTATGCACAATATCAATAAAGCAAAGGAAGAGTAAAGGAAACAAATAAAAAAATGACAACTTTGTATGTGTGTACTCAGGCATACTCTCTGGTGGATCGAGAGGTGGGCTACTGTCAAGGAAGTGCATTCATTGTTGGCCTGCTGCTAATGCAGGTAATGCTCTCAGGAATCCAGCATCTAGACTGGCATTGAATTCAGTGTGTTGGAACGTGCACGTGCTGTCTGAGGTGTTACTCAGATTTACAATATTTCTGTGAGTGACCTTTAACAAAACTGACATTTTACACACTCTGCTCAGATGCCAGAAGAGGAGGCGTTTTGTGTTTTTGTGCGTCTGATGCAGGAGTACCGTCTGAGGGAGCTGTTCAAGCCCAGTATGGCTGAACTGGGTCTCTGCATCTACCAGTTCGAATATCTGCTCCAGGTAAAGGAGGCGGCTCTTGCAGTATCGCTTCTTTCCACCAGGGGGCGACCAGTACTTTGTTTTTATGGAGAACATTAATGTCCCTGATTTAAATTTGCATTCGAATTTGTCTTGTTAAGGAGCAACTGCCGGAGCTGAACCTCCATTTCCGATCCCAGAGTTTTCACACATCCATGTACGCCTCTTCCTGGTTCCTCACTCTTTTCCTCACCTTCCTCCCGCTGCCTGTTGCCACGCGCATCTTTGATATTTTCATGTATGAGGTAGGAAAAAATGTTGCTTTGGAATTAAGCGCTTTCTTTTAAGCATGTGACCTGTTTTTGTAGATAAATAATGAAACTTGATATTTCAGGGCCTAGAGATTATCTTCCGCGTTGGCTTGGCCATTCTACAGTACAACCAAACGGACCTCGTTCAGCTGGACATGGAGGGCATGTCCCAGGTTAGCGTCCCAGTATTTGCTCTTTATTTATTATTTTCATGGATAGACTTGACCACAAGTTCAATGTTGACCTCCCACTTGCCCCTTTTGCACACGAGCAAACGCTATGAGTATGTTTCCTCATAAACATTCAGTTCTGAGAGTTCTGATCTTGTGTTTCCGTCTCTGTCCTCCAGCATTTCCAGAAGGTGATTCCTCACCAGTTTGACAGCTGCCCTGACAAGCTGATCCTCAGGGCCTACCAGATCAAATATAACCCCAAGAGGATGAAGAAGTAGGACTGAAAGTCATGATTTCTGTCCGACAGACGCTGGTTATTCCTTATAATAACAATATTAAAGGTAAACAGGAAGCTGATCAACATTCTGCAATCATTTCTTTCAGACTAGAGAAGGAATATACCACGATCAAGAACAAGGAAATGGAGGAACAGATCGAAATCAAGGTGTGTGTGTGTGTGTGTGTGTGTGTGTGTGGTGTGTGTGTGTGTGTGTGTGTGTGTGTGTTTAAACAATTAAACGTGATTTACTCGGCGAATAACTCCCGTTACTGTTGTGTTCTCAGCGGTTACGCACAGAAAACAGACTGTTGAAGCAGAGAATTGAGACTCTAGAGAAGGTGAGAGAGCTTTCATTATCAGTTGATCTAAATAGTCAACAATGGTTAAACAAACCAGGGTTTAACAGCGTCCCCCAGAGGGAGCGAACCAGCTGAGGCCTCGCTGGTCTGGTCTCGCCATGAACACCGCGTCGGTGTGTTTGTGTGTGTTTGGGGGGGGTTTCTAGCTTCTTTCTACCAGGAGAGGGTTCATCAAAATCCTGGGTCGAGTCCTCATAATCTGCTTCTTTCTTTCTCTTGGATTTCCTCTGTTTTGTGATGGATTATCTTCTCGGCCTGTCCCTCTCTCTTCATCACTTTTTGTCACCCTTCTTCTTCCTCTCCGTGGCTGCAGGAGAGCGCTGCTCTGGCAGACAGGCTGATCCAGGTAGAGTACTGTAACCACTGCTGCCTTCCTCTCTCCTCCTCCTCCTTTTCCTTCTGGACTCCTGCATCTTCATGCTAATCAGACAACACGCATGACCATCCTATAATTTCTGAATGCATGTGTTTTTAATCCAATATGAGAGTGTAAACTCCCCACATGTGGCATGTAAATATGTGGTTCCCCCTTTAATTATCCATATGTGACTGTAAACCAACCCTAAACCCATTCTGACATTTTGGGAAATATGCTTGAATCCCAGTAGACGGAGGCTTCTGGGCATAAACGGCCGTTTGGAGTTTTCAGCGTTTGTTACCAAAGCTGCTGCAACTCCACGTGTAGATTTTAGGATGTGGAAAAATGACGAAATGCCCAAATCAAACGATGTGTGATGACAAGCACCCGCTTGTGTCGTCCCTTATCATACTGTGAATTCACTTAAATTAGCTGAACATTATTTAAACTGTTTGAAAACCACAGTTTTAAAAAAAATAAAAATAAAGTGACCACTTGGAATAAGTAAGCAAATAGCTCAGAGCCTCTTATTGGATGGTTCATACGCGGCCGATTATCTTTGAGCTGTTATTTAACCTCAAATGACGCAACAAGCAGCTTCTCATTTCTTCAAAAACCGTGTTGAAACAAGCGTCCTGTGGTCATGGAAAAGATGTCGGTCTGGTGAAGAAGAGTCAAATCATCGGCTGCATCAAAAGATCTGACTGGATTAAAGAAACAAATGGAATCGGGTTCCGAACTGTCCAAACATCATTAAAAACTGGAAAGATGCAGGCAAACTATCCTCTTCTAGGAAGAAACGCCGTCAGAATAAAATCCTTAATGACTGTGATTAAACGTCAAATCGTCAAACTCAGGAATAGTTTCTAGTATATATACGCTAATTAGTTTAGCCTCAAAAGCTAAACTTTATCTAAAAGTCATAAAAGCCTCCCAGTGGTTGTTTCTGTTCATCCAGTTAGATCTTTATGCATCTTATTCAACTTGCACAGTCATTATCATTTAGCTACGATAGCCTGTTGGTAAAGAAGAATGTTCCTTAACACGTCCGGCTCTTATTTTGAGTGTCGTTCCAGGGTCAGGTGACGAGAGCTCAAGAGGCGGAGGAGAACTACGTGATCAAGCGGGAGTTAGCCGTGGTGAGGCAGCAGTGCACCACAGCCAGCGAGAGCCTGGAAAAAGCACAAGACACCATCCGAGAGCTGCAGCAACAGAAGGTTAAAAACCACCGCCCGGCAAATGTTTCTCACATGCTTGATGCTCGGAACGCCACAGTTCTCATTTGAATCTTTACTGTTCGGACGGAGGGGCGTCAAACCCGCAGCTATGATTTCATTAAAGATGAGAAGAGGAGTGTTTAGCTAGCAGTTGGGTCAGGTTAGCGCATTTAGCTCATAGCGAAGCCTTCTGATGTCTGAACCAGACATCAGAAGTTCAAATTTACCATCAAAAGTGCGTCAGTGATTTATTTTTGGTGGCTCTGGTGAGACACACATCTTTAT
The DNA here is from genome assembly GCF_003711565.1 of Takifugu flavidus. Classification (NCBI taxonomy): domain Eukaryota; kingdom Metazoa; phylum Chordata; class Actinopteri; order Tetraodontiformes; family Tetraodontidae; genus Takifugu; species Takifugu flavidus. The sequence continues at coordinate 11,648,420 of NC_079525.1, forward strand.
TCCAACTCAGATTTCTGGCACCCATCACCCAGCAGAGTTCACACACCTACGGACGCCCACAGGCCTCTTTGATGACCCAAACTGAGACTCTCCAAATGACAAACCAACACTGCTCTACACACGCGATGTACTTGCCTAATTTCAAGCATTCTACAATTTTGCATCATAGGAAAGTCTTTTATTTCCAGTCAGGCCTTGTTATTTTCCTTTGTAGTTACGCTTTTTGCATTTTTTAGAGTTAAAGATTGCGTCACGGAGTGTGCGAAGAACTTGTGTGACAGGAAATATAGAAGAGGCTATTATGGGAGACTAGACTTGAATCTAAGGATGGAGGGAAGAAAAATAATGCAAATAAAGAAATGATGAGGTAATGCAGCTTAAAAGGGGTGTTAAACAAAAGGAGAGCATTTTAGGAGAATATCCTTTTTCCTCTTATTTCCAAAAATGGATTCAAAAAGTCACAGAAATACAGTTGTGCATCCTAATCTCTTTAAACTGACCACAGTTCCTGCACCGTGTAGCTGGAGTATGGGGGGGGGTGGGGGGGGTGGGCTGGAGTATCGGGGGGGAACAAACAAGTTCATTCTTCTGACCTTTCAGTATCTTTCTGACACCGCCGACGTTTGTTTCAGTACTCGGAGCCGTTTGTGACCAGTCTGCAGACCCAACTGGAGCAGTCCAGGCTGCGCGAGACAGAGCTCCTGGGAGCGCTGAAAGAGATGCAAGATAAAGTCCTCGACCTGGAGAAGGTGCGTTATCGGGGGGAGAACAGGGATCACAGGGTGCACCGGGTTCAGTATTTACAGGCACCACTGCTAGATGGCAACTTAATGTATATGGTTTCAAGGTACTGGTCAAGGTATCTTTTCCATCTTCATGGTGCTGAGAAGAAAGTATTATAGTATTCCCCCCTTCCTGATAGATTGAAGACAACATAATGTGATGACATAGGTTTTTCTATAAAGCTGACTTTAATTTCAGCACCCCGTGAAGAAATTACTGAACTAGAATTTGTCAAAGTGAAGTTGGCTACCAGAAGATCATTAGGCCATCGGGTCTTGACCTGAAGCTCAGGGGTCTGACCTGAAACACAGCAGGAAGTCCACCTCCAGGAAGGTTTCTGGAGTAAACCTCCACACAAACTCTCCATTGTGGCTGAATTAAAGCAGTTTTAGAGTTGCAAAAATTGCTCCACAGCCATTTACAATCAACCCGGGATTTTAAAATCTGCGCACTTAGTGGGACGGTTGAATCCCAGCCGGGTTTTCTGACCTAGGTCTCAGTTTCACTTGCCTGGTGGAAGCTGCTTTCTGCCTGGGAGGACAGAAAACCCGGCAGGATCACCGCCCAGGAGGGACTGGGTTCCATCACGCACTTTAGACACCCAGACAACCGTCCAGAACATCCATCATGTCGATTTAACACGTTTGCCCACGCAGAGGAGCAGCAGCCTGCCCGACGAGAACAACGTCGCCGCTTTGCAGGAGGAGGTGAAGCAAATGAAGCTGAGGGAGCTGGAGATGCTGCGCTCCTTCAGAGAGATGCAGGACACTGTCAGTGAGCTCAACCAGCGCTGGCAGGTATCACACACACACACACACACACACACACACACACACACACACACACACACACTTAAAATCAGTTTCATCTTCACCCTGATGTTGGCCATGAACCCAGGCCACGAGCAACCGGCACGGTCACACCTTCGTGCGCTCTCCGCAGCTCCACATGTCGCGGGGCAGCAGCACGGGCGGCGGCGGCGGTCACTGGAAGGAATCGCCGAAGAAGAACGCCATGAACGAACTGCAGGATAAACTGATGACGGTCAGACTGAGGGAGGCCGAGGCTCAGGCCGAGCTGAGGGAGGTCAAGCTCAAAGCGCTGCAGCTGGAGAGCCAGGTGTGAATGCGCTAATGGAGGGAACGCTAACCGGACGCGTAAATGCTGCAAATGGTGGTAACGGCGCCCGTATGACCCCTCCTCTGCAGAACCAGATCCACAGCAAGCTGATTGGTCGGAATGAGCAGGAGCGTTCCAGCCTGCAGGACCGTCTCCAGATGCTGGCCAACCAAAACAAAGCTCTGCAGACTCAGCTCAGCGAGATGAAAAGGAAGCAGGCCGAGTCGGACTGCAAGGTGTGTGTTGTGTGTGTGTGTGTGTGGGGGGGGGGGGGGGGGGTACTGCAGGAAGATCACGGGCAGAAGAGCGTTTAAAACTGATTAGGCGGTGCTGTCTGGATGATGGAAAGGTTGAGCTGCAGGGAAGGGCAGGTGTGATGAAGGCTGTTTGTAGCACCCCATCAATAACCATCAGTGGAATCATCTCATCCTCTTTAGCTTTTAAAGATCACCCCCCCCCCCTCTCCTCTCACAGAGTAAAGAGGAGGTGATGGCAGTTCGACTGAGGGAAGCCGACAGCATGGCCACCATGGCCGAACTCAGGCAGAAGGTTGCTGAACTGGAGATACAGGTAAATATTCCCGTGTGTGTGTGTTTAAGGTTTATGCTAAGACTGAAGATGTGTGACCTGTGTGGGGGAAAAATGTCTTCCTCAGAAGGAAGAGGGGCTGGTCAAAGGTCAGCTGAACCACTCGGACCTGAGACAGTACATCAACCAGATGAAGAACCAGATCACGGAGCTCAAGAACGAGGTTGGACGAGCACGCACGCACTAAACTAGGGCCCCTATGCATGAGGAATTCTGCCTCTAGTCCTGCCACCCCTGCCCCTATACTGATCAGCTGCTCTGCCTCATCTATAGGATGGTCTCTTTTACCCCGTTAGACGTGCACACCTCTAATTTATATTTACAGATACATGCAAGCATGTTCACGGTTTCACTCTATATAAATGTGAATTTCCTTCATAGATGATTGATAATTCATCACTACACATTATTGTTAATGTCTACAGATGTGTGTTTATATTTATGTGCGTAGTTGTATGTTAAGTTGTGCATGTTTTGTTTATTTGTCCCCCATGGTTGTCGTAGCTGCTGATCTTCAGGGTAAAATCTAAAGACGGATGCCTTTTGATTCAATGATCGAGATCGAGAGCGCCGCTCTAGTTTGCGGCCTCCTGTTTCCTGATCCCCTCCGTTTCCTTTTGAGGCGACTCGTTGACAACCTCCCGTGACCCCTCTTTTCTCCCGCGAGGCTCCGCGTTCTCAGCCGCCAGCCTGTCTGAGTTTGTTCATTCAGAGAGTGTCGGTGCGTGACAGCAGCAGCGTGTGAGAGTGCCCTGCCCTTTACTGCTTCTCCGCTACCCCCCCCACCCCCACCAGCAGCAGCTCATCGTGAAGCTGCAGCTTTATACAGGTGACCCAAATTTGCATCAGTGCCCTCGAGGAGGGTTGGCGTCGCCGTCAACAGGGCGCAACGCCGCGTTCGTGATGCGGCCGGACTGGAAGCGGGCGGCCTGCTAGCGGATGAGCTGCTTTTCACCTGTTTGAGTGCCGAGAAAAAAACAAACCTCAGAGCAGAAAAGGCAGATTCAGTCATAACATTTCCAATGGTTAACCGCTGGTTTCCCTCCTCCCCCCACTGCTGTACAGGAAGCCTGAATGCGTGACTGGGGGCTGAAAGCTCTGAGATTTGTCATGAGTCATCGTTGGACGCGCTTGTTTGACTCTGTAACGTGAGCGTGGCGATTTGAGCGACGACAACGGCGGACGAAATGTAAAACAACCAGGAAGAGCAGCTGGAGGATTTTTAGATTTAAAGCTGCCGCCGTCTATTTTTAGTAACCAGTTCAGGGAAGTCATATTTCTGGTTAGCTGCTCAAATTTAGCTGCCCTATTTGGACAGCCCCGAAACTGTAACCAGGATGCGAGTTTCACTCCCCCAAACCTCTTCTCGGCATGTGACGTTTTCCGACCAAAAGAGAGCATCATCCTACCCCAGCGTGTTATTTGAAAGCACAACGCCTGAGTTTACTAAACCAGCGGCTCGACTCCCCTTTAAACCCAGACGCCCGTTTACGCGTACGTGACACCGCTGATCACTATTATCACTGTTGATGAAAGAAACCGTTTCATGTGCGCTCAGAACAGGCAACTGCGAGGACAGAAGCTCGGGCCCAGGGGCAGCGGAGGAGGAAGCTCCGCCTACCAGGATTTGTGTCTGACCAGCCCCGCCTCGGCCGAAGGGGACTACCTGAGCTCGGACGACGACCTGCTCTCCAGCCCGCTGCCTGCCAACGCCCTCTACCCGCCGCTGTCCGTGCAGTGTCACCCGTCCGCCCACCTGGACAGCGAAGGGAGCACAGACAGCGAGGCAGAGGAGCGGACGCCCCCCGACCCCCAGCAGCTGTACGGCAGCATGGTGTGCGCCAAGGCGCTCGACGACTGAGAGGCAGAGGCGTCAAATTGACAGTTTGACCTCGCGGGAGGCCGGATCTGTGCGGAACAGACGGACTGTTTGGGCCCATTTATCCCACCCGGCCCTCCTGCGATTGGACATTTCCCGCTAACCGCGCCGTTACCCTGTAGTTCCCAACCCGCCGGCCATCGTGTCCCCGCCCCCTCAGCCCCACGCGGATCATAATCATCCGCATCCGTCCCCGACCCGAGTCACGCAGATCTCGCTCGAGGTCAGCCGGACCTGAATGTGCGACTGTTGTTCGTCCCCAGAACTGAATACTGGACCCACCCGCTCCGTCCGTCCCTCCTCAGCCCCCCCGTCAGAACGGGTCAAAACACTTGGTCCTCCTACGTGCGTCTCGGTTGGAAAGCTGGCGGCGACGTGCAGGAGCGGACCCGCGGGGGTGTTTGGAGCGGCTCCTTATACTCGTGCGCGTTTTCTGTGTTTTCTGTTCACCTCGACAGGAAAACAAGCGAATTCTGGCGACGGCTCGCATCAAATAACCTACAAAAACAGGAAGACAGTGGTGCCAAATCTTTTCGTTTGTTAATTATTGTTGTTATTTATATGTTGTAATTTATTTTGATATTTTTCTTATTTTTTTATACACACTGAGGCCAAACTTTCTACGCCGTCCTTTGTGCCAACCGGCGACCTGTTGAAGGAAACACCTGCTGCTATGATTTTTTTTGTTCTCTCATTTGTCTACGTTACGTGTTTATTTGTCCCGTGTAGCTAAGGTTAGCAAAACTTCCTGTTTAGCGCCGCCACAGAACGGGTTGACAAATACCGAAAATGTCTAATCTGACTCTTCAGTGATGCCTCGAAACCAGTGGAAACCGTTGGGATTTCTCAAACGCGAGGTTTTATGATGTGTAAGCGCGACTTAAAGGGATGGATTTGCCTACGCACATATCTGAATGGTCCCACGTGCGCTCGCACCATCAACCATTTCAACCCCTCGTTGGGTGGTTTTGCTCCTCTCTAGTATTTAAGCTACCGGGTGTAGCTTGGCTCAAGTCCTTCCCAGAAAGAAAGAAATCTCAGTTTCCCAACTAAACACACAGTTTTTAGAGTTTGCAACTCCCGCTCAGCAGTGTCCTGCTCTCATGGCTGGAATTTCATGATATAGGACAGTAAACGCAGCAGTTGAGAGCGTAGCGAGGCCGCCGTCGCTACCGAGAGCGGGGGAAAACATATCGGACAGGATAATCTGTGGAAATGCTTGATGAGGAACAACTGTATGTCCTTGAGTTTAAAGCTATGCGTCGGTTTCCTGAAGCTTGCGAAAGTGAAGATTTTATCAAACGGTTTTTGTTTTGTTTTTTGCACATGAAGAAGATAATAGATTCTTTTCTCTATAGATTTTACTCTTCTGAGGGACCTCGGGCTGACCTTGGGATTGGCTCTTTAAGGGCCTCTGTCAGCACCACAGATGTATGAGTCTGGTTCAGGGTAAAGGGCTGATTTTTGGAGCTACCAAAATCAGCCTTCAGCTAAAGAGGATGTTGGTTTTCCCACCCGGCTGTTGCAATTAACAGCTTTTTAGTGGTCACTGTGGCATCAAACGACTGAATGCAGCGTCACGGCAAAAGAAAGACGTTACCAAATGTTCACTTGTGTTCCTTCCAGGCTGGATTTGTATTTAAATGACTAGAAGTTTTAAAAATGTCTATTCATGATGACTAATGAATATATGCCATTTCCTTAATCATAATCTGATTAAGTAACCTAAAGCAGTGTTTTTTTGTTTGTTTTTTTACCTCTGACCTATGGAAGCTGTTACAGTCTAAAAAGTAAAGTTTAAAAAGTTATTTAAACTGCATACGTGCTGGTTCAGATCTCTGGTTTGGGCCACTGTCTTTGTATTTACTGTGATCAAACCATTTAATACGTTAGTTTTCAATATGGCACTCGTGCTCATCTGTAAAATAACTCCTGTGGTTACCTCCTGATATCAGTATTACTGCATAAACCCGACGGGACAGGTCGTGTGTGATGTTAAAAGTGTGGGCACGCTTTCTGGGGAGGGAAAAAATAAAATAATTGCTGCGGCCCCCCCTTCCCCCCGTAAACACTCATGTAGAGGATATGAATTTAGTGTTGGTGGAATTATGAGCTCACTGTGCTGCTCCAGGTGTTTAAAAAATTTCCCCTGAGGTAAAACAACACAGCGTCATGCAGACGTGCCGGAGGGGAAAAGGACGTCCTGCTTCTCAGTGGAGACGGCTGTCCGACGGACCCCCGTCCACCCTCTCTTTCTGTCTCGCAGTCCCGCCCATGTTGTTATCAAATGCATTAAAATGCAGTAAAAATAAATTCCATTATGACAGGAAAGAAATATCAGTGTTCCGTATCCTGTACGATGATACAAAATAAACTTTGACGGTGCGCCTTTGCAAAGTTTTGTGCTTGATTTCATTTTTATGGCTAACATAACAAAGAAATGCCAAACTTTCTGTGAATTGTGACTCCATATAAAGTTGTGTATTTGTATTATCATGTCATGCAGCTTGGCCACAAAAGTGTCATAATTTACCAGTATACACACTTCCTGTTTTTTTCTTGATAAATGTGATGTAATTGAAGTTAGCAGGTAGCCTAACCCAGCAGATTGGCACATTATGAATGCTACAAGCAGTGATGGACATCATGCAAATGTATCCTACCAAAAATTAGCAGTAATTATTTTGAAACGAGACATTCTCACAGCTACAAAGTCTTGGCCTTTAGGGTGACCTAATAGAAAATGTGTGATGATGGTACACCACAAGGACTTTTTCACTTCATATGGGACATTTACAACCTCAAATAATCCTGATGGCACTGATGTCAGCAAATCTACTGCCAATATCTAATAAGTTTCATATTTATTGCTAATTGTTCATGCTGGCTAGCAGAGGTGACTATTTTTGACATGTGCACGCTTCAAATTAAAAAAGAATACTGTTTTTATTGAAACATGCAGAAGAGTAGATTGTGAATGTAGTGGAGTGATACCAGTACGATTTCGTTTTTAGGTTCTCATGTGTGATTCGCTGGATGAAGGTGTTGAGTTTAGACCACATGCAAGACCAGATTTTAGCATTTGACCCTACTAAGGCTTGTTTCCACTGCTTGGTGTCCTTAAAAGTGTCGCCAAAATATCACTAATATATTAATTTACTAGTCAGAAATGTGCGATTAGCTGCTTCCCAAACCGACCTTGGTGCGTCTGTAAAGTGTCGACAGAAGGTTTCGACAGTTTCAGCCTAGTTTGGTTTATGAGCCAACCTGTCTCTTTGTGCGCTGTGAGTGTGTGTGTGTGTGTGGTGTGTGTGTGTGCGTGGTGTGTGTGTGTGTGTGTGTGTGTGTGTGTGTGTGTTGCTCTAAAGACTCAGAACACTTCCTCATCCTGTGTTACTTTCATCACACCGACCCTCAGACAAACGTTGGCGGCTCACAATCCATCCCAGAGCACGCCGCTCACATGTGACACCCGAGACCTCTCAAACTGTACTTCTACTAGTTTTTGTCACGACAAGGCGAGAATAAGGGCGACCTTCCAAAAATCTGGTGAGTAGTAAAAATGTCTCCCTTTTTTTGCTTTAGTTTTGGTTTGGTTGTTTCATAAAGACTAATAAAACTGGCTAGATTATGGTCACATGATTCAATTTATTCATCCTCCAAATCTAAATGTATATTTAAGTCTACTTTAAGGTTTTTAATGCTCTTTATTCAACTTTATTTATGGTAGGAAGTTGCTGCAGGGGTTATCATAACATCTTCACTCTCAAGAAAAAAAGAAAAGAATTCATGAGAAAAGCCTGAATTGGTGTGAGATGTCAAACAGAAAAGACAACAAAATACACAACAGATATATGTTAACATCACGCGTGGAGCCGATGGCGTTTGTGTGGAAAAGGTCGGATCCGATCCATTGGAACGCGTCATTAAAATCTCCATTTTAAGCTCTCCTCCAAAGTTAATGAGCATCGAACTGATCAACGCGGATCTGTGCAAAGTTGGCCAAAGTTCAATCTCCATCTCTCTCGTTTGAAAGAGTTTAATGGCTCAAACTTTGGTGAGGTGCCTTTTTTAGGCCTGATGACTGTTTCCATCTGTGCTTCGTGGTTTCTTGCCGTCCAGCTTCGAGCGAGACAGCGACAGACACGCAACGTTGCTGCCACATGACACTTCAGCACCGTTTAACCAGTGTAGCCTTTTCCTCCCGGTCATAGAAAAGGACTTATTTTATTTTTTTGTCAGAATGATGAAAACACACGTGCAAAACAACCAAGAAGTCTCAGGTAGTTTATTGTGTTTCAAGACTTTCTGGGTGGAAAAAAAATTCAAGTTATTTTCATGCATTTCGTTACAGTATTTGTGCCAAAAATCTCAAAAAGTAATAGTTATCTGCACTAACGAGGGATTAACACCGCCGAGGTTTCAAGGATAATGTTATAACAACAGCAATAACAATGAATAATGTTATAACAACAATAATAATGATTAATGTTATAACAACAATAATAATGATTGTTATAACAGCAACAATAATAATGATTAATGTTATAACAACAACAATAATAATGATTAATGTTATAACAACAATAATAATGCTTAATGTTATAACAACAACAATAATAATGATTAATGTTATAACAACAGCAATAATAATGATAATACCCCTCTGTGGGATCCAGAATGTTGAACAGACTAACAGACTTGACTACAAATGTTTGTTTTCATTGATAAAACTTTAATTTCTTGTGTTCTGATATCATCTGATTGGATAATCCTACGTCCTGCTGCAGCGCTCCCCCCTCTGAGATGCCTCGGTCTTTCTTGGTGAAGCGGGGGGCCCACGTGAGGAGTCGCTGCCCTGAGCTGTCCCCCGCCGCCTTTCACCACGCTGGGGATGGAACGTTGTCCTGGGACGCGTCCCTGGGGGACTCCTGCTCCGCCCCTCCTCAGGCACCGTCGCAGCGGGACGTCCAGGCTGCTGAAACACAGAACGGTGCACCGAGTTTATTCTCGCAATGCTTTTAGGTGCAGTTGAGCCTGATCATGAACCGCCCGTCAACTTGTCTCTCTTTTTATTCAGACTGTTGCTCCGCTGAGGCGCACTTTGCTGTCGATTCCACGTTTTTCCCCCTGCAGCGGGAGTCCGAGCGGGCCGGGCCTCGCCTGAACTCACCGTGCACCAATAAACTGTCTGTGAGGCGGGGGAACTTCCTCCAGTCCTCTCACATATCGAGGGACTTGAGGAGTCGCAGCAGCCCGATGATCAGGACTCCCATTCCAGAGTGCCCCATCTGTGGCCAAGTACGGATGCTCCGGATTAGTCCTAGACTGTCACGGTGATCTCACGTGCCTGTTGGGTCCATTCAGCTCCTGACGCACTTCTCTGATTTCTCTTGTCTTGTCCTGGCAGACGTTTTCCTGTCTGTCAAGTGTGGACATTCACCTGCGCAGGAGCCATGGACAGGAAGCGACTCTGCTACCAGCTGACGTCAGATCCCACAAAGCCAGCAGGGGAAAGGTCAGCATGTGTGATATGACACACACACACACACACACATACAGAGTCAATATGTCTGTGGTTGTTTTAGGAGAGGACGTTTGGCTGTACAGTGTGTGGAAAACTCTTCAAGCGCTCTTCCACCCTGTCCACTCACCTGCTGATACACTCGGACACGCGGCCCTACCCCTGCCAGTACTGCGGCAAGAGCTTCCACCAGAAGTCTGACATGAAGAAGCACACCTTCATCCACACAGGTACGTCCACGCCACCGCGAATCGCCTGCCTCTGACCGTGTCGAGGCTAATGCTAACACTTAGCTGCCAAATGTCTCCACTCTGTCCAAACTGAAAAACACTTGTAAAATGCTACGTGGTAATTGACTTGTCCCCACTTTACTGCAAGAGGACAACAAAATAATCTACTCCAGAGGACACAAGACGCACATTTAAAGATGATGACATTTATTGTGCACCAGGGGAGAAGCCCCACGTGTGTCACGTGTGTGGGAGAGCGTTCAGCCAGAGCTCCAACCTCATCACCCACAGTCGTAAGCACAGGGACGACCGCGCTCACCGGTGTCCTCGCTGCCTCCACGCTTTCCTGCGCAGAGACGAGCTGCGGCACCACCACTGCACCTACGCTGGACTCTGACATCCCAGCGTTCTGCCTTATCGCCAGGACGGTTATTGGGTCATCGCCATGGAGACCAGGTCCATTTAAAGCCGCGTGGCTGGTTACCTTTGACATGAAGAGTGGAGAAACCCTGGTGGTGGTGGGGGGGGGGGGTCCTGTTTGGCCCCCTGCAGCATCACCATGACAACGGCAGAGAAAGGAAGTTGTGATACGACTGATGAGGCGCTGAGCGGAGAGGCCACATCTGACTTTAGCTTTGGTTCCGTGCAAACGTGAGCCCGTGCTGCACTGCTGAGCTCTGCCAACGGCGCCAGACACCATTGAACCCACGTGGTCGCATATTGTCTGCAGCTTAGAACTAAATCTGTTACAGTATTTCAGGTTTTCCCCCTCAGATCTACCAGTTTAGTTCATGTTCAAGCTTCTTCCACCGCCCGGGTCACATCGGGGGACATTAAAAACCTGCTAACTCGTGAGGCGGATTCATTCGACCTCTGCACCTGCTCCCAGGCTCATGCCGGTGCCCAGTAGGGGGACTTTAGGCCGCCCGCGAAAAGTTGGTCGGTCTAAGTGTTTGGTACAGTTTTCCACGAAGTAAATGTGCGTCACGATGATGACATTTGTGGCGAGGAGAGCAATTTGACCTACTTATTCAGCCTGGATGGTTTGAACAAAATAACTACAATCACTAAATTAAGGAGTGCAACAAAGTTGTTATCATTGTCCTATTTGGCTGTTTTTGTACATTTCTGTTGTGTTTTGTTGGAATTTTAAAAACTTCTTTCATGTTTTTGCTTGAAAATCATCATTAAATAGTTTCTGAACATCTGATTCTGTATTACGCTGGGTAACGTTAATAACCTTTTATTGTGAATTCAATCCGTTCAGGATGAAAATAAACATTATACTGGTGGTCCTGTCCTCTTGTTTTCAATTTTTTTTCTTTGGGGGGACGTTTAATGGCAAAGATTAAAAAATAACAATAATTCTGAGCGTGTCCTGATCAAATATTCAGGATGTAAAATGACTGAAGTCAAATTGAAGACAAAGACCCACACCAAGAGTGCGTTTGTTAAGGTTAGATGCCTTTTATTTGGCTTTGGTGGAGCAGTCGAGCTGCTTCGTCTGTGACTCCGGACACCTTCCTGGCTTAAAAGCTCATGTTGCGCTTGTACCACTGAGCTCTGGCAACGACATCGTTGGAGTAATCCCGGCCAGTTGTGGCGGCATCAACGTTGTCATAGGAGCGGACATTTTGATCACCCATGTTGTAGGCGGCTATAGCTCCTGCAGAGATGATCACACATGAGGAGGCAGGAAACAGTCAGGAGCGGAGATTTGTGTCAGTCGGTCAACAAACCTTTCAGATGCTGGTTTGCATTCCAGCTGGGAAATTTGTTCTTGATCACCTTGATGAAAGAGAGCAGGATTTTGGTGGCCTGGATCAGGTGTTCCACACTGTCCCAACTTCCAACTGGTGTAATTCCACTATTTTGGGGATCAATCTGCAGAAACCAGATCAACAATGAATGAAGGTGAAGCTTTTCTTAGGAGACACAAATGAAGCAGCAGCGTTTGATCCTACCTGCATCAGTCCAAAGGCCCTGCCGTGATCTCCCCGGCCATTAACCAGCTGATTTCCAGCCCTGGACTCTCTGGAGATGATGCCAGCAATGAGAGCTGGATCTACATCACACTCCCGTCCAGCTTGTCTGATAATGCTCTTGTACTTTTTCATTCTATCCAAGTCAATCCTTGCCATTTCGTGCGAGCCTTGTATGCCTTTGGCAGAAATAGCACAGAGTGAGATTTGAGTTTTTACAATCTGGTTCAGGAATGATGTAAAAGGAACTTTACATGCTTTTCTAAGCTAATCGGGTAATATTCGCTTACCTGGCCCAAGTCTGTCCCCCGCAGCCGTCGTAGCGGAGGCACCGCTTGTTTCTATGCTCATTATGTCTCCGTAAGCTACAAGGGTTCATTCAGATTTACAATATTGTCAGTTTGTAAAGTGGAATACAAAGAAGCTACCCCATCTTTTCAAGCAGTCTTTCAGAGGCAGTGGTTGCAGTGAGAGAGTACTTTAGGTTTCTACCAGTAAACAAAGGCACAGAGGAGGCAGATAACAGATGTCAGGGGTGCTCATTACGTCGATCGCGATCTTCCGGTCGATCGCGGCGTGACATTAAAAAATATCAGCCTATTCATCCCGTCACTTGATTTATATACAGGGCAACCAGTCAGATGGCAACTGAATTTTGACCTTTAGGTATTGATGGGCAAATGATACCAAGGCTTTGGAGCTCGTGTCACTCTTCCTGAAGCAGAGTGATTCGAAACGCTGTGTCGGAGCTTGTGTCAAAACACTGGTGTCACGTGACCGATGACGTTTGAAGCTCGCTGTTTCGCTTTATTGCTTCAAAATGTTTCGAAGCCTTTCATTGGCTCAGTCTTTCCGTGCGTGTCATTGGCTCATGGCGTTTCAGTACATTCTGAGCCAATGACAGATTTGAGTGGTTTGATGGCATATCAGCTATATAAGATGCATTATTATGCTTCAAAATTGTTGGGTTGTGAGGAGATAGAGATTTGGAGAGTGAGAGTTAGAGTATTTTGGCAAGTTTCTTGGCGAGTACCACCAACAAGTGACGTTCTAAAGTTTGGGATCATTTTGATGTCATAGCACCAAATAAGGTATAATGCAGTTCATAGCATACATTTTATGTTTCCATAATTGAATTGTATTTTTAAATGAGTCTCAAAATTACAATTGCTTGTAAGTGCGGTGTTTGCAATGCACACAAGAGTTGTCTTACGGCAACAACACATCATCTATGCTGAGACGCTTGCGTGCTAGGCATGATGACAATCATGACCCTGTCAACACTGAGATCCTGACAGTAAGCTAAATATATACGTATATATACTGTATATATGTATGTGTTTGTCTAATTATTGTAGATGTTGTGTTGAAACATCAGGTTTTTTTACTCATTCATTGTCTTACAGTCTTGTCATAGATATTTGAAACAACAAATTCTGACAAGAGCTGAGGATCTCTTGAAGTACTGGGTGGCACGAAAGACTTTATATCCTATGCTGCGGAAAGCTGCATGCAAGTATCTGTGCATCCCATATTTACATACTGGTCAGCCAGAAGAGGAGCAGACCGAAGAAAAAATGATATTTCTCAATAAAAACCTGTGAAGAGGAAATAACTTGTCTGCTTCAATGAATAATCATTCCAAATCAAACATACAAGTCCCCAAATGACAAACCATTACCTTTAAAGGCTTTCCTTAAAAACACTTCACACACACAAAAACTATGTTTCTGAATTCAAACACCATGATCATTGCAAAGTAGGAAGGATCTCTAATCCTGTTGGGGACTTTTAGTAGAGTTTTTAAGTAAATCTCAAAGTGTTCAATAAACCCTTAACCAACACTGAACCCTTAATATAATTTGCATTTATTATTTAGGTTAATCTTGAATGTGTTTTAGGGTAAGGGAGTGAGCATCTGCATAATTTATTGTAAAGACGATATAATCGTTATTTGGTATGAATGAACAAAACGCCTGGATGAGCACACAATGAACTTTTATTGGTGTCATGGGTTTGAAACAGTGCCAGTGCTTCAGTCGTGCTCTTTAGAGGTTGCTATGGCTTCAGTTGTCCACCAGATGTCACCATCACTGAAGTCTTGAAGCTTTGAATCTTGTTCGGCACAATTGTGAGGAAAGCCTCAGCGCTTCATCAAGCTTCACTTGCCCACCACTACCGTTAGGTCGCCGCGCATGCGCAAACAACGGCGCTAAGCGCTAAGCTATTCAGCGAATTACCTCTGATTTTAAGCCATCGCTAAAGCTTATGGTCATCAAATTGAATGAGCGGAACCAAGTAAGAAGACAAAAACACATCACTTTCATACGGAATGGGAGGTGGACTTTTTTTTCCACGATGTCATTTTCGAAGTGCGTTGAAGATTATAAAGTACATGAAGATTATTAAGTCCAAATACTTCTACCATGACTGATGTACATTTGGAAGTGTGCTTGAGACTGGCTGACAGCAGCTACTGTCTGGACTATGCATCCCTGCCTGATTAAATTCAGTGCAAGTCATCAAAATAAACTCAGGCAATTACAAAAAAATGTTAATAGTTAATTATAATGTGTGTTTTGTATTGGCTCATTCGGTTATGCAAGGTACATCAACATACAAAGAATCCTCAATACATTTGAAAATAATTAGATGTTTCGCATTTTTGTGGTGGGTAGATCATTTTGACTTGGTCATTTTGTAAGTAGCTCGCATGCTGAAAAAATGTGAGCTCCCTTGACAGATGTGAAAGTATAAACAGACCATTGACAAGAAAAGAGCAAGTAAAATACTCACGCATCTTTGCGGTTTCCTCTCCTTGTTGTCCTCTTCAGACCGTGCGGTTCTTTGTGGCCCTCTCATGCAGGATGCCACATTTATAGCACTAGTTACTTTCGATTTCATTTTGAGTTTCCATCGTCCTTTTTTTCTATGGGAGCCGTTTATCTGAAAAACCACCCTTCAGCGAAGTGAAAGCAAATAACATCGAGTATATGAAACCGCTATTTGTCTCCCCTTAGCCATAAATTACATTTACATTTTCAACTTTAGACCCACCCAACCCTTGCTCATATGTACACCCTCCCCACTCTGAGGGTAATAAAGCCATCAAGAAGAGGTAATTAGATTTGATATTTAGATTCAACAGAGTATTCAAAATGGTGTACAGTTCTTCACCGTTCTTTACTCAAAAGGTACAAAGATCTCTTTAGTTATAGTTTTACTATATAGAGAAACCTATCACAGCGCAGTTAAGGTTGGTTCCTGTGTTAGGACTTTTCTGGGGTTTGGAAATTATGGTCTGGGACCGTTCATAAAAGAAAACATTCACTCTTAAAGCAGCAACTCAAGTCAAGCTGGATTTCTATACTTGTTTGACAGATTCAAAAGATAGTTGGACTATTCCAATACTGTCTGACCCATAATTGAAATAAAAATTTAAAAAAAAATGAAAAGGTGTCACATCAACACTATTTACTATCATACATGTGTTTGCAGAGACTCACATGCTTTCATGATTACCTCTCTGAGTCCGCACTCTGCAGGGTTAACTCATTTTGTGCACTGAAAATATTTTACATGGAAAAAATATACTGATGTGATGAAAAATATTTCACTAAAATCAATCGCCGAAGTGCTCCCAGCTTTGTATTTCTGAGAAGAAGGCATCCCCGGGACAGCTGGTGTTCACCACCTGCCGGTGTCCGTGGATGGTGAAGTTGGGAGTCAATCCTCCCCTGCCTATTGCACAGCGGACTAGACGGTGGCAAAGCAGGTCCATGGCATGCTGAGACGGCAGAGTGGCAGTGTAATTCCCGATGATCGATACGCCATATCCTAAACTATTGTGGCCTCTGGTGTGTGAGCCGAGGGTGTTCCAACCTCTGCCTTCATAGATGTATCCATCGGAGCCAACCACGAAGCTGAGAACACAGATTGTGATGTCCAATACAGTACAAAATAAAAGAACTCAATGAAAATATTTGAGAAAACATCAAATCTATTCTGAGTACAGAGGCTGGACTTGACGAATTGACATGTTGGAGCACGTATGAATGCTGTGGAACTGCCTCCACTGCCATAGAGTTAAACTATGGGATGCAGCAGTTGCCATTTTAACACGGGTTTAACACTGTTATTAAGGATTAACAACGAATTTGTAAATGAGAAATGTATGTGAAGAGCACCGATGATGAAGGAGGTGATGGAGATAACTCTGTCTCTATGGTAAGCTGTCATATCCTCCATCTTTTCTTTCTTTTTTTTTACACTGTTATAGAAGTTCTGTTGAGTCCATTGTCTTTCACTGACTTGACACCTGTGTTTCCAACAATACCTGTAACCAATGTCGTTCCAGCCACGATCATCCTGGTGGAAACGCTGCATGGACCGCATGTCGTGAGAGCAGTTTGGGAAGGACAAACATGGCGACGATGGCTCATATGTGTGGTGAACATAGAGGAACGGGAGGGGCAGAGACAATGGCATCGGTGTACCTCGGTGGGCTTCTGCCCCCCACTGACAACGACAGCATCACCATGACAATGGCAGAGAAAGGGAGTTGTGATACGACTGATGAGGCGCTCAGCGGAGAGGCCACATCTGACTTTAGCTTTGGTTCCGTGCAAACGTGAGCCCGTGCTGCACCGCTGAGCTCTGCCAACGGCGCCAGACACCATTGAACCCACGTGGTCACATATTGTCTGCAGCTTAGAACTAACTCCGTTACAGTATTTCAGGTTTTCCCCCTCAGATCTACCAGTTTAGTTCATGTTCAAGCTTCTTCCACCGCCCGGGTCACATTGGGGGACATTAAAAACCTGCTAACTCGTGAGGCGGATTCATTCGACCTCTGCACCTGCTCCCAGGCTCATGCCGGTGCCCAGTAGGGGGACTTTAGGCCGCCCGCGAAAAGTTGGTCGGTCTAAGTGTTTGGTACAGTTTTCCACGAAGTAAATGTGCGTCACGATGATGACATTTGTGGCGAGGAGAGCAATTTGACCTATTTATTCAGCCTGGATGGTTTGAACAAAATAACTACAATCACTAAATTAAGGAGTGCAACAAAGTTGTTATCATTGTCCAATTTGGCTGTTTTTGTACATTTCTGTTGTGTTTTGTTGGAATTTTAAAAACTTCTTTCATGTTTTTGCTTGAAAATCATCATTAAATAGTTTCTGAACATCTGATTCTGTATTACGCTGGGTAACGTTAATAACCTTTTATTGTGAATTCAATCCGTTCAGGATGAAAATAAACATCTATACTGGTGGTCCTGTCCTCTTGTTTTCAATTTCTTTTCTTTGGGGGGACGTTTAATGGCAAAGATTAAAAAATAACAATAATTCTGAGCGTGTCCTGATCAAATATTCAGGATGTAAAATGACTGAAGTCAAATTGAAGACAAAGACCCACACCAAGAGTGCGTTTGTTAAGGTTAGATGCCTTTTATTTGGCTTTGGTGGAGCAGTCGAGCTGCTTCGTCTGTGACTCCGGACACCTTCCTGGCTTAAAAGCTCATGTTGCGCTTGTACCACTGAGCTCTGGCAACGACATCGTTGGAGTAATCCCGGCCAGTTGTGGCGGCATCAACGTTGTCATAGGAGCGGACATTTTGATCACCCATGTTGTAGGCGGCTATAGCTCCTGCAGAGATGTTCACACATGAGGAGGCAGGAAACAGTCAGGAGCGGAGATTTGTGTCAGTCGGTCAACAAACCTTTCAGATGCTGGTTTGCATTCCAGCTGGGAAATTTGTTCTTGATCACCTTGATGAAAGAGAGCAGGATTTTGGTGGCCTGGATCAGGTGTTCCACACTGTCCCAACTTCCAACTGGTGTAATTCCACTATTTTGGGGATCAATCTGCAGAAACCAGATCAACAATGAATGAAGGTGAAGCTTTTCTTAGGAGACACAAATGAAGCAGCAGCGTTTGATCCTACCTGCATCAGTCCAAAGGCCCTGCCGTGATCTCCCCGGCCATTAACCAGCTGATTTCCAGCCCTGGACTCTCTGGAGATGATGCCAGCAATGAGAGCTGGATCTACATCACACTCCCGTCCAGCTTGTCTGATAATGCTCTTGTACTTTTTCATTCTATCCAAGTCCATCCTTGCCATTTTGTGTGAGCTTTCTGGGCCTTTGGCAGAAATAGCACAGAGTGAGATTTGAGTTTTTACAATCTGGTTCAGGAATGATGTAAAAGGAACTTTACATGCTTTTCTAAGCTAATCGGGTAATATTCGCTTACCTGGCCCAAGTCTGTCCCCCGCAGCCGTCGTAGCGGAGGCACCGCTTGTTTCTATGCTCATTATGTCTCCGTAAGCTACAAGGGTTCATTCAGATATTGTCAGTTTGTAAAGTGGAATACAAAGAAGCTACCCCATCTTTTCAAGCAGTCTTTCAGAGGCAGTGGTTGCAGTGAGAGAGTACTTTAGGTTTCTACCAGTAAACAAAGGCACAGAGGAGGCAGATAACAGATGTCAGGGGTGCTCATTACGTCGATCGCGATCTTCCGGTCGATCGCGGCGTGACATTAAAAAATATCAGCCTATCATTCATCCCGTCACTTGATTTATATACAGGGCAACCAGTCAGATGGCAACTGAATTTTGACCTTTAGGTCTTGATGGGCAAATGATACCAAGGCTTTGGAGCTCGTGTCACTCTTCCTGAAGCAGAGTGATTCGAAACGCTGTGTCGGAGCTTGTGTCAAAACACTGGTGTCACGTGACCGATGACGTTTGAAGCTCGCTGTTTCGCTTTATTGCTTCAAAATGTTTCGAAGCCTTTCATTGGCTCAGTCTTTCCGTGTGTGTCATTGGCTCATGGCGTTTCAGTACATTCTGAGCCAATGACAGATTTGAGTGGTTTGATGGCTACCAGCTATATGAGATGCATTATTATGCTTCAAAATTGTTGGGTTGTGAGGAGATAGAGATTTGGAGAGTGAGAGTTAGAGTATTTTGGCAGGTTTCTTGGCGAGTACCACCAATAAGTGACGTTCTAAAGTTTGGGATCATTTTGATGTCATAGCACCAAATAAGGTATAATGCAGTTCATAGCATACATTTTATGTTTCCATAATTGAATTGTATTTTTAAATGAGTCTCAAAATTACAATTGCTTGTAAGTGCGGTGTTTGCAATGCACACAAGAGTTGTCTTACAGCAACAACACATCATCTATGCTGAGACGCTTGCGTGCTAGGCATGATGACAATCATGACCCTGTCAACACTGGAGATCCTGACAGTAAGCTAAATATATACGTATATATACTGTATATATGTATGTGTGTGTCTAATTATTGTAGATGTTGTGTTGAAACATCAGGTTTTTTTACTCATTCATTGTCTTACAGTCTGTGTCATAGATATTTGAAACAACAAATTCTGACAAGAGCTGAGGATCTCTTGAAGTACTGGGTGGCACGAAAGACTTTATATCCTATGCTGCGGAAAGCTGCATGCAAGTATCTGTGCATCCCATATTTACATACTGGTCAGCCAGAAGAGGAGCAGACCGAAGAAAAAATGATATTTCTCAATAAAAACCTGTGAAGAGGAAATAACTTGTCTGCTTCAATGAATAATCATTCCAAATCAAACATACAAGTCCCCAAATGACAAACCATTACCTTTAAAGGCTTTCCTTAAAAACACTTCACACACACAAAAACTATGTTTCTGAATTCAAACACCATGATCATTGCAAAGTAGGAAGGATCTCTAATCCTGTTGGGGACTTTTAGTAGAGTTTTTAAGTAAATCTCAAAGTGTTCAATAAACCCTTAACCAACACTGAACCCTTAATATAATTTGCATTTATTATTTAGGTTAATCTTGAATGTGTTTTAGGGTAAGGGAGTGAGCATCTGCATAATTTATTGTAAAGACGATATAATCGTTATTTGGTATGAATGAACAAAACGCCTGGATGAGCACACAATGAACTTTTATTGGTGTCATGGGTTTGAAACAGTGCCAGTGCTTCAGTCGTGCTCTTTAGAGGTTGCTATGGCTTCAGTTGTCCACCAGATGTCACCATCACTGAAGTCTTGAAGCTTTGAATCTTGTTCGGCACAATTGTGAGGAAAGCCTCAGTGCTTCATCAAGCTTCACTTGCCCACCACTACCGTTAGGTCGCCGCGCATGCGCAAACAACGGCGCTAAGCGCTAAGCTATTCAGCGAATTACCTCTGATTTTAAGCCATCGCTAAAGCTTATGGTCATCAAATTGAATGAGCGGAACCAAGTAAGAAGACAAAAACACATCACTTTCATACGGAATGGGAGGTGGACTTTTTTTCCACGATGTCATTTTCGAAGTGCGTTGAAGATTATAAAGTACATGAAGATTATTAAGTCCAAATACTTCTACCATGACTGATGTACATTTGGAAGTGTGCTTGAGACTGGCTGACAGCAGCTACTGTCTGGACTATGCATCCCTGCCTGATTAAATTCAGTGCAAGTCATCAAAATAAACTCAGGCAATTACAAAAAAATGTTAATAGTTAATTATAATGTGTGTTTTGTATTGGCTCATTCGGTTATGCAAGGTACATCAACATACAAAGAATCCTCAATACATTTGAAAATAATTAGATGTTTCGCATTTTTGTGGTGGGTAGATCATTTTGACTTGGTCATTTTGTAAGTAGTTCGCATGTTGAAAAAATGTGAGCACCCTTGACAGATGTGAAAGTATAAACAGACCATTGACAAGAAAAGAGCAAGTAAAATACTCACGCATCTTTGCGGTTTCCTCTCCTTGTTGTCCTCTTCAGACCGTGCGGTTCTTTGTGGTCCTCTCATGCAGGATGCCACATTTATAGCACTGGTTACTTTCGATTTCATTTTGAGTTTCCATTGTCCTTTTTTTCTATGGGAGCTGTTTATCTGAAAAACCACCCTTCAGCGAAGTGAAAGCAAATAACATCGAGTATATGAAACCGCTATCTGTCTCCCCTTGATAGCCATAAATGGAGTTTCAGAATGTGTGTACAGGAGATACATTTTCAACTTTAGACCCACCCAACCGTTGCTCATATGTGCATATGTGCATAACCCTAACCCTAACCCTCCCCACTCTGAAGGTAATGAAGCCATCAAGAAAAGGTAATAAGACTTGATATTTAGACCCAAAAAGGGATCTTCTACTATTATTTTGAGGATTTGGGGACAGATTCAACAGAGTATTCAAAATGGTGTACGGTTCTTCACCGTTCTTTACTCAAAAGGTACAAAGATCTCTTTAGTTATAGTTTTACTATATAGAGAAACCTATCACAGCGCAGTTAAGGTTGGTTCCTGTGTTAGGACTTTTCTGGGGTTTGGAAATTATGGTCTGGGACCGTTCATAAAAGAAAACATTCACTCTTAAAGCAGCAACTCAAGTCAAGCTGGATTTCTATACTTATTTGACACATTCAAAAGATAGTTGGACTATTCCAATACTGTCTGACCCATAATTGAAATAAAAAAATTTAAAAAAATGAAAAGGTGTCACATCAACACTATTTACTATCATACATGTGTTTGCAGAGACTCACATGCTTTCATGATTACCTCTCTGAGTCCGCACTCTGCAGGGTTAACTCATTTAACTCATTCAAAATACTGATGTGATGAAAAATATTTCACTAAAATCACGGGTTCAAATCAATCGCCGAAGTGCTCCCAGCTTTGTATTTCTGAGAAGAAGGCATCCCGGGACAGCTGGTGTTCACCACCTGCCGATGTCCGTGGATGGTGAAGTTGGGAGTCAATCCTCCCCTGCCTATTGCACAGCGGACTAGACGGTGGCGAAGCAGGTCCATGGCATGCCGAGACGGCAGAGTGGCGGTGTAATCCCCGATGATCGATACGCCATATCCTAAACTATTGTGGCCTCTGGTGTGTGAGCCAAGGGTGTTCCAACCTCTGCCTTCATAGATGTATCCATCGGAGCCAACCACGAAGCTGAGAACACAGATTGTGATGTCCAATACAGTACAAAATAAAAGAACTCAATGAAAATATTTGAGAAAACATCAAATCTATTCTGAGTACAGAGGCTGGACTGGACAAATTGACATGTTGGAGCACGTATGAATGCTGTGGAACTGCCTCCACTGCCATAGAGTTAAACTATGGGATGCAGCAGTTGCCATTTTAACACGGGTTTAACACTGTTATTAAGGATTAACAACGAATTTGTAAATGAGAAATGTATGTGAAGAGCACCGATGATGAAGGAGGTGATGGCGATAACTCTGTCTCTATGGTAAGCTGTCATATCCTCCATCTTTTCTTTTTTTGTTTACACTGTTATAGAAGTTCTGTTGAGTCCATTGTCTTTCACTGACTTGACACCTGTGTTTCCAACAATACCTGTAACCAATGTCGTTCCAGCCACGATCATCCTGGTGGAAACGCTGCATGGACCGCATGTCGTGAGAGCAGTTTGGGAAGGACAAACATGGCGACGATGGCTCATATGTGTGGTGAACATAGAGGAACGGGAGGGGCAGAGACAATGGCATCGGTGTACCTCGGTGGGCTTCTGCCCCCCACTGACAACGAGGGATGATCGAAGGGCAGTCTGAGGACCCAATGGAGAAATAAATCTCTTAATAAAATCACCGCAGGAAATACTTTAGATCAACATCATGGCAACATCAAGGTCGAGTTGCGATATAAAAAATATATTCTCCACTAGAGGGCACCAAATGCACCCATATTTGATTTCTGCCGAAATTATTTCCAACCTTCTCCGCAGCAAATTGTTATTCTTTTTAAATCAGCACTAACGGATACTATATTTTTATAGTTCACCCCAGTATTTATGCATAAATGCTTGCAATCCATCTTTCACGGCCTCCCCCACGGCATTGTCCAGAGCAATCCATTCTGTTTTCTCCAACTTCCAAACGAGTGTGAGTGTGGCCATTACTAAACTGTGAAGATCAAGTGGCTCCAGAATGGACTTGGAAACTTCCCTTCGCCTTGGACTGATATGACTGTTTACCACATCGAGACCTTGGCCTTCGTATAAAGTAAAACTATAGTAGCCTTTTAAAATCTGAGCTGTCCCCCGCCGCCTTTCACCACGCTGGGGATGGAACGTTGTCCTGGGACGCGTCCCTGGGGGACTCCTGCTCCGCCCCTCCTCAGGCACCGTCGCAGCGGGACGTCCAGGCTGCTGAAACACAGAACGGTGCACCGAGTTTATTCTCGCAATGCTTTTAGGTGCAGTTGAGCCTGATCATGAACCGCCCGTCAACTTGTCTCTCTTTTTATTCAGACTGTTGCTCCGCTGAGGCGCAATTTGCTGTCGATTCCACGTTTTTCCCCCTGCAGCGGGAGTCCGAGCGGGCCGGGCCTCGCCTGAACTCACCGTGCACCAATAAACTGTCTGTGAGACGGGGGAACTTCCTCCAGTCCTCTCACATATCGAGGGACTTGAGGAGTCGCAGCAGCCCGATGATCAGGAATCCCATTCCAGATTGCCCCATCTGTGGCCAAGTACGGATGCTCCGGATTAGTCCTCATTTATAGCACTGGTTACTTTCGATTTCATTTTGAGTTTCCATCGTCCTTTTTTTTCTATGGGAGCCGTTTATCTGAAAAACCACCCTTCAGCGAAGTGAAAGCAAATAAAGTATATGATGTTATCTGCTTGAGCAATGGATAGCAATAAATGGAGTTTCAGAATGTGTGTACAGGAGATACATTTTCAACTTTAGACCCACCCAACCCTTGCTCATATGTACACCCTCCCCACTCTGAAGGTAATAAAGCCATCAAGAATAGGTAATTAGATTTGATATTTAGGCCCAAAAAGGGATCTTCTACTATTATTTTGAGGATTTGGGGACAGATTCAACAGAGTATTCAAAATGGTGTACGGTTCTTCACCGTTCTTTACTCAAAAGGTACAAAGATCTCTTTAGTTATAGTTTTACTATATAGAGAAACCTATCACAGCGCAGTTAAGGTTGGTTCCCGTGTTAGGACTTTTCTGGGGTTTGGAAATTATGGTCTGGGACCGTTCATAAAAGAAAACATTCACTCTTAAAGCAGCAACTCAAGTCAAGCTGGATTTCTATACTTGTTTGACACATTTAAAAGATAGTTGGACTATTCCAATACTGTCTGACCCATAATTGAAATAAAAATGAAAGAAAAAACATGAAAAGGTGTCACATCAACACTATTTACTATCATACATGTGTTTGCAGAGACTCACATGCTTTCATGATTACCTCTCTGAGTCCGCACTCTGCAGGCTTAACTCATTTCGTGCACTGAAAATATTTTACATGGAAAAAATATACTGATGTGATGAAAAATATTTCACTAAAATCACGGGTTCAAATCAATCGCTGAAGTGCTCCCAGCTTTGTATTTCTGAGAAGAAGGCATCTCCGGGACAGCTGGTGTTCACCACCTGCCGGTGTCCGTGGATGGTGAAGTTGGGAGTCAATCCTCCCCTGCCTATTGCACAGCGGACTAGACGGTGGCGAAGCAGGTCCATGGCATGCCGAGACGGCAGAGTGGCGGTGTAATTCCCGATGATCGATACGCCATATCCTAAACTATTGTGGCCTCTGGTGTGTGAGCCAAGGGTGTTCCAACCTCTGCCTTCATAGATGTATCCATCGGAGCCAACCACGAAGCTGAGAACACAGATTGTGATGTCCAATACAGTACAAAATAAAAGAACTCAATGAAAATATTTGAGAAAACATCAAATCTATTCTGAGTACAGAGGCTGGACTTGACAAATTGACATGTTGGAGCACGTATGAATGCTGTGGAACTGCAGTTGCCATTTTAACACGGGTTTAACACTGTTATTAAGGATTAACAACGAATTTGTAAATGAGAAATGTATGTGAAGAGCACCGATGATGAAGGAGGTGATGGCGATAACTCTGTCTCTATGGTAAGCTGTCATATCCTCCATCTTTTCTTTTTTTGTTTACACTGTTATAGAAGTTCTGTTGAGTCCATTGTCTTTCACTGACTTGACACCTGTGTTTCCAACAATACCTGTAACCAATGTCGTTCCAGCCACGATCATCCTGGTGGAAACGCTGCATGGACCGCATGTCGTGAGAGCAGTTTGGGAAGGACAAACATGGCGACGATGGCTCATATGTGTGGTGAACATAGAGGAACGGGAGGGGCAGAGACAATGGCATCGGTGTACCTCGGTGGGCTTCTGCCCCCCACTGACAACGAGGGATGATCGAAGGGCAGTCTGAGGACCCAATGGAGAAATAAATCTCTTAATAAAATCACTGCAGGAAATACTTTAGATCAACATTTTCTCCTAGAATTCAAAGATGAGACTGATTTTAAAAATTGTTATTCTTTTTAAATCAGCACTAACGGATACTATATTTTTATAGCTCACCCCAGTATTTATGCATAAATGCTTGCAATCCATCTTTCACGGCCTCCCCCACGCTTTTGTCCAGAGCAATCCATTCTGTTTTCTCCAACTTCCAAACGAGTGTGAGTGTGGCCATTACTAAACTGTGAAGATCAAGTGGTTCCAGAATGGACTTGGAAACTTCCCTTCGCCTTGGACTGATATGACTGTTTACCACATCGAGACCTTGGCCTTCGTATAAAGTAAAACTATAGTAGCCTTTTAAAATCTCACTGAGAGCTTGATGGTCTGATGAATTGTTACTGAGGCCCATTCCTAGTATAAGTCCATCCATGCCTCCATTAATAATAGCATCAGTCACCAGAGTGGCCGGCTGAGAGAGTTTAAACACCCTGGGGTGCTCTACGTTGTCCCAACAACCATCCGGCCCAAGGCGATAAGAGGGTGGGATGTCTTGGAGGCTGAGGAAGGATAATCCTAGCCTCCTGCCTAAGGTGAGGGGAAAGATCCCAGCAGGTGGTGCGCCATCCATCCTAGCTTTCAATCCTGATTCGATTCCAAGGAGCAAGGGGGAAAGAGCCACTGTGGTGCCATCGGGCGTGAGGACCACCCCTCTTTCCTCCCCAGAATTTGTCACAATATGGTGAATGGCCTTGTCAAAAAAACTAAAGGATGAGGTGTTGAGTATGGCTGTGTCCAGGACCTCATCGACACTGAGATTGTACGAAGAGCCCAAGAAATGGATGGTCATCTCGTTGTCATGACCCGCAGTCCTCCGCAAAGCCCTGACAAGAGCCAGGGGAGACAGACCTGGGTTGGAATCTTCAACCTGCTTGACTGCTTGGATGAATCTCTCCATGTTACGCGGAGAGTTTGTTACTGGCAGAGAGAAGAAGTAGGAAGGATCACAGTAAGGTCAGATGAATAAACTAATGTTTTGGGGGTTTTTTCTTTTAAAAAAAAAAAATTACATTACAAATGAGTGAGATCATTAGGTTATTAGTAACCCTCAACTGATCCAGTCAGGTACAAAGAAAATGTCCCCTATGGTCAAAAGTGTTTTCCCTCTATTTAATCCAATGAAGTATTAAAGCCTAATGGTTTACGTATCTTTAAAGAATACTCACCAGCTGGCCTACTGTGAACAGCAAAGAACAAAGACAAAGCCAGAAGTAGACACTGCCGTCCAAATAAAATCATGTTGCATTTCGCTGTTGCCATACGAAGCACTTATGGTACAATAAAACAAAAAAAAGGAGTTACTTGGGAGGAAATTGTTCCAGCAGCCAAAAGTGAAGACACAGTTATGTGTATGGACATGAGTCTGCTGCTATGTCCCAAAAGTCAAGAGTCCTGTTTGTACCCTCAAATATTGATTTAACCTACATTAAGTTCAAGTGTGTCACGCAAACAACTAAATATGTGAAGAATGATTAACATAAAAGACATAAAAGATGACGTATTTGTGCACTTGTTTTTCATTTCATTGTGCAAGGTTTTTCATTAACACGAAGCGAAAGAGGCAGATTCCTGATCAATGTTTACCATCCTGTGTCACGTGTTAATCTGCTTTTTCGCAATAAAGTTCAATCATCTGTGATCTCGCAAACAGTCATTACAAAGATATTAATTAAAGTTGCAGAAAGATAAACTGTTCCTGTTTTTAGGTTTTATGACGTGTAGGGATGAATCCTTTGAAATCAGATGTGGCGGATTGTGCAGAACAATTTAGTAACATTAAACACGTACTGCTCGAAATTCACAGAAGAAGACGACAAAGAAGAAGAAGAAGAAGAAAAATAACTGGAGAATCACGTGACAAGAATGACGTCTCGTCAAAACCGGAAGTTAAATAAAATACTGTACCAGAGGATAATCTGGGTAAGTGGCTATGTTGTGGTTTAAATGGCCTTTTTATGACAGTTAGAGGATTTGAAAAATATTGCTTACGCGTGATCATTAATATTTGTGCTGTTTGTGTTTCTAGTCAGCATTAGCCCGCTGACCTTAGCGTTCTGTTTCCCGTTTCTCTGTATCGCTCCAGCTCCTGTTCATTAACAATGGAGACTCGCTTCACCAGAGGCAAATCGGCTATTTTGGAGCGGCCTCTGAGTAGACCTAAAACGGAGGTGAGTGTGAGTGCATTCGCCCTGCTGTTCTCGGAAGTTGTGCAGTACTGCCAGAGCCGGGTGTACTCGGTGACCGAACTACAGAATCGTCTGGCCGAACTGGGACAGCGAGTGGGAGCCAGTCTGCTGGACGTGCTGGTGCTGAGGGAGAAGAACGGGAAGAGGGAGACGAAAGTGCTGAATATACTGTTGTTTATTAAGGTAGGCTGAACGGACTAATAGAAATCCGAATAGTCTACGATCAGTTCTGCTGATTATTTGTTCGATTAATTCCCTTTTTCCGACATATTTTTAGAATTATTTTTGCAAAAGCTAATTATGATAATCTCAGAGCATTTTCAGCATTCCATTGACTGGGTCTGAAATGTTAAGCACATAATTTCTGTTATTAGTAAAACATTTGGCCAAAAACATCATCAACTAACCCAAAAAGAGGAAACTATACCTTATATTTAAATAATTAGATTGATATTTCAATCCATATAGAATTAACAATGTAGCCAGAATATATTTGCAGTGTATATGAATGTGTACACACACACATGCATACACACACACACAGTATATACCTTTTGAGTTGGAATGTGAATTTTCTATATAAATAGAAAAATCTAGGAGACATTTCTAAGAAAAACAAACTCTTTTTAATTTCCACAATTTTAATTTGTTAAAGAATTAATTTTAATGAGCTTTAATATAGCATGAAATCAAATCTTATTTACTGTTAACTCTGCTTCACAGGTTTCCATCTGGAAAGCCCTGTTTGGCAAAGAGGCGGACAAACTCGAGCAGGCTAATGACGATGATAAGACCTACTACATTATTGAAAAGGAGCCGCTGGTCAACATGTTTATCTCTGTTCCTAAAGAGAACAGCACCTTGAACTGTGCGGCCTTCACTGGAGGAATTGTGGAGGCTATCCTCACCCACAGCGGCTTCCCTGCCAAGGTCACTGTCCACTGGCACAAGGGCACTACACTCATGATCAAATTCAATGAGTCAGTGATCACTAGAGACAAAGCATTGGAAGGTCGATAAAGCACCACAAATGTTTCACCGTGTGTTATTGTATTTTCAACTCATCTGTGTTCTTGAATAGCGATTATAATCATTTGTAGTGGAAATAAATTGTCAATAATTACAATAAACACCAATAGATCTATTCTTCCATTATTTACAAGATTCGGTTAAAATGTGACATTACATTTATGTACACTTCAGTAAGGTTTCTAACGGGCAAATGTAGCCAAGTTACCTGCGAAACATTTCTCTCCTGCTCTCATTTTCTCTCATACTAACTGATTAACTTTATACCATCCTTTACTACATCCATAAGTATGCTTTTTGGTCCTCCAAGCCTCCTGCCTGGTGTACAACCTCAACATTATTTTACCAATATATTCACTATTATTCCTTTGTACAAGTCCCTTCACTATATTTGTAAAGGATAAGCTGTGAGCTGTATCCTACAAGGGTTCTGTTTATTATTCAAGGATAAGTATAGGATGAGGATAAAAGACTTTATTGATCCCACATCGGGGAAATTGCACGTTACAGCGGTAGCCCGTGGTGTACAATACAGAAAAGTACTAAAATAAAAAAAATAAAAAGACTCTTAATATTATGTACATTGCTATGTACATTGTACAGTATATACAGAAATTAAAATTATGTACAGGAGGAGTGTCGGACAGTGTGAAGAAAAAAATAAGGTGCAAATAAGATGTGCAAATAAGACATTCCAGAGGTAGGATGATTAGTTAGAGCAAATATGCCAACCCTGGGTTATTGGGGCTACAATTAAGTGTTGTGCATAATAGTATTCTCTTCGGCCATACACTCAACTCACACACCTGATTGTCTACAAATTATATCAAGCCACCACAGAACAGTTTCTACAGTAGTTTAACTGGTGTATAGAAAGCCTTTATAACACTGGGTTTATACATGCAGATTGCTGACTAAATCTGGATTTTTACAATCAATGACCCACTACAGTCACAAAACTGCAAAATAAATCTTGTTTTATTGATGTAGGCCTTACTTTAAGGCCTGTAGTTGTTTTCATGAAAATGAAATTTAAAAACCACACTTTTCAGATATTTTCTACAGACTTGACAGTATATCAGAAACCTCTAAGAATTGATGACAGTATGAATCATTGTAAAAAAAATAAAAAAAGTTACAATAATTACACCCTTATTGGGAAAGATGGATGGATGATGTACTCATTTCCAAGTACAATATATGTGTTTTCAAGAGCAAGTCTGAGGAGCAAATAGACAGACAGACACATTCAGTTTAGATAGATAGATAGATAGATAGATAGATAGATAGATAGATAGATAGATAGATAGATAGATAGGTCAAAAACAATCGAACAACGCGGGAAAAGAGTCCCGTGGAGACACCGTCACGTGACATAGTCACATGGTGGTCACATGATCTAAGAGGAAGCTAAACATCAGTAAAGAAGCTCGGCCCAGTTATTTCATCGCTTTCTCGGTGAAATCATTTAACAGGTTGAGAATTGTAGCTGACACTTTCTATAATCTGAAAGTCATTATATGGCAGCGACCGGACCGGAAGTGTCCCCGGGTAACGTATTTTCTCTCTATGAAATTGCTCTCTGCTCATTCACACAGCTTCATTTTTCTGTTTGTTTTGATACTATATGTTTTCGATAACCGCTGCTGGCGCGACACTCAAAACATTCCGGTCAGCTTCTTCTCGACTGTCATTTATTGCATCTACAGCCCTTTATTATCTTTACCTGTTATTGCTGTTTAGAACACCAGAAATTCTGTCATACAAAACCCTTATTTAAAAAGGTGCGACTGCGCATTGTGTGGAGTCTCGGTCTTTGGAGTCCTTTTGAAGCACCATTTGTGCAACCGTGAAATCTTTGTTAGGAAATTGGCCAGTAGAGCTGTGAAAACTAACGATTTTAAATCACAATATCCCCCCAGCTTTCACTTACGTTTTGGAATTTTACTGTCGGCCAAAAAAAAAAGCTAACTAACTCAAAACAGAGGCCCCTTGTTGCTGAGAATAGAACCCATGACCTTGCTGCGAGGCAATAGTGCAAAATACTCTGCCTACCACTAATCTGTGCTGGTACATAAATATACAGTTTATATGTGAATTATTTTTGACTCAAGATAATTCACGCATTTTGTAGTTTTAGAGAAGTTCTAGGTTCCATTAGGCTCCACAAACTCCAGCTGGCCCTGGTGCATACTGTGTTGCTAGATAGATTGTGACGCTGATACCAGTTTGTCGAAGCAGGACATTGATTGGCAGACATGCTACAGCATTGGATTTTCTGCCACTGCTCCGCACACGACAATGAACCTGAAGAGCCAGATTATTTTTAAGATTAAGTCGGTTTGTGTCAAATTTAGCAGTAAAGTCGGATGTCTGCCGCCACTTGTCTTTGTCTGATTTCTATCTGGCAATCGACACACTCTTCTGATAAGTAAATGTGTGTTGTGTTTTCTTGTCAAATGTGTCACCAAAGCATGCAAATGCATACCTGTTCCTTCCTCAAATGCTCTCCATTACTGTCCTGTCACACAAGCACATATTTTTCAAGGGCAGCTATTTTATGATTTGACCCGCAAAGGCTGAAAAATACTCATTGACTGTTTTCCAGCAACACAACTGCCAGTAACATTGACTTACTTTTACTGCACATTGACAAGCAGAAGTAAGTAATTAGCTGGATTAATGCTTTGAGCAGATTTTCTAATATGAAATAAAAAGCAGTGGTTAATCTAACCAGTGGGATTTATATGATGACCTACAGATGTTTCATGATTTGGTTTCTGCAGCACTCATTGCCAGGCCTTCCACTCCTGTTTGACATATTTTGGGTTTTGTTCTTAAGTTTATTCTCACTCGCAATGCTGGCGGACTTTAGTGCCTTTCTCCTGTCTCACTTCTCATTTCTGCCAGTCAACTCTACTAATCAGGTGATTTGCTCTTGGATTATTGCTCAAACAGCAGTGCATTCTTTCCCTTCTTTTATTACAGCAATATCTGCCTGAATTGGACTTTATTGACAACCTAAGATGCATAAACAAAGCTTTTTAAAATGTCTTTATAGATTTTCAAAGCTTTTTAAAACATCTGAACTAAACCATATTTTTTGGAAAGTTGCCAAATATGACCAGCCAAAAGTACCAAAATTGATTACTTGTCTTTGTTGGTGAAGTTCTTGTAATTTGATTGATGCCTTCTTCTTAAAAAAACATATTGGGGACAAATGCAACCATTAACCATTCTGTGTTATTTATTCTGTTAAAGTGTGGCAAATTTTAAAGAATTGTTTTTTATGCAGCAACTTATCTTCCATCATTCCATGTGTATTTCTACAATACATGTCAGGCTGTCGACTATTCCTTGCTGGCGGCAGGATAGTCAGATCAAGTCTGGACATACTTCTATGACTTTCTATGGCTCAGTTCTTACACAATCATCTCAAGAATCTGCCTCTCTTCTCCAACTGCCAGTGAATTGAGTGACAGTGCAGATTTCAGCAGTGACTCAAAAACGTACTGCAGACTCTTGTCATGGGTCAGATTATTTTTAAGATCGTTCTACGGAAGTCAGTGGTATCGGTAAAAAAGTGTTAATCAAGTGGCTGTTCATGAGGAAGAAGGTGGAGCAAAGCTTTAAAAGGAGCCCCACTAAGTCACTGTTGATCCCAACTGCACAATTGATCCCATTGGCTCAATTATTTTCCATGTTTGTGGCTAAATGAAGCTGTTTCAGGTCATTTTTAATTGTTTTCTCTGGCCTTACACTCTTGTTCTCCACCCAGAAGGCCTACCCCGCCCTGAGGCTCAGTACGGCTTCAGCGGGGACGGCGACCAACCGAGCAGCAAATATGACAGCGGCCACAGCGACAGTTGCTTGAATTCGATGACGACGCCTCATTGGTTGGGGTCGCATCAGGAAGAAGAATGTCTGCGCAGGAAGTTAAAGTATTTCTTCATGAGCCCTTGCGATAAATTTCACGCCAAAGGCCGCAAACCTTACAAGCTGATCCTGCAACTGCTGAAGATCATTATTGTCACGGCTCAGGTAAGTAACATGTTCCGGCTAAACTGGTCCTTCATTTTTGGGTCTGCATTTGTGAAACATTTACTCCATGTTCTGATCTAAGTTTTGATGCAGTTCACCTATAAAGACCAGTAGCAATAAGTTACTGAATAGGTGTATTTAGGGACGATTGTACTGGGTTCTCAGCTTCTCTTTACCAGAGTACAAATGTTGGCACACTTCTGTAATCCTCACTTCCTCCTAAATAATTAAAGCCTCCCTCCTTTGCTGCAGTTGGTGATGTTCGGCCTCAGCAACCAGGTAGTGGTGACCTTCAAGGAGGAGAACACTATGACTTTCAAGCACCTTTTTCTCAAAGACTATGACGAGTCCTCGGACGCCTCCTTTGCCGTTTATACCCAGAACGACGTTTACGAGCACATTTTCTACGCTGTAGATCAGGTGCGTAAGAGGTCAATGAACGGAAACCACCAGTTTTGGTTCCTGTGTTTGATTAAGAGTAATTGTCCATTGATTCATATACAGAAAACGGTCCCACTGAACCCTAACTTCAATTTTTTGGAGCGTGCATTGTGATCCAGTCTGAATTAAGATGATAAAGTAAATGTGAATGATTAAGTACCCTGATGGCTGGAACCCACCTTTAGGATATTTGTAACTACTGTATTCGAATCACAATGATATTGCGCAGGCATTCATTAGCACCTCTTTACCTTCACTGTCAGGGAAACTGTCTGAACAAGAGGATAATGTCACTGTTGGTTATTTGTCATTCTCTCCACCAGTATTTGGCCTTGCCAGAGACCACAGTGGGACGCTACGCGTACGTCTATGACGTAGGTGTGAATGGTAGCGCCCTCTCGCTGTGTCAGCAGTACTACAAGAGGGGAAGGATTGACCCAGCCAACGACACCTTTAACATCGACCCACACATCATCACAGGTACATTAACTGTGGTGTGATGGGTGGACATCATTACCGTTACTACGGGCTGTTGTTCATTTACTTTTCCGGGATTTCTGATTTGCCGTTAGATGGTGTGATTATACTGGGAATCTTAAGGGACATTCTTTATATTAATAGATGCTACTACCACACTAAATACTTGTAATACTAGTAATACTTAACACTAAATACTTACACACCATTTAGCATGAATCCTAACTCCTAATTGTATTTGTATCTGTAATGTAAAAGTAAGTTTGCATCTTTTATTCTTCATATTTTAGGTATTATTTATCTTTACTGTTCCACTTCCTCCTGTTTTTGTGTTACGTTTTGACCAAATTTGGAGGAAGTTTCAACAAAGGGAAACAGCCTCACATTTTAAATTCACTTATTGTATTACAAATATGACATGCGTAGAGAAGTGTGCAAAGGTTTGGGTACCTCTGGTTCAATGATCTGTTGATGTGTACCGTTAAGGATGGTAGGAACCTCAGGAGATTTGAGCTCTCTAACTTTGCCCAAGGTGTCAGAGCTTCGCTCGCTTGTTAAGGTCATGGGGTGTTCACAGTCATCATTAGGAAAGATTAAAGCAAGTTTCAAAGCTTCGTTAAAACCCAGACTCCTCTAATCTTCCCCCAATGATCAGCATCCATGGCGCCCTCTATATTGCCGAGAACTCTGAAAATGACTTGTTTTTCATGCCCACAAAAAGTGTTTTCCTGCTTCTACTCTGCAAAATTCAGCAGCAGAAGTTTGCAAACCAACAAATCTGAAGTTGTTGGGGGTTTTTTTTGTTTTTTTTTAATGTGTCTGGTCAAAAAAGTAGGTTAAAATAGAACCTTTTGGCTGCAGAGAGCAAAGGTATGTTTGGAGAACAAAGTGCAAATAATTTTGTGAAGAGTGCACCCGTCCACCAGCTAAACATGAGGGTGGATCCATCTTGTTTTGGCGTCGTGTTGCAGCCATCGACACCAGAGCATTTCAGAGGGACGAAAGGGGAAAACCAAATCCTGCAAGCAAACAAAAGACAATAGGATCGTCTAAATAAAACACTTCAAAATCCAGGATGGACCACCTCAGGAGGCACAAGCTGAAGGTTTCACCACGGCCCTCATAGTTTCCTGACCTAAACATCCTTAACAATCCGTGGACATACTTTCACTTCCTGCAGGATGACCCAGGAATCTCACAGCACCGGAAGACTTTGGTGGCGAGGGTGTTGGCAAATCCCTCAAACAGCGACTGAAACACTCTTGGCAGCTACAGAAAGCCTTTAGAAGCTGTGATACCGGCCAAAGGATGGCGCTATCGAGCACTAACTTGGACGGTCGCCCAAACCTTTGCTGTCTCCTGCACCTATGAGTTGTTTTTTTCTCTGTGTGCACGTTTTTTTATTTATTCGAATCATGAACAGATTAGAAATGATTTAAACGACGTGTTTTGCTTCTGCTCTCCTGTGTTTACAGACTGCATCGGTGTGACGCCGATGGCCGTCCCTCCGGTTCAACTCGCAAACAGCTACAAGAACTTTACAGTCAAGTTTCACAAGTAAAGCTTCATTTTTCATTTTCCTCCATCATCCACCGACTGGATTTAACTCAATTTCAATGACGGTAGCATTAAAACAGCTGCTCGTCACTGCTGAGCGCCTGCGCTCGTGGTTCAGTCCGCGAACACGGACGACTGTGCTTG
This sequence comes from Takifugu flavidus, assembly GCF_003711565.1. NCBI lineage: Eukaryota > Metazoa > Chordata > Actinopteri > Tetraodontiformes > Tetraodontidae > Takifugu > Takifugu flavidus. The sequence goes on from NC_079525.1 coordinate 11,683,748, forward strand.
ACATCTCGGTTAATAACCCATTTTCTCTCTACAGGTTCATTAACATTACCATAGATTTCCAGCTGAAGGCCATCAATTTACAGACAATCATCAACAGTGAGATTCCAGACTGCTACACTTTTTATATAACGGTGAGCAACTCTGTGTCTGTCTGTCTGTGTGTCTGTGTGTGTGTGTGTGTGTGTGTGTGTGTGTGTGTGTGTGTGTGTGTGTGTGTGTGTGTGTGTGTGTGTGTGTGTGTGTGTGTGTGTGTGTGTGTGTGTGTGTGTGTGTGTGTGTGTGTACACTTTTGAATGTGGTGCATCATTAATAGTCTGCATCTGAGGTAAATATTGGATGTAGTTTTAGTGGACCTTAACCAATAAAGAATGAATAAAATTTAACTAACTACAATGATTTCTTGATTAAGCTAATATATCTGATATCTATGGGACAATTTGGTTGACATGTTTTTGATGGTTTAAATCAAATAGTTTTTTTCCCAATCAAATATGTCATCCAATATTCTATGCAGCAATTATCACTAATTCATTCCCTTAACTAACTTTTAGATCATAACGTTTAGACTTTGAATGCAGCTGTGTGAGCTTGACATGTTATCAAAGTCAATAGACTTCTCAACATTAGTCTCGACCCCGGCAAATCTAATAGATTCAAAGGGATTTACAATCTGACACATATGGGCCGATTCTACATTTACGTTGTCTTTGTCTTCCAGATAGTCATGGACAACAGAGCTCATAGTGGGAAGGTGAAGATCAGGTTAGAAAGCCGGGCGACCATCAAAGAGTGTAAAGACCCGAGTGTCTCTGGACAAGGTGAGGCCCTCCATCCATCCATCATCCATCCATCCCTCCATCCATCCATCCATCCATCCCTCCATCCACCCATCCATCCCCCCATCCATCCATCCATCCATCCATCCCTCCATCCATCCATCCATCCTCCCTCCATCCACCCATCCATCCCCCCATCCACCCATCCATCCATCCCTCCATCCATCCATCCACCCATCCACCCATCCATCCCTCCATCCATCCATCCCTCCCTCCATCCCTCCCTCCATCCACCCATCCATCCATCCACCCATCCATCCTCCATCCATCCATCCCTCCATCCATCCATCCCTCCATCCATCCATCCATCCCTCCATCCATCCACCCATCCATCCATCCATCCATCCCTCCACCCCCCCTCCCTCCATCCATCCACCCACCCATCCATCACCATCCATCCATCCCTCCATCCGTCCATCCATCCCTCCCTCCATCCATCCATCCCTCCACCCACCCATCCATCACCCATCCATCCATCCATCATCCATCCCTCCACCCCCCCTCCCTCCATCACCCATCCATCCATCCCTCCATCCGTCCATCCATCCCTCCCTCCATCCATCCATCCATCCCATCCATCCATCCCCCCCTCCTTCCATCCCTCCATCCCCCCCTCCATCCATCCATCCTTCCCTCCCTCCCCCCCTCCCTCATCCATCCATCCATCCATCCATTTATCCATCCATCCCTCCACCCCCCCTCCCTCCATCACCCATCCATCCATCCATCCATCCATCCATCCATCCATCCATCCATCCATCCATCCATCCATCCATCCGTGCTGTAATGATCACAAGCCGCTTCTGCCTTTTCTTTCCTACCTTCAGCTCAGAGTTACACGCGCGTCACGTTCGACGTGGCCGTGGCTCTGGTGTGCTTGCTGTCTCTGGTGCTGTGTGGACGCTCCATACTGAGAGGGATTGTGCTACAACAGGTGTGCAAACACAGGAGGACAGTAATGAAGCCGCTTTTTTGCTGTCGTTTTTCATCAAAGATGACGCCACCTCCTGCCGCTGTGTGCTTCTTTAGGAGTACGTGGACTTCTTCAAGGAGAACCTGGACCGAAAAGTGTCCTGGGCCGACCGGTTCGAGTTTATTAATGGCTGGTACATCCTCCTCATCATCAGTGACATCCTCACCATAACTGGCAGCATCATCAAAATTGGCATTGAATCAAAGGTGTGTCACCTCAAATAATGATATATTTGAAAGTTTCTGTCCTATAATAACTGAATACCAGAAGCCTTTGCATGATATTTGTCAACTGAGGAGTCAATCATTAAATCTGTAGTTGTCATGCAGAGTCACCGTCGAGTAACGTTCTTTCCTTCCTGACAGAATATGTCCTCATATGACCTGTGTGGCATCCTGTTGGGGACCTCCACACTCCTGGTGTGGGTGGGGGTCATCCGTTACCTCACATTCTTCCAGAAGTACAATGTAAGTGATGCACACCAGATTTGATATGTGACAAAAATAAATGCAAACTCAATCAATCGATTTTTAAAAGTCGCTGCTCAGATTTCAACCATTCAAATGTGGAGGTCGAAGGTCACCACAAACTCACACGTGGTTCACGTAATAATGCCTGAAGATCTCGCCTCTTCCCACAGATCCTGATTGTGACTCTCCGAGCAGCTTTTCCTAACGTCATTCGGTTCTGCTGCTGCGTGGCCGTCATTTATCTGGGCTACTGCTTCTGTGGCTGGATCGTCCTGGGACCGTACCACGTCAAGGTGGATCCACAATCAGCTGATTTATTTTTGTGGAGGCAGACATCCTGAAGTGGTTCTTGTTCCCCCTCAGTTCCGCTCTCTGTCCATGGTGTCGGAGTGTCTGTTCTCCCTCATCAATGGCGACGACATGTTCGTGACATTCTCCGGGCTGCAGGAGAGCAGCACGCTGGTGTGGCTCTTCAGTCAAGTGTACCTGTACACCTTCATCTCCCTCTTCATCTACATGGTGCTGTCACTCTTCATCGCCCTCATCACGGGAGCCTACGAGACCATCAAGGTAGAAAAGGCTTCTGGCTCAAACCTGGTTGTGTTTCCATGTTTTTGACCATAAGAGCCTTTTTTCCCCCCATCACAGCAACAAACACAGGAGCCCATCCACATCACAGACCTACACGCCTTTATAGCAGAGTGCACGGACGCTCCCAGCTCTGGGAAGTTCCGTGCTATGGAGACCTCTCCGTGCTCCTTCTTCTGCTGCTGCGACAGGTGAGGAAGTATAACGGGGAAGTAAGGCGTGATTAATCAATATTAAACAGCAGCAGCAAAGCAAAGAAAGTGACAGTTGAAATGTCTGATTATATATGATATATATTATAATTATCTGATTATATTTCTATAACATCCATTCCTGGAATTTTGATGAAACCAGCCATTTTTTTCATTGAGTGTTTTAGCCATTTTCTAGCAAGGATTCAAAACCTGTTTATCTGAGTGTCACTATTATGAGGTTAGAAAGCAAGTGTATAAATTGTTGCCTTTTATTTGACTCTTTTATTTCTTATTAGAACAACAACATATGAGGACGTCCTTCTTGTGAACTGAGGAGGGCGTCGGTGACCTCGCTGCGCCCCCTGTTACCCACGGGGCTACACTGGAGGACCCTGGCGGGCTGTCATTCATCAGCCTGACACACACTGGAGAAAGAGTGCGCGTTACAAACGCTCGTCATTTTCCCCTCTGCTTCGGTCAATGAAGAAGAAATTGCTGGCTGCTGCGGTCCTCATCTTGGATGACTTGGGCTCATCTCTCTTTTTTTAGTCTATTAGGTTTATCTGATGCACCCGCAGTACTGTTAAAACCACAAAAAGGTTACGTCACGATCACTGTTGTGCTGCATAAATGGTGCTGAGTCGTTTTGTTTTTTTATGTTTCCCCCCTTCATTTAAAAGTATTTTGTAGCTATAGGTAGTTCTTAATGAATGGGTGTTTGCCTCAATGTGTATATAACACCACCTCACACCAGTTCTTTCTCTTCTAATGTGACATGGATGTGAATGAAAATCTACCCCAGAACGAAGAACACCAGAGTGAAGAGAGGACTCTCCACCAGGGGGCGGAGAAGGAGCTTTTGGCCAAGTAAAGTTCAGGAAGGAAACGTCCTGCGTCCTATGTTTTGTCACTACAATGGTAGTTTAAGTGGTAGGTGTGGCCCCATCTTACAGGAGCAGCCATTAAAAGCTGCAGTTGTGACACATTTTCACATGTACACTGCGATATTCAGGGTTTTGTATTTTAATCTCCCCAGAAAAGGATGCAGTCTTGAGAAGTACGGCAACATATGTTGCCCCTACATTACCGGTCACGTGAACCATTCAGAGGCATTTCCTATAGTCAGGATGTCCTTATCCTGCTCAACCCTAGTTTTTTTTAATTTTAGGCTTCTTGTAGCTTGAAAAGTGCATGCAAAGAAATATTATTCGGTCTTCCCTTTATTTATTATCTTTATTATTTTTCCTGTGTCTTGTGTTGCATGTGTTTGAGTAATGATCAACACATTGAGGGTCTCAGACTACAAATGATGTGAAAGTGCCCTTTTAAGGCCCTTTTTTCTTCCCTTTCTACCGAACGCACAATAGTTAAGGGATCTCCATAAATGCTTAGAGGAAAACAAATACGTAAAGTGTTTCAAACAGGTTAATATGTAAATGGCCAAACTTACCTGTAGCCTTAACCTAAAAATGATTCTACTTTCAACAGTTGGATCATAGTTGATACTTGAATGTTTTATGTACTTTCTCTTTTTTTTTAAATTGGAACTTGGTGGCTAAGCTAAAAACACAATGACTACATCAGCTGGGTGGAATAATGACCTGCCAGCTTTTAATAGCCCACATGGGAGACCTCTTCTAAACTTTCATGATGGTCCAGACTCTTTTCATGACTTCTTTACTTTTGCTTTGTTTTACAAAAGTGCTTTGATTTATTAAGACTTATTTTTATATTCTTGTTACCATTTGAGAAACGTTTTAAAGAAAATTTTATTTGTCCACCTAAAATTAGCTCCTTACTAATGTGAGTGTTGGGAGAGGAGGACCCTATGTACCACAAAACCTGAATGAAGCTCTATTGTTTTACCATTCATTGTGATTTTTCCTCTTTAAAATGTTTTTTCTCATTTTAGATGCATTATCTCTCAGTTATATTACTTTAAGCAGTTTGTTTTTCCACGTCTTTTGCCCGTGAGACTAAAAAGTTCTGGTCTGACTCGGTGTTTTTGAACGTACATTTTAGAAATGTATATAAATATGTAATAATTGTCAACCACCTTGATGTATTTTAATGATCTGATTATATCAATGCATATTTAAAAGTGAATTTCAAATGTCTTCATGTGTCTTGAAATACATGTACTGTACCTCGTTGTATCACAACTGTATGATTTAACAGATAACTACCATAGGCTGTGCATGTTTTAACCATGACAACGATGAAATGCCTCCCACCAGAATCTTGAGCTCATTTCCTGGTTCTTGAGTCTCTGACGCAGGCCCAGCAGATGATTTAACAGCATTGCTACCCTCAACCCACTTAACCTAATGTTGTCATGGATCATGTTTGGCGGCCTCTCCGGAGGTGCTTGATGGTTCCTGTTTGTTTGAGGAAGGGCATGGGCGGCAGAATTCAGCACACAGCCTGTGATGATTTCAGTGTTTGACGCTCCCATGCTTTCTTTACCACATATTAAACTCACCATCCGTATTTGTATTTTTCAGGCTTATTGTCATTCCGCCCATATCTGTTGAGACCCGGCAGAAATAACAGTGAAGTGTGGATTGAGAAGATGCTAATGGTGCATTAGCTCCTTCCAGTTCACCAGCTTGATCTCCTCTTGAACTGAAACGTGCACCATTCACTCACCGCTTGACGTTCAAGGCTTTTTATATTTACAACAAGCCTCGCATGAAAAATGGAAGCCTGCTGCTGCAGGCTCTCGTCTTACATAATGAGCCATGAGGATGTGTGTCCTGTGTGCACAGATGTCCCAGCTAAGCAGCGTTTGGACAGATGAGGGTCCGGACTGCAGTACACACGTAGCTTTAAAAGCCCTCCAACACCTTATAGGCGATCAGTCCATTCTAATTCAGTTAGTGCTGCCTTCTGTTGAAATTCTGAGCCACACCCTTGTGAAACAACATTATAAAGCAATCTTTATTGGATGCGGGGGATGAAGTAGCTTTTTCAGTTGTCATGATGGTCGGTAACATTTATTGGCCACGCAAGTGCAAAAATCCTTTGTTTCTCTGGAGATACTAGGCTGAGTTTACTTGATGTTTAAGGGTTTCCCCCTTATTCTGGTGCAGGGCCCCATTACTGAGTGGAAATGCTGACATGCTGCTGATGAAACAGCTGCCAGGACCCTGTACAGCGCAGGGAGAGGAGGTAACGCTGAGACGTGACTCACACACACTTTCTCCGTCTCCATTGGATGGATCTGAAGTGTGTGCACGGACAAGTCTGTGGTTAAAGAGTTCTGGTAAACCTTCATTCCTCCCACTCGCAGAGCTTTGGATCCTTCTTTTACCAGCTCATGTCAGATGCCTTGACCCATTCATTCCCCTCTCCTTTTGAGCTGCAATAGGCTTTGTGTTTCTTGTCCCCTTTCACGGATTCCTTTTGTGAGCTTTGCAGCTGCAGCTGAATGTTGGGATGGAGAATGGAAGTTACGGCAATTGTGGTCTCGTAGCACGAGGAAGTTGGCGCTGTGCTAAACTCAGAAAATGCACATGACAGAAACTCCTCACACTGAATCAACTGTCTAAGAAAACAGAGAGACTAGTGTGCTAGTGAGTAAAGAAGACTACCGCACACATGTTTCAGTTGAGCCAAAATTAAAAAATATGTGGGTGAAATGATAAAGGCTGAAGTCCTCTTACCAGGTCACCAGAAGCTGGTAAAATAAGGGTGAAATTTTAAAAAGAAATCACTATTTTCTTCAATTAGCAGAGTGTGTTTGGGTGGGGGGCATTAATATTTGACATTAATTTTGCTTAAGCTTGACTGAGACCTAAGTCTACATGAAATCCACCATGATATTTATCTAAACTTTGTGGTGTTTTTGACTGTATTCGTTCCCGTGTTTGTTGTGCCTCAAGCTACAATAATGGTGATAAAATCCCGAAACTTCGAGACTTCAGTTCATGTGAGCACTTCAGGAACACGAGTAAAAAGAATCAAAATGTGATGTGAGAACTACTTCCGGTAACGTGGAGTATAAAACGCATTTCGACGAACGCGCCGCTTCTAGGTCACATGGTTCCCACAGCAGTATTATTATTGTTGTTGTCATTGTTCAGACTCGACAACAACTCCCGCTTGTTTGCGTTTAACGTCCAAGCTTCTTTGACTAAGCTCCGCTCTCTGGCCTCTCATTGGTCCGCCGCCGGGCTTTAATCTGCATTTTCTTTTATCACCGCCGCGCGCCGCCGCTGCCGCCTCCTCAAACGTGGAGGGAAGGACGCGGAGGGCGACGAAGAAACACCGAACAGCAGAGTTGCGAGGTAGGTGGAATATGTCGTAGTTATTATTTTTTTTAAATTCCTTTCGGATTCGATTCTTTTGGCGCTCGATTCCGCGCGTCGATTTATGCTCGGAAAGTCGCCCTCCGAGGCGGGTTTTTGTGCGAATTGCGGTGTGGCTGATCGACGACGACGACGACGATGATGATGATGATGATGATGGGAGTGTAGCGCTAGCATGGTACCCAAAGGCTGGGTGGGGATTTCTACGCGACTGGAGGTTTTGCACCGATACCCGCTTCCTCTGCAGCCGGGCGTCCATTGGCCGAAGCCGCTCTATTGTTCGGAGTATCGGGCTTAATTCGGTTTTTTCGTCTTCGTGTTCTGTTAAGTAAAATTTCCACAACGGACTTGTCTATTGTTCTTAAGGCGACACCGGGCCTTTTGCTGACCCGGGGGATTCAGCTTTTTCGTTCCCGGAGACAAATGGCGTTATTGTATCTCGACTCGGGGCTTTCAAAAGCTCATAAAACTGCTGCTATAAAAGTATCTTCTCTGACCGCCAACACCTCCCTGGCACAGGCACACTTTTATAATGATGGGTGTGTGTGATCTCCAAAAATCATTGCGTTTATAAGCCTTATTCGAGCTATTGAGCTGCTGTATAATCACTTCCATTTTCTAGTCAAAAGGAACTAGTTTCGGCCAATATTTTCAAAAGCTACATGTAGGTTTGTGGCCCAAACTGGGATTGCAATTACATTCAAACTAATTTAGAGCGCGGTTACCCCCCCAACCCTCCACCCCAGAGGTTGCCATTGAGGTTGTGCACTGTAAGATTATCATCTGCTGATTATTCTTCAGGTAGAGTTTATTTAGCCAACCTTAGCTGTCCTGCCGGTCCAGGAGAAAATTAGCAATGTTGGCATCGTTCATGTTCTGTTACACCTTCTGCTGTCGAAATCTTCCAGAGGCGACTTTTGTGTGGATCCTTTTGTTTCTATGTATTCGGCTGTCATACCTAGGTTAGATCAGGTTGACTGAAGTCAGTGGTAACAGGCAACCAGGATGCCTACTGACTTCCTGACTGGTTAGATTGGTGGAACACAAAATGACATCAACATTATTTAGGGCAATGAGATTATTTTGGCTGGACTACTGCTGTGATTGGTGTAAGTATTTGAAATTAATGTGGTTTCTTAATGTCTGGTCGGGTGGCCATTTGATGATTACTTTAATTAAATTTCTTGCGTGTAGCTCCTTTTAAGATGATTAAAAACCCTGCATTATGGCCACTCTGACCTTACTCTGAATACAGTGTTTTTCTGCTTTATGAGTGGCTGCAGGTCATACACCAGACAAGATGTTGAGAATAAACGGAGGATGTGCAATAATGTCCCGGTGTTTCGTGCTTTTTCTGATTGTGACATAGTGGCCCAGAAATACCAGTTGTTTTGAGTCTGGGAAAAAATTGGCCCAGTTCACTAAAAGCTGTGAAAAGCGGATAGCGAGGATTGCGACAGGCGTTCACGTGCTGCCGTAATGCAAGAGAAATCTGCATGCTCCACATGTCCCCATTAGAATAAGCCTTGATCTCATTAAGAGTTCATTCGGAGTAATCAGAAAATGTTTGCGCGGCATTATCGCTGAGTATGAGCTCATTTGATTTAATGCTAACGTTGCTGCGCACAAAGATATGGTTGCTGCTGACAAAGGAGCAAATTGTCACTTCTTTCAAATGTCCCCTCTCTCTTTCATCTTTAATATTTCAGCGACCAGGGTGATGTTTTGGGTGTGGTTGACGTTGGTGGGTGAGCTAGCCTCAGTTGGCGAATGCTGTCTGGCGTGGCGGGCGTGTGAGCGGTTTTTGTCACAACCTGAGTGTGAAACAATGTCTTTAATTGTTTCACTCCACCCCACCCCCCCCCACATGCCTCTAGCATATTGTAGCACTGCTGATGTTCTGTCCTATTTCAAGGCTACAAAAGGCTCTTTCACAAGTACTTCGGAGGACGCCGGCTGCATTAACGTTCCGTAGAAACAAGATGCGTTCGTACATAATGAATACTGGGTTTAGGGTATCAATGTATCACTTAATAGATTGAACTGAGGGCAAGCAGTGCTTCTTATTTAAAGCTACCCAGGCCTTCCATTGCCAGGGGACGCTATCCCACATCACATGCGTGAGAGCTCAGCTGAGCAGCTGAACGTTCCGCATGGCTGTTGCGTCGCCGACAGCTTTTGCACCTACACGGACGCCCGGCTGGTTGGCAAAGGCACAAATAGTGTCGGAATGGAGCTCACACCCACGGAAACTTCATCCCCGCCCGTCTCGCTGCAACCGTTACGGGTGAAATTGAATCTCTGTTGTCATCCTCGTGCTTCAGGTTGGTTGTGCAGCTCCGGTGTCGCTCCCGACCGCCTGGTTGTGGGTTGCATTGATGATATGCTTCAGCTCTCATCAATGTGATTCCATTCAAGTTTTCCATTCAAATGGCGCCTTCTGCCAAATAATGCTGTTGCTCCACAGTTGGGAGGTCAGACAATTGGCCTGTTTGTTTAAGTCAAAGCTTTCCAGCCTCCTAGGCTTTTAAATTTACTGAATGACTCTTGGCTATGGTCTTAAATGACATGTAATTTGTGCCTCCTGTTTATCTGGGTGAGTCAGTTTTGTGTGCTCGGTTACTCCGACGCCATCGGTGTTGTGGGATCAGTGTCCATCTGGCCTGAGTTCACCCTGCTCAATCAGTGGCATAGAAGCTAATCTGGCCCTCAGGCTGGCCAGTACTGTATTGACTGGTTCTTTCTCCGCATAATCATTTAGCTGGTGGTCTGTTACAGCTGGTGGTGTAGAAAAATAATTTGATTTGAGCTGTAAAGTTCTTACTTCCGCGAAGTAGTCTGATGGGATACTTTTAACCTTGGCGTTCATGTGTCCCATAAACACCCTGCGAGTGTCAACTGGCCTAAACATCCACATTACACTGTCATTAAGCATCTGAAACATGGATCTTGGACCCTGTGTGGTGAATCGGACTCGTTCTGGCTGTTATCATAAAATGGGAATCTTTGGTATGTGGGAAAGTTGTAGACCTGGTCGGCTGCATGTCTGCCTCAGGGAATTTCCACAAGCATCGATCAGGACGCAGCTAAAGTAAATAGGGAACTACACGGAACCTATGTGCTACTATGGATCCAACTTGGGTGTATTTAGCCACTATGTAAGGTTTATTATTGCAAAGTGTCAATTTTCAGGAAATGACGGATTAATAATGCAAAGCGCCTCGAGGCTGTTGGACTCTTTTGGCTTTACTTTTTCGTAAGTACTTTCGCACTGTAGTATAATTAGGATTTCTGTGTACTTAGGGTGAGGTTTCCCCCTCTCAGTTGCTTCTGTCTGGTTGCACAATTTAATCCGGTTGAAATCCACCCCCACGTTTCACGGTGCAGCGCGCAGACAATGGGGGTTTTCTGCCTGCCCCCCACTGTGAAACCATAGCGTTCACTCACGCATGCAAACACTTACGGGCATTTATTGTAGTTGAACAGACCTAAATACATCTATGCCGATTGCTCATCTTTGGTTGTTAATGCCACGCCGCCACTGCCGCAATCTTGGCCTGACTGTTCTCATTTGGAGAATGCGATGCCAGAATTTCCGGTCAGAACAGCTTGTAGCCCATTTTCCTGCAGCCTTTTGGGCTTGGCTACTGCCAGTTGCTACGAGTCTGTCCAGTTTTACCTCCTTTCAGGGTAACTGGCTTAGACCACTTAGCATGAGGCCACAGTTTTACCCGCCTGCTCTTAATGGCCTTATCAAGCAGCTTACTGCCACCTGGCAAACGCTAAGTAAGCAAACTTTGCCTTATATTGTTTTTTCTGACCATTGTGTTTGTTAAATCGGTGAAATCATTAGTAAAACCTATTGTTCAGTTTTGGTGAGAGACTGAAACTCTGTGTGTGTGTGTGTGTTTGTGTGTGTGTAATGTGGCATAGTTGTTTGGTCATGATAAGCTTTCAGCCTTGGCTTGTCAAGTGTTGTATGCAGCAATTGGACAGATAAAGAAAAGCCAGGCAGTAAAAACCATTGAGGCTTAACAGTTGTGGGTGTATGCGTCATCCTTCCTATTGATGGCTTCCTGCTGGTCAGTCATCCGTTAAAGAAAATCTGATATTGCAAAGGAAAAGAAGCGCAACTGTATGTTGTGTTTTTGCGGATGTACATGGATTAAAACGGCCTCACTCAGCCAACCTGCTGCACTTTCCAGAGTGGGCTCATCACATTAAAGGTGGAGAAATGTTTAGCAATGGTAATTATATTAGTTAGAATTACTACATATCCCATAATGCAGTGTGCTGTCAGAAGGAGGAGCAGGTAACCTCACATCCTTATTCCTTAACTTTTGCAGAGTCGCTGTAAGAATTGTCAAGGAAAACTCATTTAAAAACCCATTCTGGGCTACAGCTCGGCCCAGATCTGTGGTAAAGTTTATAACAGAATTGAGGGGGGGGCATTAAAGTGTGATAAGTAAGGCCCATATTTCAATGAAGCCAACACTTGTTGATTCAGCATAAAATGACACCACTGCCTTGTATGGTAAAATGGAGGAGCACATCTTCACGCACAAAGCGCCTCCCATTTCAGTTTCCAATGACTTACTTTTGAGACTTTGAGCTTGGCGTAAAGTCCTTTTCGGCTCACCAAAAACGGTTGGGGAGGGAGGGAGCACACATGCTCACTTTTGGTTTCCCTTTTTCCTTGTGTAAATACATTCTGTGTCAGAGCAAAGAAAGTGAACCAACCAAGAGCCTTCATGTTTAGAAATTCTTCAGTCTTCCTGTCTGCTGAACTCTTCCAGACCTCACGTTCACCGGGTCGTCTGTAGTTTGTTACAGGTGTGGCTGTATGTAAGGGTTGTGCACTTAAAGGAAGTATGTGTCCAATTATTTCATTCTTTTCCGGGAGCATGTAGACTCACACCTATTCACTCCTGCAGACTTGAATGCGCAAATGAATGTTTTTGAGGGTGTTTTGCGCAGAAATGTGCTCTGCCTCGCCTCACACATGCAGATAAACGGATACAACCAGCTGTCGCTAAGGGGCGGGGGCAGAGCTGGAATGTAGATGGGTTAGATGTGCTCTTGAATTCTTCCGGCTTGCATTTTCTCGCGTTAGTCACCCTGGAACAGATGCAACATGGGTAAGAATTTTCAAAAAAAAACAAAGCATCAACTTAAGTGGGTTGAAACTATGAAAGCCAACTTGAATGACGTCCAACGCCGGTGCGTCCTTAAATGTGGAAAAAATTCAGTAACCGATGGTGTCAGACGGGTTTGCTCAAGATGAGGCTGTTAAAATCATCTTGTGCCGTAATGAATATCATTATCATTAAGTCATTGTTTTGTAACCCCATCTAACTCGGTCTCCATGGCACATTCCTAAACACACGGGGCACACTTAATTCGGCTAAATCCCCCTTCGCCAGCGGTAGCCTGGGTATTAAAAGTGACCCATTTTGTCAGCCACAGGGAGAAACCAGGAGATGAGATCGGTGGATGTATTTGCACTGCCTCAAGATGGCTTTAATGATGCACGTGGGCATCTTTCAGTATTAGATGTAGAAGAAAATAGCACAGAGGCCACTGGGTTTGTTCTGTCTAGACAGATTCCCTTTAAACAGTTTGACAACGACAGACTCTTTTCCCATTTTGGCGAAGCAGCTTGTACTGCTGCTGCTCCGGCCTGCGTCGATCTTCCGCCAACGGTTACACTTGCAACCTGCCCCACATTGCAGTTCTTCTCTGGAGACCTGCAATCTTATCCTCGCGGTGAATTTTACTGCAAATGTGCACTAAGGCCAGACAACAGAGGCCATTTTGTATTTCATCACACGGGGTCGACCTTTCCTCTCTTGGCTGTATTAAAAGCGTGTCTGGGTTTTGTTTGCAGACGTCGTAATGTAAGCGTATAGCGGCTAATGGATTTAAATACGATCGGGGGGGGGGGGATAGGCAACCTGGCCGTGGTACTGGACTAGGAACCCCTGAATAATTAAACAATCCTGTCCACTTTGCATGTTTGGATGGGAAAAGCATTGATCCATTCATTTCCTCTGAAGCCAGTTCAAATATGATGATCTTTCTCCCCCTGAAGGGGATCATCACAGGAGAAATGTGTTTCGGTTTAGTGCCGCGCACCGCTCGTTCTATCTTCCTGCGTTTTCACTGCCACAGAATAGCTGAACTTGAGCGTTGTCTTGTTTACCGATTCCCTAATGGCTTGAGATGGTTCCCATTTGTATCAATTCTATTTCTAATGGATCTCCTCTGCCCTCCACATTAGCTAATTGACGAGGCAGAGATGAGGTGCAATTTTTTTTCCCTCTGATACTCCCTTCCCCAATTTATTTTTAAGACCTTGAAAAAGCTTCCAATTGTATTTTAATGAGGTGAATTTTAGAGAGAAGCAAGGATGTCTTTACTAGGTATAATTAAAGAAGAGGATTGTTTAGAGATTCCACATCCTTGCAGCTTCTGATACATTTATGCTTTGTGCAATCAATGGGAAGCTTGATACCCACAAATATTAAATATACAAACACACTGGATACAATTTTCCACTTCCTTCCTTTTTCCACTGTAGGATGTTGGAAACCTCCCAGTACATTCACAATTGGTCCATATTTAATTTTACTTTGTCTCCATGCCACAGACTCCCATGTTCAGCCCAGCACATTGACTAAATTGTGTTTGCCTTCTCCCACTGTCGACTTCCTCTTTATTAGATTCCCCCCCCAAATTCTTCTGTGGCCCCTTACTGTAAATAGCATTTCCTTTTGTTGACAGTGGCTTTTTTTTCCCATTGGACTTGCAGCAGTGTACAGTTGTGTCACAAGCATGTAAAAACTTTATTTCAAAACTCTTATTGTCTGTTTTGGTTTCTTTACAGGGTGTCAAAAGTCAGAGGAACTGCTATCTGGTCGGACAGCGAGCCACTTTCTCTTGTGAGGAACGTCCATATCGATACTTGAGGAGGGAATGAAATCGGATGGGGATGCCATGGAAACCACAGAACCCATTGAAGCTGTACCAGATCCCTCTTCAACTGAGGAAGCTGCATTGGAGCAAGCGCCATCACAACCAGAACCTGCAAATGATGCGGCACCCGCTACTAATCTGAAGGCTAATGGCAAGCCGCTGGCAGCAGATCCCAAAACCAAGCCGAAAGTTGCTTTAAATAAGCCCATGGCGAAATCTACGGGGGCTTCTGCAAATAACTCACGGCCTGGCGCTGCTCCTCAGCGCGGCGTCAACGATGTCAAGGCGCTCAACAGTGCTCCGGCGAGAAAAACGACAACAGCTGCAAAATCCTCATCAGCAGCTGGGGCTGTTCCTAAAAGACCGATGGGCGTAGCAGCCGTCACCCCTGCAGTCAAGACCCAAACTAAAGTGCCTGAGAAGAAGCCAGTTGGACAGAGCAGGACCGCGGCGGTTCCTGCTTCCCCCATAACAAACGGTACCAAACAAGCGGCAGTTAATGGAGCCGCCAAGATGAGACCAGGCTCCGAAAATCCTAGACCCAAAACTACAAGTAAATACCAGTCATTTGGCCGTGTTTGTGTGTACGATATTCCTTACTTTCAAAATGAATAAATGTCACGCTGCCTCTGTTCCCTTCTCCTCCAGCTTCCAGCAGACCGGCAGCATCTTCCGCCCCGAAACCCAACAGTTCAACCGCAGCAAAGGCTGGTGTGGCTGCCTCTTCAAAGACCAACAAGTATGTGTGCCAGACAACGGGGAGTATAGTAGCAACGATGCTGTGTGGCAACTAAAACTGTCAGCCGTACACTTGGGAATTCTCTTTTATTATACTGCTCGTAATACTGTCTTTGTAACGCCGTTTTCCAGATGACATCATTTGGTCCGTGCAGATTCCTGTCTCTTAGATCAGAACTTTGTAATTCCCCTGAATAACTGAACGATGGGGGTGTGTCTCTTTCTTACCCCCTGAAAGAGCAGTGGGTAGACAACCGCATCCATTGTGGTCTTCGGGTCATCGCTGAGACAAATTTCAGTTTAAAACCGTGAGTCAGTCTAACAGAAATAATCGGAGACAAGGACCTTAACAGACATGGTGACAATGAAGAATTACCGCTTTGTTCCAAATGTTACACTGCAGAAAGTGGCTCTAATCCCCCCCAGGGCAGAGAGCTATTGACTGCACTCATGACCCCTCTCCTACTGAGATAATGGAGTGGACAGGGCCTGAACTGGGCAGCAGCAGCTCATTTGATCTGAAATCTGATATTGATTGGGGGAACCCCCCCCCTGCTTAACTCCCATCTTGCTATCGCCGGAGCAGCAGTTGCGTCATCCCGACACCCACACAGGAAGAGTCACCCATATCCAGGTCTGTTTTCACTCTTCTGATCCAGAGTCCAGAAAATCAGGAGTACTGGAAGTCTCATGGTGCAGAGAACCTGTAAAAAAAAAAAAAAAAAGGGAGTTAACTGGGGCCACTTAGGCCATATAATGAAATGGCTGCAGATGTAATAAAGAGATGGGTCGGATATGGTGGATAAGGCAGGAAGGTGTGGACTGTAGCAACACTATCCAGCGCTGTTTCGGTGTGTTTGTTTTGCATGTTTACTGTAAATTAAAAGGAAGGAAAACATGCCTGCTTGAACAGCTGAAGAACGGGTTTCATCACTGTCCCAACAGTCGTCGAGAAAAGACCCGTGTTTCGAATTTGAGCCAAAACTGTTGAAAAAGCCAGCACCTGTTTCACGGGGGTCTTAATGACGCTGAATCTGCCATTGTCACTGAGACGTAGTCCTTGCTGTGAGCAGTCTTTGTACACCCCCCTCCCCCTCTTTCAGACCCCCCTCTGTCCCGCTGTCTGTGCGGGGATGGTCCTGGGCACAGGGCCAAGATCTCCTCAGGCCCCCCTTTCAGTCTGTCTTAAATCTAGTCGTCCCCTTATTTCTGATTTATTCATCATTAAGCAGCCTTACAGAGCCAACTCATTTCTGCAGTTGGACGTCGGCGACGTGGACACCAACTCCGCGATTATAAATATTCAAATATCCACCATCTGTCAAGATGAGTTTGGCTTTGTATCCTTTCAGGGTGTGTCTCTCTGCTCTCCTCTTCACTTCCCTGTTGTGCTGTTGAATTCTCAATTCTCCCCTGCAGCCTTGCAAAGGAGCAGGATAATCTGCCCAAGGCTGGGAACACAATGGAGGGCTTTTGGCCAGATTCGGAGCCCGAATTTGCTCCTCCAGGCGGTCGGGAGGCGTGGTTCCAACGCAGCCCATTGGGCGATTAGTCACCTCATCTTTTAGTGTGTGTGCGTGTTTATGTGGTGTCAATATGTTTATTTTACCATTCCAGAGCAAGTCAGGGCAACAGGACTTCAGCCATAGTTGTTTATCTTCTGAGGTCATGTTTGATTAGGCAAATTTGCGGCTTTGAATCGGATTCATTCATCAAGGAAGTGGTCTCTCAGTCCGACCGAGCCCTCTGGTGTGCATTCAGACCAGTTCTACATTTGGAGGTGGTTGAAATAATCGGTCTCCTACATTTTCAGGTTGGTCAAGATTTGAAAGCCTGTTAGTCTGTTCCCAGCCAGAGTAGAGTCATGGCAACTATTAGTGACAATGGGTGCCAAAAAATGTAGGAGTGCAGAGTTTCTCTCAGAAGGGACTGAGGCAGCTGGTTTGACTAAAAGTCAGACATGTTATTTATTCAATCAGTTTCCTTGAAGATGTCCTTGGAGTTTGGTTTTTTTTAATATTATTTTTTAAGAGAAGTGGAAGAGGGGTGGATATTGACAGCTTAAAACAGTATAGTGAAAGATACTGAAGAGTTCTGTTCTTTCTGTGGCCTTTTCTTTTGAAGCAGAAGAAAACAGGAGCCGTGCTAAATTGATGGAGCAGGTGTGGTTTCTAGTTGGTTGACATCTGCAGACGTGACCAAAGAGACATTTTTAGGTGTCATAATTCAGTCCTTAGACTAGAATTAAATGCAGTAGTGACCTGTCCCGGTACTGACCTCTGTCAGAGACCTCACAGTTGTTCATTAAAACCCTCTTCCTCCCTCTGACAGATTTATTTGCATCGATTTTGACTCTGTAGGATGGAATTTAACCCATATTAACACGACGAGAACAAACACCAGCCACCACCCACATGCAGTGTTTAGACTGCAGGCACGAGTGTGTCTCTCTCCCTCTCAACTCCAAATCACATTTCACAATATCTGACTTAAAAAGGCGCAGTGGGTGTTTATATGGTGGCAGAAATAAATGCAGGCCTTTATGCAAGTGCCTGAAATGAACATCTATTATATGCACACCTGTTTCTCAGTGATTTTGCAGTTAGTTATATCTATTTAAAATATATAGATATATATAATTTTTGAATGTCATTTTTTTTGAGGGTTCCACAAGTTGATACAAATAGAGTTAGTTATGGGTTAACTTTTGGGCAGTTCCTTGATAGTCATCTCACCATGTTTCTTTTGTGCAGGCCCCTTGCTGGTCCCCCGAAAGCGCGACCCGCACCGGCAGCATCCAGGCCCACCACAGCGACATCCAAGCCCCCGACCAGTTCGGCTCCCAAGACTTCTACTGTCAGAGCGACCACAGCACCTCCTACTGGCAAGACTGCGGTGGCACAGCCTCTTAAAACTGCTCCTCCAAAGAAAGGTTTGACATTATTTGTTCTGGCCGATATTATCCGACAGTATCCTCAGTTTGCCTTTATATTGTATCATGGTGACTTTGACTGTACAAAAACCAACAAATTACCTCTGGACTGCAGATGGTTCATTCATGTTTTATTAATTCTTAATCTAAATGGTGAACACATTGGAAAATTGGTGTTTTTTCCCTCTTTGTACTAGATGTCAGTCGACCACTTTCTGCTGCAGCGGCTAAAAAACCTACAGGAGGTGCTGCTGCGACCAAAAAGCCAGAAACCTCTAAGCCCACAGCCCCCGCAAAAATCAACTCGGCATCTAAATTGTCCACAGTGCCAAAGGCATCAGACCCTAAGGTGTCACAACCCCAAAATCAAACTGATAAGGCTATTCCAAAAAAGAAAATGCCGACCACCGCTCGTTTCCCTGCCAATACCAAACCACCCCTTGGACGAACCCCACCGGCATCTCCTGTGTCTAAATCTGAGAATAGTACCATCCAGTCCAAAGGTGGCAGCAAACCCACACAGGCTGTCTTACCGTTGACTGCGACAAAGAAGACGGGGTATAAAAACATGACCAGGCCTGCTGCGCAAATACAGAGGCCTCCTGATGTGCCACTGGCAACTGCCCCAGAAGCAACTGTTCCTGCAGAAATGGCATCAGAACCTCCAGAATCCATTCCACAAGAGTCGCCCCTTGCTGCCTCTGTGCCAGATACAGTTGCCCCAGAGGAAAACACCCCTGCAGAAATGGCAAGAGAAGCTCCACCGTCTATACCACAGGAATCGCTCCTTACTGCCGCTGTGCAAGACGCAGTTGTCCTAGCAGAAAATGTAGCCACAGAAATGGCGGAAGCTCCAGAACCCATACCACAGGAATTGCCCCTTACTGCCTCTGTTGCCCCAGAAACAAATATACCTGCAGAAATGGCAGCAGAAGCTCCAGAATCCATACCACAGGAATTGCCCCTTACTGCCTCTGTTGCCCCAGAAACAAATATACCTGCAGAAATGGCAGCAGAAGCTCCAGAACCTATACCACAGGAATTGCCCCTTACTGCCTCTGTTGCCCCAGAAACAAATATACCTGCAGAAATGGCAGCAGAAGCTCCAGAATCCATACCACATAAATTGCCCCTTACTGCCTCTGTTGCCCCAGAAACAAATATACCTGTAGAAATGGCAGAAGAAGCTCCAGAATCCATACCACAAGAATTGTCCCTTACTCCCTCTGCGCCGGATATAGTTGCCCCAGAAACAACTGTTTCTGCAGAGGTGGCAGCAGAACCTCCATCATCCATACCACAAGAGTTGTCCCTTAATGCCTATGTGCAAGACACAGTTTCCCCAGAAGCAACTCTTCCTGGAGAGGTGGCAGCAGACGCTCCAGAATCCACACCACATGAGTGGTCCCTGACTGCCACTGTGCCAGAGGAGGCCCCCCACCCTACAGAGGTTCTCACACCACAGCTGATACCTGAAGAGACTTCCCAAAGCCACAGCCCTGCTCCTTCTGCTCCCCCAAGTTCCATAGAGACGGCTTTGTCGCAACCTTCTGAAGTTCTGGAGCACCTTCAGGGCGACGCTTCGTCGATGATGATGCAGGAACAGGATCAGCCTGTAGCAGCCGTGCTTGTGTCACCATCCCCGCACGACCCCTCTGACTTTAGTCAGGAGCTGGTGTTGACGGAACAGTCTCCGTCTACATCAGAGGCTCAGGACACGGCAGAAAACACCACCCCACACAAAGTTACTCAATGCACTCTAAATGAGGAGGAGGAGGATGAAGAAGAGAGGGACGGAAGTCAGCTGATATCCGTGTCCGAGATGAGTGGAACTACCCAACCCACAGAGGATTCTCGCCCTGGCTCAGGTGGGCCTGTAGGAGGGTCTGCTTGGAGAGCTGGTGGCGCTTTGCTCTCTGAACTGGACTCTGAAGAGGTTAGCGGCAGTCAACAGGGTGCGTCTGAATTAAGTGCTCCGGGTGTCCTGGAGGGCACAGAGAGCACGGATGATCTTGGAGATGGCAGTCTCAAAGGAGCCATTGACATGGAGGGAGCCTCAGCAGGTTCTCCCGACTTTGAGAAGGTCCCTGACATCCCGGTTAATGATTTTGAAGAGGACGAAGATGATGACGAGGACCGTGTTTGTGACATGGACGTTGGTTCCGAGCGAGCAGATGAACCACCGAGACAGAGACACGACAACGACGTCGAAGACGACGACGACGATGACGTAGAGATGGCTAGCGAGGGGATAACGGAGAGCGGTCTGGAGAGCTATGGGAATGCAGATGAAGATGACTTTGTTGAAGATGAAAGACTGGATAACTTGAATAGAGTGGGCCAGCACCCGCCCCCCCCTCCTCTCTTGCCTTCTGCTCCCGCTGCTCAGTGGGACCAGCCGAATCCTTGGGCGGAACCCCCTCAGCAGGTGCAGGAAGCGGACCGAGCTGAAGAAAGTTCCTCGGCAGACACCTGGCAAGCAGATTCATTGACTCCGACACAGGCACCTGCACAAGCCTGGCTGGAACTCGGCTTGGGATCGTTTGCGTCCGACAACCAAGATCAGTCTCAAAATCTTGAGGCCCATTTACACGTGGGTACATCCAACGCAGCCCCAGAGTCCCTCTTTGCCCCCAGAGTCTCCCTGTCCGGCACCCTGAGCAGCAAAAGCAGCACACCCGAGGAACAGCCCCAGGATCTACAAGCTGGGGTGTTTTCATCAAACCCTGAGCTGAACTACCAGGCCCTGGTCGCTCAGATGGAGAGGAGAGATGGAGATGGAGAGGAAGATGAGGAAGCGGAGACCCTGCCTGCTGATGAGGTTCTAGGGGGGCCCGGAACTGCTCCAGCTTCAAACCCATCCTCGTCTTCCTCTGCATCAGAGGACGAGCCAAGTGACACAGAGGGAGAGGCCCAGCTGGTCGATTCCTCGGATGGTCCAATAATCAGCCACGCTGCCATCGACGCACAGCACGCGTCCCAGCGATGCCTGTCCACCGTGGAGGAGGGGGAGGAGGCTGACATGGAATGTGCCGTTGAGGACACCACCCCACCTTCTGCTACTTCTCTGGCGTCCTACGGCTTTGACACGGTCACCACGGCCTCAAACTCCAACGCTCATTCCACAGGGGAGAGCTGCATCAAGAGCCCCGGGATCTTCTCCCTCGAAGAGCTCCCCGACGAGGCCAAGAAACCGGGCGAAGCCCTGCAGCCTCAGGACGAGCCATGCCTTTCAGAGCAGCAGTACATCGAATGCGGGAAGCAGGAAGACGAGTCGGCCGACCGTGGAGACGACCTGGGTCCAAAGGAGGCGCTGGACCCTTCATCAATGCCGGGCATTTTTCTGCTACCAGGAGAAACCGCCGACGATATCCAGCCTCCCTATTACTCTGCCATCTGTGAAAAGACTGAGAACTCTTTTACAGGTAATGTATAGTGCAACACCTTCCCCACAACATTAGCCACGTCCCCTCTCACAGTTGTAGTTCGTGTTGTTGCTGTTTGTCTTGAAATATCTGGGGGTGGACCTGATCAAAGGTAAATGTAAAAAAAAAATTAAAAAATAATGAAAACAGAGAGCAAAAGGAAACAACCACGATTAACAGTTGCTTCTGATTATAACACTTTCATGCTGAGTATATGGCTTAAATTCCTGTATGTGCAATAGCTACTACTATTTAGTCCTAATGCGAGTTGCTGTTTTCTAAAACATAAGGGTGTAGTTGTCCTGATCTAGTATGGATTTGGTTTCTGTGGGAAAACAAGAAAGGAAATAAAAAAACAAAGTGTGGAAATAAACTGTAAAATCTTTCTATGTATTTATCCTAATACTTTTTATCAGCCAACCTGATAAATTTCTTTTCATTGTATGTTTTTGCTCGACCCATTCTTGTATGTCATGAAACTAGCAATTTTCTTATGCCCAACCACACTTTATTCCTCCTTCTTGCACTTTAAATTGTATTAAAGCTTATTTCCCCACATGTGTTTATACATCTTTTGGAGTAATGACCCTTGAAACTTTAAATAAAGAGATTTTTTTTACCATGATGTATCCCTTTACTGTACAACCTTATTGAAATAGGGGTTTGGGTGTGAAATTTACAGTGAAGTCTTTCTCCACCTCAACAAAAAAGATGTTTTATCGAGCAATAACTTTTATGCATTATAGACCCAGAGCGTTGCTCAGGTCTGTGCCTCCGTACGTGAACATAAAGTTCGGCCTTGAAATGCAATAAACAGCCTCGACTTCAAGGACGCAGCCTGGGGAAAAAGAGCCGTGACTTCAGCCACCACAGGAAGTGACTTATCATCCAGCAACAAGAACTTCTTCTCATTCTACTGCACATCCAGGGGGTGGTTTGCCGTTTTACCTCTTCTTTGCTTTTATTATTTTTTTTTTTGCAGAATTAAACTGAGAACTTATTGTTGTGCATGGCACTGGCACAATTCATCAGCGATGGGATTATAGGTAGCCAGCCTGAGAGCTTGGTTTTGGGAGTTGCTTCACCCAAATTAAAATGTCTGGCCACCTTAAGCCAAGTGGTTTTGCATGGAGAGCTTTTGCATGTGTCACTGGTTGACTAACAATTCAGGGATGGGGAGTTGACTTTTAAGTTTGCATTAAGCTCTTTGATGTTTTCACTCTAGTGATTGCATATACAGGAAGTTGCCTGCTTATTTGTACAAAGTTTTCTTTTTTCATAGTGTAAAAATGGAGGGGAAATGAGTCTAAATTGCACATTTGCTCTCTGCACAAATTTTCTAACCCATGCCGCAGTCGCCACCCCCAGTCGCCTCACACATGGTCACAATTTTCTGCTGTTTTTACGCGAATGATGAGCAAGTTGGACTTGAGACGATTCCGTCTTCAGTGTGTCAGTTGTTTGGCATTCAAAAGTGCCAGCAGAAGTCTGCGCTCAGCTTTGCGGTTTTCACCCCCCCCCCATCTATCTGCTTTAACTCACACTGCACTTCTGCCCCCGCCCCCACCCGCTGCATTGGCCCTTCATAACATCACGCTACTGTAATCTTCCTTCCTGCTTCTTTTCACATACAGGCTTCACAGCACTACCTCACCCGCACCGTACCGATCACTCGGCATGCCCCAGAAACCACTGCGACATTGTAAGAGCCTGTGGGGCTACGGACAACTCGCCCAAACTCCCCTGTACTGACCTTCCACCCAGGGGCCTTGGGCAGCAGGCACTGAGCCCACAGCTCTGCAGGCTGGAGCAACACCAGAAACAGCTGCTGGAGCTGCAGCGGAGCTGTAATCTGGAGGAGGCAGAGCAAGAGAGGAAGGAAAAAGTGGAAGCCTGTCAAAAAGTAAAGGAGAATAAAGAAGAGGTGCGGGAGATGACGCAAGAGGAGATGAAACAAAGGAGAGACCTCGAGATGCAGCTGCAGCAGCAGCAAGAGGAGCTGAAACAGAGACAACAAATAATGCAGTGGCAACAGGAGCTGCAGCAGGCGAATCAAGGCCAGACTGTCCTCCTGTCCCCCTCCTCTGGCCTTTGCACCATCTATGAAGCCCTAGAGAGTAGCGATGAAGAAGAGGGTGACGGCGGAAGTAGCAATAAGGAGCCGAGGCAGAAGACGGCAAATGCGGAGATACCCGACAGAAGTGAGGGTGGGACGTCAGTTGGATACAAACGCGAAGAGACGTCCCCATTCTCCCCGACTCCGCCTCCACCAGACTCCCCTGAGACGCCCAATTACTCAACCCAAGATGGAGACGGCTCCCCCTCAGGTCCCCCTGAATCTCCAGAGCAGCCACCACCCCTCGACCTGGACTGGGGAACGAAAGTAGACATTGTCCAGCAGCTGATCAATCAAACGCTTCTGCTGAACCGAGAGGGCTGCTCCTCCCTGCTGCTGTTGCCAGGAGGTGCAGGTGGAACTCTGAGCCCCTTGGAGAGCAGCCTGTGGCCCAGCCTGCTGCCTCCGCTCACCCCCCCATCCGCCACCGTCACCTCTGTCAGTAGTTTCTCCCCAGAGACCACTGGGAGTTCCCCACAGGAGGAGTGGACGGTGGTGGAGCTGGAGACGCATCACTGAGGCAACGTGAGAGCACCCGCATCTGTGACGTCGTCCCTCCTGGGGCCGCGACGCAGGCCGCAGGCTCAGTTTATGCACACGCACACATTTCAAAACTGAAAGGAAACCTAAATGTGAAAATAAAGAACCCACCGGCATTTAGCTTAACCTCTGCAGCAGGTATAGAGGTTAGCCCAAGAAAAGGGAAAAAAAAACTACAGGAATTGAACATTTTCACTCAGAAACTGGCCCTCGCATTTAATTCTTAAATGTGTCGCTGGATATCATTTTCTTACCCTTAATGCACTCAGTAGTTTTCTGTTTCTACGAGATTTCGGTCTCAATTCCAACTACAGGGCACGATCTGTGTCCTGCTGCTGTCTGCTTGGGGTGAGAACTCTGCACCTTTGTCTCCTCAGATGTTCTAATCCTTATGGATTATTTAGCATGCACCCCCTGCTGCATTGTTTCAAAAGGTGAATATACCGTAAGGTATCGCACATTCAGCTTTAAAACGGGGTCACCGCTGGATTATAAAACGGGTGTTCTATTTTGGAAAATTCCTTTTTTTTTTGCTGGAGTCAGACACTGAGTTTATATTTATGTGTACGCTTGTTTTTGATGACATTTCTAAAGATAAAAGACTACTTGAAGCTAGTCTCCATACGGTCAACAGGTGTAGATCCACTGACATTTCGCTCTCCCTTTCGACTGATGGCGTCGCGTTTACAGGTTGAAGCCTGCTTATTGTTAAACGTTAGAGGTGAAACGGGAGTCGCTGCCGATACTGCTGTGAAGGTCAGGAGTCACTTAACTGCGTGATGCAAAGGGACTATGATGCTCGTACTGTAAAGCTTTACGTCTGTACGCCTTTGTCGGTCTTTATTTCAGTGTCTCCAAAGCTGGAAGGTGCTTTCATTGGTGTCTGTGTTAAAAAGGAACCTGCACATTTAAATACAGACTAAAATCACTTTGTACTTTAGAGATGTAGTATAGTATAGAGGTGCGTATAGATTTCTAATGAGTGCCGAATGAACCGATAAACTGTCTCTTCACTGTCTGAAGATGTGCTCAACTTTTGACCTTTGACCCAGGAAATTTCTGACAAGCTCCATTAGAAATTCTTGTATTTGAAACATTAATTTATTAGAAATGAAGTAAATGGGCAGTTTTCTTTGTGGAGCCCAGCAGCACAAAGAAAACATTGTTTCAAACTGCTTGTTTTTTAAGTGTAATATGTTGTGTGTAATGACTTCACTACAATGTTTCATGCAAATAAATTTTTTTAATAACTTTTTCTTTTTCCTGCAACGCAGTAAAAATATTGTAAAAAACAACTTCAAGGTATTTAAAATCTTTCAAAACTTTTCCAAGTAGTTTGAGACGTCAGATAAAACTTAACAATATGTGCAAAATCCAAAACAAACCTCAGCCTGTGAGGAAAAACACCGAAGACGTGTCAACTAAACATAACTGTCAGCTAAACTTAAAGCCAAAGGAAGGCGTTGTTAGGACAGGGCGCATCGCCTCCTACGACTGGTTCATACCGAACAGTTGCAGCAGCAAGTCTGTTGCGTACCAGCTGGAAGGCTCCTTGTCCAGCATCAGCACCTTCTGAAAGCTGGCTGTAGGAACGGGACACTGCAGCCTGAAACGACACAGGAAATGAAACAACCTGCTCTCGCTTGCGCAATCCAGTGCCATCTTACCAGTCGACGATATCATCGGTGGTGGCGTTTGGCTCGAAGCAGCTCCACAGGCCGATGGACCACTTCCTGACCCATTCACCACCCACGTCCAGGCTGCATTTATGAGCTTCTGTGGCTGGGTTGAGGATATCTTCGTAGCACAGGAAGTAACTGGACGAGATGGTGGTTATATGAGAGGAAGCAAGAGGAAAAGAGACTGAGGATGTGATGGCCAAACTCACTGCTCTGTGTGGTGGAGCTTTTCCATATCTAACTCCAAGCTCTTTCCATCCCCCACTTCATTCATTGCCGGTTTGTCACGGGGAATTTCCACGTTCCAGCGCATGCACTTGTACAGGCCGGTGTTCACCTGGCTGAGGTAAGGCGCCGGCTTGCAGTACACAAACGTGGTCAGTCTCAGCCCTCTAACGTCACTCTGACCAATGGTGAAGTGAGAAATGCTGGAAAGGTGGAGAGAAGGGTGAGGACAAGCAGCAGAGAACAATTATGCTGCCATCAGCATCGGTCTAAGAATGGACGGGCGTGACTCGACGTAGGTTAAAGAAAATAACTGGGCGGAGGGCCCCGTGTACCCGAGAGGATCGCTGTCCGCCAAGGAGAGGAGATTAAAGCTTTCGCAGGTCAACAGCAGCTGCTTCAACCTGTCACACAGCTGCTGAGAGACATCCACAAACTCCAGCCACAAAAAGGAATAAACAGATGTTGAGTGCATTTTTGAATACAATTATCTGTTTGTCTGCTAATACTTCCTGGAGTTGAATAGGAGCAACGGAACTGCTGTCCATGCAAAATATGATTCATTGCTTTTATTTCTTTAAAAAAAAAACTACCATTGTATAGACATTGTAGGGCAGAGCGTTGGACTTAAAAGCTGTGTCCCGAGCCACAGCTTCCAGCTTGTTGAAGAAAGGCTGGCAGGACTGTAGGAAATGTTGCACTATGTTAACAACAGTTTCCCTGTCAGCGCACGAATGGCTGTAGGGGGGAAACACAGAAAACATAAAGACATAATGAGCACCGCTCTTGGCATGTGTGTTTGGGAACAGCTGGGCATCTACTTGTTGACCAAGTGGTCCTGTAAGTCATCTGCTTGTCTCATGAAGGACTGCAGCACCAGTTTAGCGTCCACAAGGATGCGCTCCGTCCAGCTGCTGTGCTGCTCGCTGTCAGGGCAGCGGAGGCCTGCAGCACCGCGGGGCGGCGCCAGGGGGGCGTCTGTCGGCGACGGCGGCTCGGCGAGGCCTGGCACATCCACACATAAAACCCAACAATAAGAAACACCAGTCACATCTACCAGTAAACCGATCGTTACCGTGAAATCCTCAATATCCCGTTATCAAAAAGCGAGTGAGAGTCAATGCATAGAGGGATCGCGTCTTTTAGTTGTTTAAATCAAGTGGACAATAAACACATACAAGAACTTTCCTCTGCGAGATGGCAGCAGTGGTCCAGGTTGGCCATGTCCAGCTCCTGGTCCAGCTTGTCGAAGACAGCCTCCAGGCTCTCAACCACCTCCGTCGGAACTTCGCTATCTGCCATCCAGCTGTAGGTAATTTCGCTTTTCTTACTTATATTTTATATTGTCAACGGAAAACAAAACAAACAATAACCATATACTACGAATAGGAAGACAGTTTACACAAAATAGTCCGTTTAGATTTTGCAACTATTACGAAATTTTTTCAACGGATGGCTAACGCTAAGAAGCTAACCGTTAGTTAGCGGTCTAACGACCACCTAAAACTCTCATAACTTAATCTGTCGAGATTATGTCCGAAGGAAAAAAAACACCTGCATGATTTATTTATTTTTATGTATATTCTCTATCGGTAACAGACATTAAATTGTTACGCACCTAGCGGCTAAGCTAACAAGTTACCTTTCAGTCGTCAGCGCGCGTTGGGACACCGAAAGGTCATGTGTTTGTGACCCATCAGGCGTTTCCATTTTTGCACGACACAAAGTTGATCCCCAAAACCTTTGCGATACTCCACTTAACTAGATGTTATAGTTGGTGTTTGTGAGGTACGAAGACATAAATCATTTGTTTTATTGCCCCCTACCCTTTTTTTAATGTACTGTATCACACAAAACATTGTGACAAATACACAAACATTAGACAAGCCCGTGTAAATGCAGTGCTTATATAATGATTCCATTTACTCAGGGAAAAACCTCTACACCCCCCTTTCCGATCCGATAGTCCAACAGGTGGGTGAATTAAAGTACAAATGGGCGAACGTACGGCTGTAAAGTGTCATATTTGACTTTTGTAGGCCTCTAGAAAACTGTCCATATTCCAAAGACGGGAAAAATACACTATGATGAAGGTTGTATTGAACAGTAGCCCGGTCCAAAGTGTCCTTGTCTTCCTAGCGTGTCTAGGAAAAATAGCCGATGTCCACTACATGGACTTGAGAACACTTGAACGCATCACACTGCGTAGTCGTTCAACAGTTGGTTCATCACAAGTTGACACTGGCCATGGCTGGCGCGTGTCGCGTCACACATCCGGGCGCGCCCCCGGAGCCCAGCTCTGGACCAATCAGCGGCGGGGCATCGTTGCTCGAGCCTCGGGAGCGCGCGGCGGAACACAGCGTAGAAGCGGCGCGTGTGCCCGCCTCGCGACAGCCAACCTCTGTTTGAACGTGATGAGATGTCCGCGCCCGTCGCGTGCAGCGCAACGGAAAACGGGCTGTGTCGCCTCCGCGCGCCTTTGACCAAAGTTTGTGCGACCGCACCGGGCACTTCGGCCGTGCGTCGTTTGTCCGGTTGCTTGTGTTAGCGGCGTGCGGAGATCTGACAGACGGTTTGCGTGCGTGCGTGTGTGGCATGTGATAGAGACAAGAGACCGAGGCGTGTTCGTCTTACACGGATGTTTCCAGGAAAGGAAGAGAGCCGCGAAACAAGCGCATTTTTATTTTCTGCTTCCTGGGGACGCCAGTTTGTCCCGCAGGACCTAACGCCGAGAGACTGCCGGTGTGTTTGTGAAGCGGTCGCTAGCTGCTGGACGGCCAATACCCCCAACGAAAGGATGAACAACGACTCCGGAGCTTTGTCCTTTTGATTCTATCACCTGACATCTGTTCTTTAAAGCCGGCGGTCATCATCCACATCTGTGTTTTGTTTGGCGAAGCCGGTGTGGGGTTGAAATATTGGAAGGCTAAGGGAGGTTCGTTTCAGGCGCGGCCAGGCAGGACAACAATGGGGATTACTTCTTGACTGTTTTGCCTTTGTGTCAATACACCGTCTGTGTGGAGGTGCGGTAACGTCTGGAGGACAAATAACCCGACTATCCTTTGGCTTTGCTGCGTCGAGGAGGACATTAGACGTTGGCAGCAGCCGCCAAGCCCCACATGTGCACAGGTTGCCTGTGCGAGTGATTAAAGGAGAGCAACAGGGACAACGATGGCGAACGACTCTATACAAGTAAGTAGATGCAGCGGAATATGTCACGGTCCGATTGAGCTCCCTTTACACATCTTAAACACCGGTTTGCAAATTGGATTAGAGATACTTTCATAAAATGGTGATCCCCAATCACATGACTGACCTGTGGGGGAAGTTCAATTATGCCTATGCAAGGGTTTCATATTCAGAATTACATATATTTATATTGTAGGAACGTAAGCTGCAAGCGCAGCCCATCATTGGTAATAATTGAGTGTAGTAAGATGCGTTGACGGGGCTTTTGTTGGTTTTTAACTGCATCCTCCTGGGGGTTGCAGGTTGATTCTTAGCCCACGGCTCGACTGGAGGCTTCTTGTGTACCTCGGGTGACCCACAAACCCCCGATGACGAACCACGATCCACTCAGTTGAATTGGAAATGGATAGTTTGTTCTGTGTGAATAATGGATGTGTGATACTTTATGGAAGGGACTTCATGCAGAAAGCCGGAGCAGTGCTCGGTCACCTTGGTGTCACCCTGTATTGTATTTGCCACGCTGTCCTGACCTTGTTTTGCTGTTTTGTGTGTAGATGGGGGCAGTAAGGGCAGGTGTACACAGGCATAATAGTGGCGTTTGCTTTTGAACAACACGCACTACAAATATGGCTGCCAACTCCCAGCAGGTATTATTTCTTCACGAGCATCTAGAAGCAGGACACTTGCTTCCTTTGCATTTTGCGAAGCTTAAACGCCCACAATTTCCCAATCGTTGTTTGCTTTGCTCTTTTAATAGTCGCTGAACTTTGAGTAGCGCTATTGGTGCGTGGAGGCAGCCATTGTTCTAAGTTTGACGCACTGACATTTAAATCACGAGGCATGTGTTTGCTTGCAAATTTGAAGTTGCACGCAGAAATACAGGTGGTAGTGCTGTCATGCAGGCAAAGCAGGTGTATACAAATCACCTGGGCTGCAGCCGTGCACTCATATTTTGGCTGTAGTTCAGTCAGTGAAGCCCTGGCAGTGAAACGGGAGACGGGTTCGGACAGGTGATACCTGATATTTGGAGGAAGCAAATGATGAGCAGTAAAACAATATGAATTCTTTTGTAAGTTAGCAGTTAAATGCTGCTGTTGTGGTTTTAGTTGGCTGAAATACTGGGGTCATTATGTAACAGGCATAGTTGATGTTATTGACTTTTAATCCGCATAAAATTATCCCTGTTTTAGGTCAGTCCTGTATTACGAATGGAACCTGTTGGAGTAGAAGCAAAAAAAAAACAACCTTATTTATTTCAGCTTCTCTTCATCGCATCCCCACTGGGTCGGAGGTGTTTGGTTACATTGCTACCCTTGGTTCAAATTTTTGGATAGCCTTCATTAAGCTCACACTAGTTGGCTGTCCTGATTGTCCTGACAGAACTGGTGGAACAGAATCAGGCTTTTAGACCTCCCTGCTCACACACTTTTTATGTTCTGTCAAAACAGTTTCTATTTGGCTGTAGGGGCAGCGAATATTGTTATGCCAGTGCCTGACAGATCCTCATGAATATTTATCAGTTCCTAGACACCCCCCCACAATAAAAATATCAGCATCCCACCAGGTTGATAACAGCTTTCACCTGGAATCCTGGTTTCCTTGGTGATGGCAGTTGTCTACCTGGTGGGTTACAGTCAGTCATGATTTGAGCTAACGGGCGTCGTGTTCTCCACAGATTGGTCAGGGTTTGCGTTAGAAGAATCTGTTGCCATTTTTTTGGAAACTAAGAGCCAATGGTTGTAGATTCTCAACATTGCCGATACGAATCTTTGCATTTGAACTACACCACTGGCCCCGTGGCCTTTTACTGTTGACATCCACAAGTTTACAGGCTTTATTGTCACTCATGAGGAATTCTACCATCACTTCTGAGCTATTCATATGGAACAGTCAAGGGGCTTCAAAGCATGGCTGACATTTTAGGTGTAGCTGTTGGAGGTAGCTTCTGCTGGCCAGAATCTCTGTGGGATCCTCAACAAAAGAGTTTTTTTTTCTACATGTGAGGCACGCTGATCCCTTCCCATGGTGTGCCCTTTGCATACCCCCCGCAGGAAGAAAACATGAAACACCCACCATAAAAAGCCAAATCAAACTCTGTCACTTTTCCCCTTAAATTGTAGACAGGCAGGCGGCAATAAAGTGGACACAAATGTGTCTGTCTCTGAGATTTAAGGGATCTATAGCGGACTTGGCTGCCGGGTGGGTTTTGAATCTCTGTGGTATATTGTCTCAGACAGCTGAGCCATCCTCGAGTGCCTTCCCAAAATATCTCCATGTACTCGCGAATGCGCTGATCCAACAGCAGACTCACTCGGGAAATCGTAGGGTTTCTTCCCATAAAGCTCACCATGACGTAAGGAGGCAGCTATGTGCACAAAGTAGGTTTTTCTCAGCGGTGCCCTCCAGCTATGTAGGCCGTCTGAAGCCACATGAATCCATCAAGGAACAACTGCAGACTTTGGGAGACAGTGCTCGCTTCAATAAGATATGTTTTCATTCCCAGTCATATGATTTGATCTCCACCATGAACTTGTTCTCATAGCACATAGTTGTCTCATCACCCTTTTAGACAGTTGAGCCGATTGTAAAATGATAAAAACAGCGGTCAGGCTTGTTGACATTCTGAACTACTTAAAAGTAGTCAGACCTTTACTGCTATTAACTGAGCAGATGTTCTTCTGTAGACGTGTCTTTATGTCTTCTGTCCTCCATTTTGAAAAGGATCCACAGCGCCGCATACCCTCGCACCAATCTACGCTGCGTCTAAGTATTAAATGGCACATTTAGGGCTCCGTGCTTTTCAGATTGTATCTGCATTACAGGCTTTACCAACATCTGCGCCTCAGTACATGAGCCAGTAAATCCATCATCGTCTCCCACTGGATGATTTACAGTAGAAGCGCTCGTCACACACTGCAAAGATAATGCGGCAGAGACATAAATATACACGGGCAGTGTGTCCAAAACAGCATAACATTTAAAAATCATGTTTGATAGACTGAGAAATTCACACTTTGTACAAAAGGGCTCCCCATCCTGTCATTTTGATTCATATATTGTGTAAACGTGGTGCCTGTTTAAAGTTGCAACAGGTCAAAAAACCCATCCTCTGATGATGCCATTGTCTGTCCGCAGCTAGCGTAATGTTGGCACGGCTTTGCTAGCGTCAGATGGTGAAGACATGAGGAAAGGGCTGGTCTGAGGGGCATTATACTGAGGATGACTCTCTGTAGCTGCTGCTGCACAATAGGTTGGATTGTCTGACACCAGCCACCCTGATGACATGCAATGCAGTGAGAGTTCATTTTCCTTATCCTGGTTAGAACATAATCTATCGAAGGCTACACCCACGGTGTCCACTGACCCGAGCCAGCCGCTCAACCACAGTGATGAGGGCTGTAAACGTAGCTGCTGTTTATGGTGTCGAAAGCAAGGAAAGTCCAATCCTCTTTATTTTGCTATATAGTTGGGCCCCCAGCACTTGCTGTAATCTCATGTTTCCCTTCATGGATTTAGGCCTGTTTCTTTATCTCTTACATCTCGCCTGCCCTCTGTGCAAACAGCCCATAATTCTCATGACCTCATAGTGATGTACCCCTGCATTCCAGCCTCAAATAGACCCCACCTCCCTCTCTCACACACACACACACACACACACACACACAGACAACAGAAAACACTGGGCTCACACCCTGTCATGACATCACCTATCATCCTACTGGGGAGTAAACCACACCAGCTTTCTGGGTGTGCAGACTGGGTCAGGCTTTTCT
Organism: Takifugu flavidus; assembly: GCF_003711565.1. Lineage (NCBI taxonomy): Eukaryota > Metazoa > Chordata > Actinopteri > Tetraodontiformes > Tetraodontidae > Takifugu > Takifugu flavidus. Next base: position 11,716,711 of record NC_079525.1, read on the forward strand.
GTGGGGGATCAGGGGATTACAGACGGTGAAGTTTTATCTCCAGTAGCTGTCTGATTTGTGCTTAGGGTATATTTCCCATTGTTCTGAAGACATTTTGATGTAAAATAATGCCTGAGATAATCTGTAATTGTTCACTTTTACTCTGAATCCATGAGCCACTCCAGTCATGTCAGTGGAGCAACCTCCAGTCCGAACATACCCCGACCCTTGACTCCTCCTCGATACGGCGCGGCCCCTGGGCCACATTCATCGATCCCGTTCTCACCAGTACTGTTTAAACAGCCGCTCAGCCTTGTTAATTATGTCTGTGAAAATAAACAAACAGATGTTTTAAAATAGCAGAGAAACACACTTATGCTACATTGTATATTTCTATTCACATATTGGACTGTCTGTTAGCTCTAACCTCATAGTTAGTTGTGCTCCAGGAAGGTGATAAATCTGGATACCTATGCATGTCGAAATAAGAACCAGAAGAGTGTGTAGTGTTGTGACATTTGACTTTACATTGAATTAAGGAACCGGTTTCCCCAGAACATGTCTCTTTCATGAAATTTGCTTGCATTTCCAAAACCACGGCCAGCTCATCACGAGGGCCGACTATCAACTCCGGTGACCTCGGTTATTATAAGAAGTGACCAGTTAAGACCACGATAATGTCTCCAACTGCTGGTTACACAAAGCTTGAAGGAAAACTCGTAATAATAGATCGATGTATAAATGTATCATTTAATTCATCCACGCAGCTAAGACGCCACAATTAATGGTATTTTTGGGAATGTTTTTTCATCTCTTCTCTGGCATTTCTTCCTGACTTTGACCATTACTCCCCGAATGGTCGTAGACCAGCAACGGTCGTGTGTAAATTGATCTTCCCCCTTTGTTCTCCTGCTACCTCTCTCATCCAGCCATTTCTGCCTCCTGTCAGTGGGACACACCAGCTGCTCTTGTCTCTCCCGCTATGTCTCTCTCTCTTGTTTTTCCCTTTTAACTATAGTGAATATCAAGCTCTTGTCCACTGAGGATAATTAAAGCTAAAAGGCTAAAACCGGGTACCTGGACGACTGCTGTACTTTAACCAAAATTTAGCCCAACTGGCCCTAGATTCTATCGGTGTGCAAGAGCTGATAATTAATGATATAGAATGTTTGTGGTGGTTGTGCGTATGGTTGTGTGTCCTGCACTAAGGGTGTGGTTAAGATAAATATAGGCTGTGGGAGTTAGTAAAGCCTCCCCACAAACAGGCTCTCTCATTAGAATGGGTTGGTGTTGGCATCGTCAGGATAACCTTTGGTCCACTGGGAGTTCCACTGGGATTGGAAAAAAAACAAAGTCGGATTAATTCTTTAAACATGTCTTTCCCACTTATGTTTCCATGGCCTATGAACTTAGTTTGGACCTGAGAATTTACGCCGACGTCCTCACAGACGGTTAAACGTAGTTTGAACGACGGGACAAATATGGTAATACATTGATATTAATGCATTTGCACGCTTCCATTAAAGTGGATTCTTAGAACAATTACATTAAGTGTAGGCTGTAAAAGTCATTACAGAATTGATTGAAACACCTTTCCGCTCCACATTTAATCACAGAGAGAATGAAATGACTTGTCAATCAATCAGGCCTGTACATTCCATTATGCTAAATACATTATATAACCTGATTCAAACAGATCCAAAACACCTTCCATATATCCTGATGGCTTCTGGCTTCTAACGTCACTTTACCTATCGCAGCTTCATCTGCACAAGTGTTTCTTCCTCAGGTGGCGTTTAAAGATATGGTTTCCAGACTCGGAATCGTCGTTTATAACCCTGCTTGGGCCTTTAAGACCTTTCATCATGTTAATCCTGGAAGACTGACAAAATTAATAGATTAAACTAAAATTACTGCAGGATAATCTAAACTGAAAGCAGCGCTTCATCCCCCCCAGGAATCTCTCTTACACAACCCAAAAGACAGATGGTGAATTAACTTAGGCAGCAAATTTGACATAACAGCATATTCCCCTGTCAAGTGGGGCATTAGAACCATCCATGCTGAGATGGGACCTGGCTGCAACCGGTCAGTGCTAACGTGCACGTCCTCGCCGCCACCACCACGACCTGCACGCATTTAACTCGAATCATTAACGATATGCCAAGAACAAAATGGAAAAAAACAACCTAAGTTGACTGAATATGTTGGTAATAAAGCCGAGCTCTTTCACAGATTTGGACTGTCAACGTGCATCCTGCTGCCTGCTAGGTGCACGAGATTGAGCCATGCTGATGCACAAGCATAAATCCACAAACCCTAAGGGACTAACTCCATTGCAGACTGGATTACAGTGGCCTACAGGCCAGCTTCAGTGGAAGGGTGCAACAATGGGGTGGTTGTTCCGGGGAGCATTGTGAGCGCAGCAGCAAATAAGAAGCTGGTTAAAGCAGGCTGCATGTCCATGTTAATGAGGTTACGTGCTAACACGTGCAAGTGTTTTGCTTTAGGTTTGGTTTGGATCAAAGCGTTATCACTCGCTGTATGGTTCTAATGTATATAATAACATAATGTATATAATGTGCAGCACTGCTAGCCTGGTTTACAGAAATAAGACTCCTTTCAAGGTGCTGTCAATGAACCTTTTGTCTTTCCATCTTTATCCCCCTCATACTTCTGATATGTGTTCAGCAGTAAGTCTGGCCTCCCAGCTTGCTCTTGCACGCTCTTTTCTTCGCCAGTTGCTTCTTGCACCGTGGGTTGACTACCCTCTGTTTCTCTTCCACCTGTTTCTTTGGCACTTTTAGCTGGCCATTTTGATCTCCCTTCCCCCTTTCCTGTTTCTGTTCCTTCTTCTTTCTTCAGGCCATCTCTGCTAACAGGCTTTTTGTTGGCCTTTTGGTCCATCTCGAGGGGAAGGGTGAGGCGATATCTGATCTCTGAATATAAAAAAGGTTCTAAAAATATTTATTCCTGTGAGGGATGTAGATGTAGTGTTGTAAACTCAAACCTTCCTCCTTGTAAAGCCTTTATTAGTAAGCTCACAGAGTCACAAAAGGCTAGTTAAAGGGGGAACGGGACAAAAATTAAACTGCTGACTTGTGTGTGCCTATCGTGTACTGTAATTGACCTTTAAGCCTCGTCTCCTCATGATAATTTGCTACAATGCTAAATATAACATCAACTTTTAGTGGTTCTTATTTGTATTTTCCATTCCATGGCTTTCAATACAAGTTAATTTGCAACTTTCTGATCGAGAATCTGCAGAATCATAATGATTTCTATCAACCACTTCTTCACTTTGCGTTCATTAGTGTAGATTTGTGACTGCTCCTAAGCTAGCTTGCTTTCTCAAGCTCCAGCAGGTGATAACGTGCTATAGGGAGTTTCGGTGTTTTGGTACCCGTCTTCTGCTGATTCCTCCCGACTCGTGGCGTACCTTTGCATCCCCCCCGTCTCCTCCACATCTTTCCTGCCAGGTTGAACGTTGTCACCACGCAGGCATCTCAGGAATGCGCCCAGATGCTTTCTTAATGACTCACGCTGGCTCCCTTGAACACATTTCCTTTCCAGTGCACATAAATAATGCGAGGCAGACAATGTTATGACTTCATATGGAAGTATGTTTTTTCTAACCTCTGTGCTGAAATCCCTTCTTAATGAAAAGATCCAGACCAAATAAGAGGAACCACTTTCATGTATTTTCACATTTGACCCATGCAGAAGGGAATGTTTAGCAAACGCCAAGTCCAATATGCTGAAACACGTATTACACGTATTGGGAAGCATCTATGTCATTCGTGCAGCTCTGCAGTGGTGGTCTGGGCTGATATCTCAGACCTGACGGTGCAATTATCTGGGAGTCTATCCTTGGACTACATTATAGTATAAAACACTCACGCACTCTCCCTAATACATCCACGGCTTTGCATCCATAACATTTAGTTATAGAATAACAGCAGGTTTTCAGCTGCTGACCTGAGACTAATAGAAATTGTGCACCAGCAGCAGTCTGATGTGCAGGAATGACTGGGGAAGTTTCACTTCCTGATCTGCACTTATAAACACACTTCCTTTTTCAGATGTCGTGATGCAAGTCAGTGCACTGAAAGAAAAGTAACAGGAAGAGCAACGAAGTATAGAGTTAGAAGACGGATAAGGGTGTTAGAAACTTCAGATGTTGTCTTTTGTGCACACGTGATTCAGTGTTAGCAAACTGATTTCACTCGAGCTCATGAAGGATTAGTGAGACAACACTTACTTAAATAAGCAGCAGGACCTGCCTGTGTGTGTGCCAGACCCTGATCAGTGTGGTTCATTAATGCAGTGTCTACATTTTGGGGACTTAGTCTGGTTATTTTTTCCTGTTTTGTCTGTCCTAACCTTGTGACTCTTATCTTTCTCTCTCCTCCCTCTCTTCCTGTCCCAACGCCTCTTTCTCTTTGTTGCTCTTTTCTTTATATTCAACCCCTAAATTGCATATTTCCCCCCAGAGGTACGATATGGCTTTTGCTGTCATCAATATCTACTTTTCCGCCTCTTCCTTGGTTGATGCCAGGCATTAGTTTTGCGTTTCTGGGAGTCGTCCATTACTGTAAATACAATCGAAGAACAACACTTTATGGGTTCCTTACAAGTGCACCAATATCCGCCCTGTCTCAGGGGTCAGTTGATCAGATCTAAAGAGCAGCGCCACGTAGTCATTTGTGATATAGATTGTTTTGCAGTGACGCTCCCTCCACTTTCTACACAAATGTTTGACTTTTTCATCTGGCTTCTGTTCTTAATAGAAGAAGAATTATTCAATATGACGACAGTTGTGGTCTAATGACCGTTATGAGGGATTTCAGCCCTGTCTTCTCCATCAGGCACCTACCTACCTGTGGACGAGTGTTCTTCAACAGTCGATGTCTGTTGCAGGTCAGCCAGTGTCCCCGTGACAACTAACCCCATGGGGCTAACTGCTGGAACCTGGGAGGTTTTATTCAGTCAGTAACGGCTGAGCGCTCTGGCCTCACCCCTGTGGAGCGAACGCACGCATTAAAAATGTCCTGTTTTACACATTTATTCCCTGCCTTTCTCCGTGACCTCTTTTCAGGGCGATCATCACTCAGGATGAAAACTGGAGGCATTGTCCTCCCAGAAGAGGACGTGTTCATTCAGACACACAGAACTGCGCGTCAGCCCGTCTCCGTTGTCCTTTTCTGTCCAGCCTTAGGCTGCCTACGCTGTTGGAGCTCTCTGATCAAACTAGTCTTGTTCGGCGCAGATCTCTATTGAATTAATTAGACGCTACTTCTCTGACCATCGCTGCTGGATGCGGTTCTATAACGAGCTGTTCGTCCCTGCCCGTCCCTCGCTGCCATCTTTGAGGGACATTTATTTTCCCTTAAAGTATTTTCAGCGTCTTTGGTGGTGCATAGAATTTTAACGCTGCCCTGTAGTTTCAGGGGGCTCCACACAGAGACCACGTTTCCCCCGAATGTTCCAATATTTGAGATAGAATTCAAGCGAGTACTTTGCCAGTTCCTACCATCTGCTTCTGCCTTCTGTCCAAGCTGCTAGAATAGGATTCTGCTCCACTGTCTCACTGCAACAGATGTCCACATTCGTCCAAGGTGGTAAAACTTACGGGTTTTGTTAGTCATCGTGCTGATTTTGTCAGGGCAACATGCTCAGGCTGATGTATAAAATATTAAGTCAATTTTGTCTTTATCTCCTACTGATAAACAGCAGGAAGACCAACAGAGAGCTCCAGTGTGGCAGAGAGAATAAAGATAAATGTTCCATATACTTCAGCGCTCCAACATGTCGGCGTGTCATGTGTCGATCACATGCACAGTGTACACAGAGACGTGGCCTCAGCCTCTGGGAAGCAAACAGCCAAAGAATAACTGCAGTCACACGGAGGGGAACAAAAAACAAGACCAGGGCTGTAACATATGGGCATACATGTCCTCTGCTGCTGAAATGGGGCAGTTTCTTTTTGTTGTTCTAGAAGTCTGCATTTTTTTCTCCTGTTCTTCACACTGTCGTTGGTGCACGAGGTATACGGGCACCTAACATGCACAACAGCAGGCGTGCAGTTCTCTGAAATGCCACCAGGGGGTTAAAAATACAAAATAGAAATACGATTTTTTTCAGTCCATGTCGGCCAGTAAACATGTGGTCATGATTTGACAACTGTGCAAAAAAAGGCTCCTATTGTACGAAATGGACAAATCAAGCAGTTATTTATTCCTATTTTATTCACCGCAACTTTTCTTTCTTACACAAGTAACATTGTGATATAAATGGAAGGCTTGCACCGAAATATTTGAAATTTGAATGATTTATAGCACCATTTTTGACCTCTACTTACAGACGTATGCTATTTTTAAATAGGTCTAGGACTGTTTACTATAGCCCTTCTACAGCGGAGGGGGGTTGGTCTTCTTATATGCGGTTGTAGATGTGAAGCTCAATGGAAAAATTCAACATTGTGTCACGGTCTCACTGTTTGGCTTTGAGCCAATACTTGGAAAATGCATCCTTCCTTTTTCCACCCTCCAGATTATATCACAGACCCAAAGGAGTCAATATGGCTGCTCTGGGTTGCTTTATTACACCAAATCTTAGTCACTCCAAAGAAAGCGCTGCGTGGATTTTCTGCGGCATAACTAGAGATAACCCGAAGTGCGGGGAGATAAATGCAACGGCGGTCTCTGTCCCTCTTTTTGGTCTCGCAGTCCACTGACGGCAGCAAACTTTGAGGAAACAGGAAAGGCCAGAGCAGCTTGGTGTCGGGACGGATATCCTCTCTGGGAGGCGTTCCCTCTCCTCCCACACTTAAAACTCCCTCTTTTTATCTCTTTATGTCGTCCCCCTGCCCATTTTGCTCTCGGTTGGCATTGACACGTCGATAAAGATCGGGAGCTAACCAAAGATCGCTGCTCCGCTTGTACTGAACGAACGATGTGCTGGCATGGTGATGAGGAGGATGAGGACAGCGCAGAGGTGAAGTGTCGTTCGGCCTTTGTGTTCCTATTCAGCCGGGGTCCCATTTGTCGATCTGCAGAGTTTTAAATTGTTAGATTTAAGCTACAGGAATTTCTCTTTTAAATGAGGCTACATGTGCAACAAGCGGGTGTTTTTTGTTTTCAAGCCAGTCAACAAGGACAAGGTCGTAACAACAATCGGAGGCAACAATGGCAGCATGGGAAATGATTTTTAAGTCGCATTCTTGTGTGTATTGTTTAGGTCTCATTAGTCCGAGTGCTTTACTTGCAAACTGTCCCAGAACCGTCGGCATTCAAACGGTCCGTAGTAAAACTGAATCTCCACTCTGTTTTGTTTGTTCCACAGTGTTTTGAGGACACGTTTCCTGACCGCTTTACATCTTTTCCCGTCCACACTATTTCTTTTCCAGGGTTTCCCGTTCGTCCTGCCTTTTCCCCCCTCTCATGATTTCATTGTTGTTTCCTCTTTATTCATTCAGAGCGACCCAGGTGGGCTCTCGGTTCTGGAGCAACTTGGTCTGGACCAGAACTCTGATTTCTCTGACTCCGGCGTGCAGCAGCTCCTGGATGAGCAGCGTGAGAAGATCCGCAGGGAGATCCGCAAGGAGCTGAAAATCAAAGAGGGCGCCGAGAACCTGCGTAGAGCGACGACAGATAAGAGAAATGCTCAGCAGGTCAGATCAAGTTTCACTTTTATCCACCAAACTTTGAGCACAAACCTCCATGAATGACATTTGTAACGTAACCACGACTGAAAAGACATGTTTTTACTGCAGGCAGCTTTTCTGGTAGATCATGGTTCTTGTCCTGTTTGGTCTTTATTTTAAAGCCCCATCTGTCTCTTTCACACTCTTCATTTCTTATTATGCAAGATATGACTCTGACAGACATATTGAGGGATGTATGAATATTTATTAGATGGAAGCAACCCAGGAAACGACAACGCTATAGAAAGAATTCCAAGCTGCTTTAATGTGTTGTCCTGCAATAGAAACATTATCCAATTCATGTTTTTCAACTCCAAATGTGATGATCTAATGTGTCCAAGATAATATCCAGTTTTGTTGGGAGACGTGTGAAGTTGGGCCGTGTATCGACTCATTCGTGCGAACCTGATATTTGATCAAAAGGATGTTTACTTGGACTTGAAACTGGATTCTCGTGCTTCAACATCATTTAGTATCAGAACCAGCGTTTCTGCCTTTTTTGTGCATTTTTTTCCTGACTTTATGGCTTTCAGTCCTGTCTGCATGGATTCTAAGCAAAAAAAAGTTTCCACACTGGAAACGATCCATTTCCTTTCAACCAAAGACTGCACTTTATATCTATTGACTGTCTGAAATTCTTTTGAGGTCTGCCCTCTATATTACTGGAAAAACAAGGGTATAAACTGGATGGCAGGAGCAATAAAATCCACAATAAATCTCATTTTCTGACATCAGCTCAAAGTTCTTCCACTTCTTCCCCCCACACTATGCTCCATACATACTTTTGTCTTTAAAGACAACTGTGCGCTAAAATATTATCCATTTCCCCCCTCAGGTGGACAGCCAGTTGCGCTCATCCAACCGCAGGTTGGAAAACTTACATGATCAGCTGCAAGAACTGGACGCTCACATTGTGGTAAAGGGAGGAGAAGAAAACAAAGGTGTGTTTGTGAATTTTGTTATCTGAGTAAATGGATTTTATTCTCTGCTATAATGCCACTGTTGTATTTATATTATTTTATCCACATGCAACAGAGCTTATTTATTTGACTCTCATGTTATGTTTAATTTCTCACTGTGAATAAACCAAAAAAACTGTTATCAGTACCTGCAGAGATCTCCAGGTCTTCCCATGTGCTGGTTTGCTCCAAAACAGGGCTGTCCCATTATTCAATGTTTAAATAAAAACAGCGTCACACTCTTCTCTATCGATTGCTGAGGGAATGGAAAGACAAGTTACAGATAACTACATTTATCTAGGAGTTAAAAGCCCCCGATGAACACTTTCTTACTACTACTTGAAGCTCGTTAGGTTATCATAATAAAAATATCATGATAATTACACACTCTGTTGCACCACAGGTGCAGAGGACCTCACCTGAAATTGCCATTGTGGTATTTTCATTTAAAGCTTACCAAGTTTACAATCATGTCACCTCCATATTTGCTCTTCCCTCCGCAGAGGAGTGTCCTCTTTCTCCCGGGACAGACAGGCGTACATCAGCTCACAGGGACCGCATTGCTGCCCTGGAAAGACAGCTAAACATAGAGCTCAAAGTCAAACAGGGGGTCGAGAACATGATCCCCATCTACTCCAATGGATCAACCAAGGTACATACAAGAGATTTAATCCACACTCATCATTCAATGAAAAGTTGCTTATCTTGTACTGGCAGACGAGTGAAACTCGTCTATATACAGTAGTTTCGTCACACTTCGATGAGTTTCTCCGAGTATTTAAACGGTCTCAGTCTGGTTTAGCTACAAGGAAGATGATGAGTGACACCCTGCACAAGGAGGAAAAGGCACAAAAGGTGACTGCGAGGCACAGTCATGGAAATGGATGGAAAGGAAAAAGGTGCATGAGCAACAGAGAACCGCGACCTTGAGAGGATTGAGAAATGAACCCATTTAAACAATTTGAGGCAAATTCACAAGGACTCGACCTGGAGTCGGTGTTTCAACCACGCACAGATGGATCCAGGACAGGGGTCAGTTTTGCATTTCATTTGGAGACCAAGGTCCCAAAGTCTGAAGGAAGAGTGGGGGTGCACAGAGTCCGAGCTGCTGGAGGTCTGGCGCAAAGTTTTCAGTCGGTGATGGTTTGGAGCCATGTCATATGTTGCTGCTGCTCTGAATCTTATCAGGTCAAAGGTCACAGCAGCGTCTACCGGGAGATTTTAGAGGATTTTCATTTCTTGTTAACTCCCCACCACCGATTGGCCTCCAGGCTACACTGTATGGCTGCAGTAATTCATGCTAAAGAAGCCCCCGCCACGTATTGAGTGCTCCACTGGTCGGACTTTTCGGAAGTCCAACATTCCTGTCTTAAAAATCTTTCCTTTTTTGGATGTTTATATGTCTCTTGTGTGCTTCTATCAGGATAAGAAAATGCTTCAGACGGCCCAGCAGATGCTGCAGGACAGTAAAACTAAAATTGACATCATTCGCATGCAGATCCGTAAGGCCATGCAGGCCAACGAGCAGAGTGATGACACACAGGGTGAGTGTTTGGCTCGTTGTTCCGCTTCATTTTCAGCTGATTTGCAGCCTTTTATGACATTATTTTTTTAATGAAGTCATGAAAACCATCAGTCACATAAACCTGACCCTTGGCTGACTGTCACCTACATGAGATTCAGTTATGCATCAAGCATATTGTAAAGTCTATAGAGGTTCACGTCATGCAAAATAAAACTTTTCAAGCATGTTTAATTGTAGCTTTATATAACTGAACACTGCTCAAAAAACAGGAAAAAATGTATTTCTTTATATTCCAAATTTACATTTATGAATTCACTGATTATGCAATGTCAATCCGCTGAGTCTCTTTTGGAACAGTTCTCACCACCACAAATCCGATTTAGAAGCTGAGAAGGGTGGGGGTGACACGCACAGCTGTGTCCATGAAAGGAGCTACATGTGTGGCATCACTAGTGTCGCTCCTGAACGAGAGTCCATCGCAGAGGGCTCTCACCTGCACCAAGGAGCAAAAAGAACTGGACTGTCATTCTCCATTGTCTTGTTGATTAAGTACAATCCGTTTACTTTGGGTTGTTTTCATATAAATAGAGTTTTCAGCGTCTGGAAGGAGAAACTCTAGGTGATGTAATTTGTCAGCGTCACAATGAACACAGCTGTGGAGGACATCATTGCGGTCCTTGATGATCCTGTAGATGCCTGTTAGTTTTTTAAGCTTTTCTCGATATTGCCTTAATGTCCGCCAGTACCTGTTAGCAGTTATCAGCACACAGCTTCCAGTTAAGCCTTCTCGTTTTTGATCACCTCATGGAGATCCCACTGCGACCTCTTCTGCCAACCAGCAGGGAATCCTCTGCACCACACTGGTGCACCGCAGTGTTGGTTTGGTGCAGCTGTTTTTATTTTGTTCACAGTATAATTATAAGGTTGTTGCCTTGTTTTAAAAATGGCGAGTTTAAGTCTTGTGAACAAATCACTCTCTTGACTTATTGCACGACATCAGAGAACCGTGTAGAGTTGAGTAGAAACACGCCAAGAGTTGTTGTCAAGAGAAAGACGAGAACACATTACTGTTATAAAGCAGCTGGAGCAGTGATTATAGGCACGTTTCCACTGGTCTGGTAAATACTGGGGGGGGGGGGGGGGGGTGATGTCATGGGGTTTAATCGTCACGTGATTGTCGACAGTTTTGACCGTGACATCACCCAAGCGAGTCACGAAAAGTAATGACAAGGGAAACAATGATGAAGGAGCTCAGGCGGTGTGACATTCCAAGAGAACATGAGTTTACTATAACTCTGGGAAGTGTGCAGTTACAGAGTTTCGCCCACGTGACCTTTTTTTTGTTCCGATCTATCGCTGTAAGGTGTCTCTGTGCATCCCAGTAAACCTCCAGCCCCACCCAGGAGTTTTTCAGGGCCAATCTAAGTATCTAACCTAGAGCAGGGACTCGATCTCAATTAGTCCCCAGAAAAATTCCTGTAAATGGCCATTGGGGGGTTGTTCCTGCAGTGGAAACACGTCTCATGTTCTTAAACCCATGAAGAACTGCAGCACGTACAAAAGATTTGATGTTGATATGTCATTTTGTAGCAAGTCATTAGACTGTACATCGTTAGTAAACTGAATCGTAGAATGTCCACGTGATCCACAAAGTCAAAGTGACATCATTTTGTTAAATATTCACTTTTAAACTTTGTCTATTCCAGACTACAACTATAATCTATATACAATCCTAATGTGCACTCATTTACGAGTCCTGCAAACCTGTAACTTTAAGCCTGTTAGAGTGTGTGTGTGTGTGTGTGTGTGTGTGTGTGTGTGTGTGTGTTGTATATATTATGACAAATAGATGAGATATTGTGAGTCTATATCACACATAATTATTTGTGATAGATACAGATTTTGAATCTTTGTTATTCTTTATTTCACTCTCATTTTGTATAACTCTCTCTCTCTCACACACACACACACACACAGATGTGGGTTGTGTGGATAGTGTACACAGACAGTCTCCAGGCACCACACCCGGTGGAAAGGTCATCTAGCTAGGTCTTAGCTCCAGGCAGAACACCTTATTAGGAGATAAAAGCATCCACATCCATTTCTACTCCTGCCCCTCTCTATTCTTTTTTTCTGCCTGTCTTCTGCAACTCATAAATCATATCTCGTGCTATTTTTTCACCACTTATGTTTGGTTCATTCTTTTGTCCGTTCGATAACTTTGTTTTTATGCAAACTGATTTTGTTATAGTAATCTTACTCTCCTTTATTCCTCTGGTTTCCTGTCTTATCTTTCCAAATGTGTTTGCTGATTTGTGTATTTTTCCCCAGTGTGAGAGGCTGCCGCAGAGCCATTAAGCCAACCACTTAGCTGTAGTTGTGCTTCACGGTTGCCTCTCTTTGGCTGACTCTTGTGGCTGTTTTCCTAAGTGATGGAGTATTGTTCAGTATGTTATTACCGTTTCAGTGAGTGCGCTGCTCCCACTTCTGTGCTGCCATCTCACTAATGCCATTTCCCCATTTAAATAACAACTGTGGGTGTTTTATGAAAGGGATTTTGAAAACTAGCTTGATATTTCCTTTCTTTTTTGTTTCACTCAAATTACATTTACTCAAAGTACTTTAATCATGTTGCTTTATAAAAGAAACAATCATATGATTAAATTTAAAGGTTTCCAATCTAGTTTAGCCGTAGGAAGGTGGTTTGTTGTTGCTGTGGGGAATTGTAGGAGGCTCTCTCCTATATGCTTGACCTGCATTAAGGCTGTAACCTTACAGGGAATTCCCAGAGGTGCTCCCTTATAACAACGCGCTGCTGCCAAAACAAAAAGGAGAAGCCTTTTCAAACCCCAAGGTCATACTGAAGTGATCAGCTGCTCATTATCCCTGCATTTCAGGTAACCAAGATGTCTGTGGCGTGGAGCTGCGCATTGAAGAGCTGAGGCATCACTACAGGGTGGAACATGCCGTGGCAGAGGGGGCCAAAAATGTACTTCGGCTCCTGAGTGCCAGCAAGGTCCAGGACAAGAAGGCCCTGTCTGAGGTTGGACTGGACATGTGAAAAGGCTACAATGTTATATTATGGATATATTGTATGGAGCGGGAGATGTGGGAAGAAATGCAGTGTGAGGAGGTCCCCGGTGTAAGGGTTTGTCCCAGAGGAGCTGTTGTAAATGTGCACTAAAGCTGCTCTGTGTCTGCCTCGTAGGCACAGTCTCGTCTGAGCGAAGCATCTCAGCGTTTAGACCTCCTGAGGGACTCTCTGGAGCAGCGTCTGGCAGAGCTGCCCGAAGACCACCCCAAAGCCAGCGTCATCAAAGAGGAGCTCGTCCTGGCTTCGTCGCCTGCCTTCAGCTCTCTCCACGGCGCCCCCTACCTCCACAACCAGTACAGCACTCTTAACAAGCCATCCCCGCTCACCGGTATGAATGCAGAATAAATATTTACTGATGGTTAAGAAGCAGTTAATAGCCTCTTGGAAATTCACATATTCATGAATCATTGCTTTTTTAAAACAAATATATTTTGCTCGTAGAGTTTTTAGCCTTACTTTAGCTGCAGCTCACGTGTTCACTTGTGTCCTCAGGTACCTTACAGGTGCAGCTGGTCGGCTGTGTGGGGTTGCTGGAAGTGGTTCCAGGCCGTAGTAAAGGAATAACTGTTATGCTTCCCTGCTACTGCCCTGGAGACACAAGGTCATTCATGAGGGGCAGCAAGGGACTTTATGGGCGAACTGGGTCAGTCAGTGGGAAAACAGCCAGCAAGACAGATGAGCTGTCCTGTAAGTGGGGTTTTTTATATTTCAATGTGAATACTGGGTTTAGAAAATCAAAGATGACAATTTGTTGTCTTCTACAGTTGAGGTGAGTGCTGTTCTGAAGCTGGACAACACCGTGGTGGGGCAGACAGTCTGGAAAACTGTAGGAGAGCAGGCCTGGGACCAGACTTTTACTGTTGAGCTTGAAAGGGTTAGTGAATGTCTCCAAAATTCAACTTTTAGATGTAAAAGTTTTTGTTTTTTTTGTACTAACATGTTTTTATCTGTTAGTCAAGGGAGCTTGAGATCGCCGTTTACTGGAAGGACTATCGTTCATTGTGCGCTCTGAAGTATGTGAAGCTGGAAGACTTCCTGGATAACCAGAAACATAGAGTTCAGCTGGAACTGGAGCCTCAGGGACTGCTGCTAGCAGAGGTACGTGTGTGTGCACACACAGAAGAGGGGTGGTCCATCCGCAAAATGGTCGAACGCAGATGTCCTTCCAAACATAAACGTTGTACTCAAAAGGCAAGGATCAGTATAGCCTGAGTGTTGTACGTGGAAATAAAATGTGGGGTTTGTTGTGTTGCGTTTGTGTTGACCAGGTGACTTTCTTCAACCCGGTCATCGAGCGCGTCCCTCGCCTCCAGAGACAGAAGAAGGTCTTCTCAAAGCAGCAAGGTGCTGGAGCAGAGCCAGTGCAGAAACACAAACACTCCACACTGTTTATACTTGAAGATTGTTTCTGAAACCAGCCCACAGGCATCATGATGAAAGTGGTCTGGTGAAGGGAAGAAACAAACACAGAGAGGAAGCATAACCTTTTTATTTATTTAGTGCACCACCTAGTGGCAAATAATGAATACTTTCCTTTGCTGAGTCCAAAGAGGACGATGGGGCTTTCGTACAGTAGTCATGCCTGAAAATCACTTGACGTTATTGTGGAAAAATGTGTTTTAGGTGTAACATAATGTGTTTGTGTGTGACAGGCAAGGCATTTCTGCGTGCTCGTCAGATGAACGTGGATATTGGGACATGGGTTAGGCTCCTACGAAATGCTATTCCCACTGTCAACAACTCAGGAACCTACAGTCCCAACACACACAGCCTAACACTGCACCCTGGGTGAGAAAATACACATAGCCAACACACACACACACACACACACACACACACACACACACACTCATATGTAGCAACCAATAACATAATACTTGCCAATAATGTGGTGGCATTTTGACAATGACTGGTAGTTTCTTTATTTTCTTAAAAACATTACTGGCATTATTGTATTTAAAATGGCTAAAATTTTTCTGCAATTGGCCTCCATTAAATTATTGGCTGCTACACACACCTTCACAAACAATTGTACTGTAGAAACATTCAGAATTTACTGTTTGATAGCTTCATTTCAGATTTGGCTATCAAACTGAGCGGCATTCCGTGAACCTTTTTCCTTGTTTTTCCTGGAAAAGAATGAAGCCCGTGATGCTTTCTCAGTCCCAGCTCTAACCACCCTTCTGTGTTTGTCTCTGTTCATCTTTCCTGCACTTCTGCCTTTGGTCTGTCTGTGTGTGAATATTTCAGGGAGGTCTCAGTGGAGAAGTTGAGTCTGGACACCGACTCTCCGATAAGGGGCGATTACAAAAGAGACATGGAGACGCACACTCCGGTGAGACAGGCACAGTCAGGTGGCGTGTGTGTCAGCATTATATTGGGGAGATTTAAGACGGTTAATAATTTAGAGGTGCCACAGACTGATTCTTGAGTTAAACAAGACACATCAGTGGGAAAATCCACACAGGCCCATTGAAGCACCATTGGAAAAGTTAAGACAGTTTTATCTGCATTGCATTCAAATTAGACACGATGGGAAATGTTTGGGCAAAGTTAAAATAAAAAGAGGGGCTAGCAAATTATCAGTCACTATTCCTCATAGTCATTTATATCATCTGTTTTCCACAAAGCCTTCAGAGGCAACCAATACCCTCTCTGCTCCTCCTTTTTATTGAGAAAGAGTCGGGACAACAGACTGAATGGAGGTGCAGGTGCTGTGAAAATGGAGTAAACATTCAAACTCATCAGTCAGACAATAAATCATTTAAGAGGCCTGTTCTGTGACAGGTATTCATATAGTGTCGGTAAAATGAGGTCAGATTCGTCAACATTTTCCTTAGCAATCCCTTTTCTGTCATAGAGAGTGTCTGACTGGTCCATAAATTAGAAAGTGATGTTATTTCAGTGTATCTTTACCACCCTCACACCTCCGGGCATGAACGGTGAATCCTCGTTACTGGAAGCGCCATCGTTGTCATGGTATTGGTCTTTCTTCCATCCCGTTATGTCTCATCTCTGCATGTTTCTGTATTTTCTGTACGTATGTCTCTTTCCTCTCACATCCCCCGTCAGGAACGAATGCCCGTCATTGAGCCCTTCTCTCCCCCAGACCTCACCCCAGAGTGCCCTGTCAGAACCCCATCTGTTGGCAGGTACACACATGCATTTATTTTCTGTGTTATCATTGTTTTGGATTGTTGTTTTCATTTATTTTTATCGTCCTGGTGGATTCCGATGCGTTGAACTATTAAAAAAAAAAAAAAAAAATCAGCTGTTTTCTGCATTTGAGAATCCAAAATAAATGTTACTCTGATATTTCTGTCTCTCAAGTAAGCAAAAGAAAGGTCCTCTATCACTCCAGGATTTCAGGATGATTGCTGTGTTGGGCAGAGGACACTTTGGCAAGGTAACGTGGAATAACGTGGAATTATTATTCTAATGGTGCTCCATACGGTCTATATCTCTATTCTCCTCGTTAAAGTATTGATTTGTAAGCTTAAACTCGGTTATTGCAAGTGCAGGTGTTGCTGTCGGAGTATAAGAAGACGGGGACAATGTACGCCATCAAAGCCTTGAAGAAAGGGGATATAATAGCTCGGGATGAAGTCGAAAGGTGTGTTTTTAACTCCATTATCGGGGTTTTTAACTCCATTAGCGTGACAGGTTTTAAGTGTCTCGTTCAGCAAAGTATGTGTGTGTATGTGTGTGTCTCTTCAACTCGTCCACTTCCTGTCTCTGGTTCCTCTCGCAGTCTAATGTGTGAGAAACGCATCTTTGAGATCGTGAACATGTCGCACCACCCTTTCCTGGTCAACTTGTTCGCGTGCTTCCAGACTCCAGAACACGTGTGCTTTGTCATGGAGTACACGGCTGGAGGCGACCTGATGATGCACATCCACACTGACGTCTTCACGGAGCCGCGCGCTGTGTACGTACCGTCAACACAGCAGGAACAGCAACGCTGCGATTCTGATTTGTGATGTGATTTGGCCAATGGATGGAAGACAACTTCTTTTTTTTCCCCCTTCGGTCCAATTTCAGGTTTTACTCGGCCTGCGTAGTTCTCGGACTCCAGTTCCTCCACGACCATAAGATTGTGTACAGGTGAGGGGAAAATGGTTCCTTCTCATTTTAGGAAATGACATATAGTTTTTGCCACTTTAAACATAAACAAACTACGTCTGTGACCTGGATCTTTCAGAGACCTCAAGCTAGACAACCTGCTGCTAGACACAGACGGATATGTGAAGATTGCCGACTTTGGACTTTGTAAAGAAGGTTAACAATGACATCGACACCTTACGTCTTTTTTTAGTTGCCGCACTTCATTTTTCATCCTCCAGGACGCTTAAAACCTTTGTGCCTGTGCAGGAATGGGCTTCGGGGACCGGACCAGTACATTTTGTGGAACTCCAGAGTTTCTGGCCCCAGAGGTCCTGACTGATACGTCCTATACCAGAGCAGTAGACTGGTGGGGGCTGGGGGTCCTCATCTATGAAATGTTGGTGGGAGAGGTGGGAGAAGCTACTGTCTACTTTTATTTAGCAGAATGTTGCTTCTAAATGCAAGAATAAAGCAGAATCTGTCCTATTTGCTGGTTTTTGTGTTTAAAACCTTTGTGTCTGTGCAGTCTCCATTCCCCGGGGATGATGAAGAGGAGGTGTTTGACAGCATCGTGAATGACGAGGTCCGCTACCCTCGCTTCCTGTCCAATGAGGCCATCGGCATCATCAGAAGGGTAAAGACACACAAAGATCTGGATGTCATTTGGGAACACCAAGGATTTGAAAGGGGGGCTACTTTGAACAGGCGTGGACTGTTTTCCTGACTCAGCCTCCTCCTGTTTGTTTTCCACGAGCAGCTGCTGAGGAGGAACCCAGAGAGAAGGCTGGGCTCTGGAGAAAAGGATGCCGAGGAGGTGAAGAAGCAGCCATTTTTCAGGGTAAGCACGGTTAACCTCAGACTTTAGGCGTGTAAAAAAAGACCAGCTCCAACTTCTGGTTCCCGTTTCACCCTGCAGACGATGGATTGGGAGGCACTTCTGCAGAGGAAAGTGCCCCCTCCCTTCCTGCCCTCCATTACCGGCAAAGAAGACGTCAGCAACTTTGACGAGGAGTTCACCGCCGAAGCGCCGACGCTCACTCCTCCGCGGGAGCCTCGCACGCTTTCCCGCAAAGACCAGGAGAGCTTCCGGGACTTTGACTACGTCTCCGACCTCTGCTAATGGGCCGTGGGGCGGAGACGCTCGGCGAGCTGAAGGAGCGTTTGATTTGGATCCTGCTGGAGCCGAACGACGGTCTCGGCCGGCTGTTTTTGCCGGCCGTCTTTAGGCCTTTAATTACACTGTGAATGAATGCTGGGAGCCCGGAGGCAGTCGGTCTGTGTTTGCTTTGTGGTAGAGGTAGAGGACTGAGAAAAAGCCGCCGTCTAACACTTTATCGTAACCAGTGAACGTGTCCTTTGAAGTTTTTTTTTCTTTTTCGTACAAAACACACCAGTAGCTTTTGAATCGGGCAGACTTTTGCCTTTAAATCGTCTCCCGTGCCGCCGCGTCTCTGCTCACTCACCTGTGCGGGCGTGAGCGGAGGAGCGCCGGTCTTTGTTTAACGGCTTCTCGTACCGATGCCTTACGTTCGTGTCCGAGCTGCAGAGAAGCGCTCTGCGATCAGCAGCAGGAAAAGGAAGCTGCTCCTGCAGCTCTTTTTAATCAGATCAGTGGAAGTAGTGACATTCAGAAAGCCTGATCTTCTTACAGATATATTCTGAGGTAAAAACCACTGTCTTATCTATTTTTTTCCTCCTGTAACTGCTTTTTAAACTTTGTGCTGCTTAGGTATTGGTTTGTTTGCAACAGCTGTTACAGTTTTACACCATTTTACGGCAAGTTAGAAACGCATTCTTCTGTAGCCTCCTGTTTTAGTTGGAATTGGTTATTTGGGTGTGACTCGTGTGTGTTGCAGACACAGACCCACAGCCACCAGCACCAAAAGTGATGTGAAGAAAAAATAAGTTGTCATCTTCATACAAAAGAAACCTGTGAACAGGAAGACTGGAGTGAGAAAGTGTCCAGTTCATCGAGTTTGACACGACCAAATTAATCTGACTATGAATTAACTTCTAACTGTTTGTCTCAAGGCAACAAGGACAACACGTCTGCCTTTTTGTCCTGACTGCAGTGTTTTAATTAGATGAGAAAGTTTGGCAATATATAGAGAGAAACATGCTAAATGTTGAAAAATGTGAGCCGGTGGTTTAAACCTCTAACAACTGAGAACTCCTGGTGACACGAGCTTTGTTGAGAATGTATGAGGGGTGGGGGGGGGTGGATTTTATTTACCTGGTGTATGACAGTATAAAATCCCTGTGAGAGTATGAGATGAATTATTTTATAAAGAAAACTTGGAGTGAATGCAGTGTTTGTGTCTCTTATTTCAGGATCGTTAAAGCAATGTGTTGGTGACGGCACTGCGGTGACCTTTGACCCTGCCGTATATTTACAGTCGTTTGAAATCGGCCTGCTTTAATGCACAAGGAACGGTGTAATAACAGTGAATCTGTTGTTATAACGTTTGAAGTGTGTAAATATGTTGAACTGGCTGTGACAGGTTCCTGCACATAACTTTTAACAGTTTAAGTGGTCAAAGTTGCAAAGTGGCTTCCTTCAGTTTACCATGTTTAAACTTTATGGAAACTTGGGTTGCTTTTTTTAAATATTATTATTATTATTATTTATAGTGGAACCTCCTGAGGAGGAGAGACGCGACTGGAAGCATCCATCACCTCATAAACGGGCCGAATTAGGTTCGGGTTGAAATGAGCAGTTTGGGTCGAAGAAGTCGGTCAAAAACGAGGATCGAGAGAAGTCAAGAGGGTGATTAAAACGGCGGTTAAAAACTGACACAAGCGCCGTTCTCTAAGATTAAAAACCACGGGTTTTTTTTGGATGGGGCGTCCGTCCGCCCCCCCCCCCGTCCGCCTGTCCGTCCGCCCGTCCGCCGCTGAGGGGAGTCGCGAGCGCTGCTGGGAGCTCCATGGTTTTTCAAGATGTCGTCGCTGGAACAGAGGCTGTCGCGAATCGAGGAGAAGCTGAAGCAGGAAAATGAAGAAGCCCGCCGGAGGATCGACCTCAACATCGACATGAGTCCACAGCGCTCACGCCCGCGGCCAAGTGAGTGCCTACCGCGGAGGAGCGGGCTGTCGGTGAACCGGACCGAGTAGCCGAGGGAAAGAGTGTCGGAGGAGGGAATGGAGTGGCGGCGGCGGCGGCGGGGGGGTTGTTATTCTGCCTTAGCTACGCCATGCTAACAGGCTAGATACATAAACAAACATCCAGTCCGCTTGCTCTGTTCTTCTTCCTGCCACTTCGCTGACTCGGGACGGGCGGGTTGATCCGCGTCGGTCGTTGCGAATTGTTGCCTCGAAGGCCCGAATGCTGTCACGGAAAACGCCTGACTGGGAGTCACGTCCCGAGAGCTGATTCGGTCCTGTCAAACGCGCTAAGCTAACAGGCTAGCAGCCCCTGGCAGGCCTGGCGACGATGGGCGAAAATAGTGTCGTTCCAAGTCTACCAACTGTTTGGGAAGGGCTTCTATCGAGTGTGCGAACAGCCTGGTTTAATCCGATCATCCGATAGCGGGGTTTAACTGCGAGTCTTGCGGTGTCAATGCCAGTTTTCACCCTTGACGTAGCGGAGGCTATTTTGTGGAAGCTATCACATTTTTTGCTAACCTTCAACTTGGGCTAATTAGCCAACATTGCTGTTGCGTTTTAATCAGGTGTCACTACAATTGATTTGTTAATTATTTTACTCAAGGGGGGGGTCTAACGTGAATGTTGGTCACGTTGGGGCCCCTGTAAACTCTTCACAGCTCGGACAATCAGCGTGAAACCGCTGTCTCCTGAACACTTTCCCCCCATTTCTCATGAGGTTTTATTGGGGGTCGTTTTGTCTTTCTACAAACCCTTCTAAGACTTTCCTCCATGGGCTGCAAACTCAAGACAACCGCATGAAACGACAAGGTTCCATCCATTTATCTGGTTTAAAACCAGTCCAAATGCAACCCACTGGACAACCAGAATTTCTGGCATCACATCCACATCATCCACAGCATCTATGGCTCATGTCGCCTTAAGTTGATCCCCATCACCTTATAGCATCCATATAAATATCTGGTGATGTTCCATGTTGATTTATGTCCTCTGTTAGGTGGTGTTTGATGAGGCTTTCTTGGTTTCTTGGGCCAAAACCAAAAAGAAAATTGAAGATCTTCCATCCAATGAGCAGAATTGAGTAGCCATTTCTCTATTGTAGAGAGGTTTATTGCGATATCTTCATTATAATCTCAAATATCCATCTGCAGTATGAAAAAGATTCAAAGAAATATTTACTTTTGTCATTTTTATAGCATCACAATGGCCTACATTTTCTATATTATTGGCCTGAGCAGGGTCGGGACACTCTTAAAGCCCCGGCATTTCAGAAGTTTTGGTTTCCTATTTGTGATGTGATCAAGTGCGCGTACGTCTGCACATGTGATTGTCCTAACAGAACAGTGCAGTAACGTGCGTGCGTGTGTGTGTGTGTATTTTCTTTCCTCTGTTTAGTCATCGTGATCCAGCTCAGTCCTGCTCCAGCCCCCTCCCAGCGTGCAGGTATCATTCAATCCATCGCTCTCTCTGCCACTGCACCTTTCTGCACCCTACTTACCTCCAGCAACTCCTTACCACCCTGCTGCTACACGTCCACCGTGTTTTCATCCATTCTTTGACATCAAACTTTCAGTGTGAGCCAACAAGAGAGGAGATTAGGCAGGAAAGAGTCCACCCTTCTTCCCACTGAAGTTACCTCCATTCTGACTGTTTCCCATTAATAAATTAATTTGATTCTGAGCACCTTTGAGAGCTGCAACCTTCAGGTATGCCTGCACATTAGTGTGAAGTTATCCTCATTTCTACACGCACACACACACACACACACACACACAGTTTCCAGTTGAATAAAAGCCTCTGCAGCCTGTCCTTGACCAGGTCTTCCCTCACATTTCATCCTCATTCCATCTTTCATTCCTCTTTCATGTGTCTGTGCCAGTGGCAGGGCAGGGTTTGTGTGTGTGTGTGTGCGCGTGTGTGGACATGCGTTGGATGATTAACCCTCCGTACTCCTGGATGCGTAGAATCACGGTGCATGCGGCTTTTCTGCACGACACAGTGTTTTGGGTTGCGTTTTGTTTGACACCGTCTTTAATCCAGCATCCCGACCGGCCCGTCTGCAGGAGTGCTGTGACCACTTTGGCTTCTCTCACCGTCTCAGTCCCACCGACTGACCGACTGCCTCTGACTTCCAGCTTCGTCTGTGCTGTGCACTCTCGGCCAAAACATCTCCTCCTCCTTCTCGCCTCCTCACGTCAGAGTGTTTGATGTCCTTCATTCTTCTGGCGTTGCCCTCCTTCCTTTTGTAGCAGCACTGTGCAGGAGGCGTGCAGCAGCGCCTGCAACTTGTCACCCCCCCCCTCCCCCTTGAGCTGACTGCCTGTCTGTCCTCCCGTGCATCCGTCTGGAGCCAGAATATGAAGACATGCTCTTTGCCAAAGCCTGCCTCAGTTTAACACTTCCCCTCTCAACTAACCTCTCCTTTCCTTCACTTAAGGATTCTCCCTTTAGAGGCCGACCCACCCCGTGCCGACGCTCTGGAAGTCCTTCCAGGCTGCTGTTGCCAGTTTTACGTGCTGATTACAGTTTATTTTTTTCATCCGCTGATGTGAAATAGCAAATGAGAGTCCGCTTGTGGACCCTGAAGTCAGTCAGTGAAAGTTATTACCGTCAGTGAACACGATGTATTTGTTTCTACAATATGGCAACCTTCAGAATTATAAGAGGGATCCCAGAGATTGACTGGATCAATGTGGATTTAACTGCAGACAAATGATTCAGGGTTTAGAAACAAGAATCATTTCCTTTTTAGATACCTTAAATAATTGTGATTGTTAGTACTGCAGTTTGATTTGTTCATGCGTCTCTTGATAATTATTTAGAGATTTTAGAGAATCATTTTCTAATACCAGTTCTTCATTGCAATGATTTGAAGCCCAGAGGTCTCTACTATCCTGTCATGCCTTTATTTATACACACACTTACTAATACATGAATAGTGCGTTGAGCAGTTTATTTTTATATCAGCAAAACAGTCAAATCCAACCGCTAGCTAACTAGCTGCAGCACTGTTGTATCCTGTCAGATTCTGTTTTAGTGGCATCTGTAGGTGATGATAATGAGCGACAGGTTTGAAGGTGTCCAAACACTCAAAATCCCCTTTATTCACACAGACGTCTCTCAGTTAGAGGACACGACAGTGCATGAATGAACACATCCACCCTGGCGTGCTGGCCTGTGGTGTGAAACCTGCTGCAGCCTTCTAACTGTCCCCCTCTTTGTATCCACTGTTTTTAATGTCCCCTCCCTTCAGCGCTCCAGCTGCCGCTCGCCAACGATGGAGGCAGCCGCTCGTCATCGTCGGAGAGCTCGCCCCAGCATCACCCTTACCCCAGCCGCCCCCGAAACATGCTCACCCTGCCCACACCTCCGTATGGCCTCCACAAGAGCCTGGAGAAGTATGTGGACCTGTGCTGACGCTCACCTGAGCAGCGACTGATAAAAGAACGAGCCGATCTAAAACCAGCAAAACAATCCTGCCGCGTTTACGCATCGGGAAATGTCATTTTACACATATAGTCATACGCATATAGAAGCTCAATGGTCATTAAAAGAAGAGCATGACGAGTGTTTGCAGAAATGGTGCACGGAGACACGTGCACGGCCCCCTGAGACAGTGTGTTTTGTCCCCACAGTGCTGAAATTGACCAGAAATTGCAAGAAATCATGAAACAGACGGGTTACCTGAAGATCGACGGTCAGGTGAGCAGAGCTACCTGGAATGATTTCACCTCATTACTCTTTTACCTGCACCAATTCAGCGTATAGCCAGAGGGAGGCAGCAAACCAAACAGGCAGTTTGGGTGTTGAACAGGGAGAGAAAAGTCCCAGAAAGGCTTCTCACGGGTGTTTTGGTGCAGTTAAGTCCTGCAGGCCAGCTGCAGGATTCACATAGAAGCCCCAGACGCTCAGCGTTTGTGGAGCTTGGAGTGCATATTTGTGCGTCCTCTTCTGTCCAGCGGTATCCAGCCGAGGTGACGGACCTGATCAGCGAGGGGGAGATCGGCAGTGGGACCTGTGGGCAGGTCTTCAAAGTGCGATTCAGGAAAACGTGCCACATCATCGCCGTTAAGGTAAGAAACCTGCTTTTTATTGTCTTTTGAAATACGGCAACAGGTCCAGGTTAGCAAGCGACGCTATAATTACAAATGCAGGAGATTATTCTCATCAGGGTCTCTGTTTACCAACAGAGGAGCGGTATTAGCTGCACAGACAAGCCCCCCATTAAAGAGATGCTTTAATTGCTGCCCGTCCCGTTTGTTAACAATTACCGAATCAGTCAGCTGAAACGAGGGGGTGTTTGCTCTGCTATTCCCGACTGCTATTTTTAGCCACATGGTGGTTTGTGCTTCATTGAAAGGCTGGGAGGGTCATGGATGTTGTATATAATCTGTGTCTCCAGCAAATGCGCCGCACAGGAAACAAGGACGAGAACAAGAGGATTCTGATGGACCTGGATGTCGTGTTGAAGAGTCATGACTGTCCTTACATCATCCAGTGCTACGGCGCCATAGTCACCAATGTAAGCAGAAAGCACCCCTCGGAATGGCATAAATCTGAGTGAAGCCTCCGTTTTTTTCCCCCAGTGTTTCCATATTAATATACCAGAAAAGTTCCTCTGTGGTTCAGCTCAGCGTGTGTTTGTGTGTAGACTGACGTATTCATCGCCATGGAGCTGATGGGAACTTGTGCTGAGAAACTAAAGAAGAGAATCCAGGGCCCCATCCCAGAGCGGATCCTCGGAAAGATGACAGTGGCAGTAAGTGGATCATGCCAGAAAACTGTGCAAATATATTAAAAAAAATATTTATTGCAGCGTATTTGTGTAATTTCAGATCGTGAAGGCCTTGCTGTACCTCAAAGAGAAACATGGCGTCATCCACCGCGACGTCAAACCCTCCAACATTCTCTTAGACGCTAAAGGTCAGATCAAGCTGTGCGACTTTGGCATCAGCGGGCGCCTCGTTGACTCCAAGGCCAAGACCCGTAGTGCCGGCTGCGCTGCCTACATGGCGGTGAGTGAAACCACCCTCGGCCGGAAACGTCTGCCATCATCACTCCAGACTGACTGAAGTGATGTGTCTTCCTGCAGCCTGAGAGAATAGACCCTCCAGATCCCACCAAGCCTGACTATGACATCCGGGCAGACGTGTGGAGCCTCGGCATCTCTCTGGTATTCCGCTTACACCGTAAAAACTGTAGTCATTCGATGTAAAGTTAGCTGTGATTGGAAGGTCATCAGTGCTCCAAATTGCTCTCGCAGCTGCACCTCGGCCCTGGTTTGTTACCTGTGTCCTTCCTTGTGTCCACTAGGTGGAGCTGGCCACTGGACAGTTTCCCTACAAAAACTGTAAGACAGATTTCGAGGTGCTGACCAAAGTGCTGCAGGAAGACCCTCCTCTGCTGCCTCTGAGCATGGGCTTCTCCCTGGACTTCCAGTCCTTTGTCAAAGACTGGTGCGTACACATGTGACTCTGAACATGGTGCTCATGAGTATGCTGCCATCCTGGTCCTTTACTTTTTCTTTCTTAAAGCTGTGTTGTGAGTGTGACTTTACTTGCATGAATGAATTTCCCCTGTCTCGTGTCCACAGCCTCACAAAGGATCACAGAAAAAGGCCAAAATACCATCAGCTGCTGGTAAGGCGGCAGTCCCCGGGCGTGAGGATCATTTCGCCCTGATTATTCAGTTGGAAGTAATCAGTTTCTGTGTCCACCCCCCGCAGGAGCACAGTTTTATCCGACGTTATGAGGTGCTTGACGTGGACGTGGCGGGTTGGTTCCAGACCGTGATGGATTGCACGGAGTCGCCTCGCAGCAGCCAGTGTTACAACCATCAACACCAGCTCCACTCGCTCTTCAGTAGGTAGCCTAGTTTAGCCTGAAGTTAGCCTAGCTTAGCTTTAGCTTTGCCAAGCCCAGACTCGGTCTGTCCCAGTCGAGCCCAGCATTGACAGCTTAGTCTAGCGTTAGAGCCAGCCCACCTGTCCATCTGTCCACCGGAGCGCCGAGGAGTCCACCGAGGACGAAGGGACGTACCGATGACTCTGTGTAGACAGATGGATGAATAGATGGACTGTATAGGGGGGACACTGGTGGATGTCTTTACTATTGTGTTTAATGTGGACAGACAGACAGACAGACAGGGGACGGAGGGGAAAGACAAAGGTGCACACTGTAATTAGCTTCGTTAAGTCACAGTAACTTCACACGATTGTGTCCTGTCAGTCACACTTAACTACATATTTAACCGAACATCTTGTATTTGCGTTAGTCCTATTTGTCCATCTCTTACATCCATCCCACCGTTGATTTTGATCTACCAGGATACCAAACCTCAGTCTCTCGTGTCAACGTTCTGACACAGCAGCCTGTTTTACAATCACGCGTTCTCAGGCTGATTCTGTTGAAGACTGCCATTTACATCTGTTTACATACTGTTGCTCCACTCCAAACATGTGTATCCTTCATGTTTGGAGTGACTATGATTTATAGTTGTAACTTTCTTTTTTTTTCTTTTTTCGGAACCTCGGTCGATTAGATATTGTTTAGTTTTATTAATAAGATACGTTTAGAGTAACATGGGCTTCGTATTTGAAAGCGAGAACGGACCTATTGCAATCTAACCTTATTCACTCGAGTTAAAACATGCATCTGATCACCCGTCACTGTATTTAGAAGCTTCGGAATGGAAGTCAAAAACAGTGAAAAATAATAGTGAGGGCGGAGGGGAATTAGCATAACATTGTAGAAATTGAATAATTTATGTCTTTATGTGCATTCTTTGAGCTGAGGGAGTGTTGAGAGAACAAAAGTCAGATTATTGTTGCTAATTTGACTAATGAGAGAGGGTTGAAGTGGGAAATGTCCTTTTTAATGTCCTTGTTTATGATGTAAACGGGGAAATGATAGTTTCAATGGGGGTTCCCGCACATGCGCACTAAAGATGTGGTGGATACTTGTTCTGCGCATGCGCGAGTAGGAGCGTGTGTACGCGTTGTTGCATCACGCGAACCATCACCGCCATCTAGTGGCCTAGCAGGGAAGCGACAGCATTTAGACACGTCTTCCCATAAACATAACGTATTTTCTGTCTGAACAACGTGTTACTTTTTGAAAATGGGGAAGCCCAGAAAGTTGTCAGGATGGTCGTGAAGATGAGAATAGTGGGGGGAAGAAGGTGTGATGGGGTGAGAAGACAGGCGGAGGAAGACAGGAACGTGGCATGGAAAGTCAGAATTGCTGGAGATGAAAGGGAAGTAAATGACAGGAAGAGGAAACCGCAGAGAAAACATCCGTTTTAGGGAGCCTGTTGTGTTCATGGTGTCCAAACAACATTATTTATTTACATTGTTACTGCTGCTACTTTTGTTATTGCTTTAGATGCTGCTGGCACTCGTTTTCCCCAAAGGATGGATACTTTATTACTTTTTGTTTTCTTTCTTTGAAGCCAAATAATGCGAAATGATGCAATGTCAACAGTACCAAAAAAAGAAGCGCGAGGAGGGTAAAAGCAGGTCGGGGGGGGAGCGAATGACGAGACGGAAGCACCACACACACCTCAAACCTTCGGCTGTGTGTGATGAGTTTAATGAGCCAGTCAGCCTGCGTTGTCACTCTGAACCGCACGGCGTTTCTACGGCGGGGGGGTGGTCTGTCTGTCCGTATGCATGCGTCCGTCTGTCCATCCATCCATCTGTCCACGAGTCCACGACAGTTCACGCCAAAGGTGTCCTGCAGCCCCACAGCGTCGTTCTTATCGACTATTGTTGTTCATTTTAGCTTTCTCCTGTGATGTGTGAGAGATCTCTGTGGCGGAGGTGAAACGGGAGTGTGTGTGTGTGTGGGGGGGTAACGGTGCACTCTATAGGCATCGATGTGGCGGCGCCATCGTTCACCGTTACAACTGCAGCCGCATCCAAAGGCAAAGCTGGAGCCGTCGCCCGCGTGGCGCCCTTCCACCCACTCGCCCGCCTCCATCACAACATCTCATGGGTTGACGGTGCAACGCCACACTGTCACAGAACCACACAGATCGGGTGTGCGTGTGCTGAATGAGTGTTCGGCTAATCTACACACGTGGCTGGGGGGGGCGGGTATGAACTGCTCGACCGTGGCGTGCACCTGTGCTGTGCCTTGACACCCAGGAGGGGCACGTGTGTCATCAACCCATTTGTAATTTAACCAAATATCATTGTCACTATGCAGTCATTCAGTCCACGTCAGCGTTGTAAATATCCTGGTTAGTGTCGGTGCGTCCTTTATTTCAACCCCCCCCCCCTCCAGTGTGATTAACATCACTGCCTTCAGATGGAGAGAAGAGAGCAAAAGTTATGTTTCAGATGAGCTGACATATATTTAAGGATTGTACGGGGGTGGGGGGGGACTGGTGTGGGTGGAGAAACAGATCAATGCTGTAAACTATATTAACTGCATGTTATTGTCACCGTTGTAACTGCCATTGTTGTTTTATTTGGTTCTGTTTCTTTAAAGACAATGGTCGATTGGGTCGGGGATGCAAATTCTATGCTTATTTATGATTTTTACAGATATGTAGTCGTGTTTTTGTTTTGTTTCTCCAAATATGTTGAGTTGTGTGCTTTGAAAAAGACACTTTTTTCTTTATTTTATTTTATTTTTTTAATTTGCAATGTACTTTTTTCACTTTGGACCCATCACTAGTTGAGAATGAGGAGCTGTATCTTTATTAGAGGACAGTGTTTAATAGAAAAATGTCTCAGTGTCCTATTTACCCTCATTCATGTATTTTTATTTAGCTGTGTGTGTGTGCGTGTGTGTGTGTGTGTCTGAGCAGAGTGTGTGTTTGTCTACCAAAACTCTTTATTGATGTGATTTTACCACCTTTTTATTTAGTCCATTATTGTTTTAAACCTGATTTACTGTAGTGTTGTTATTATTATGATGATTACTATTCTGATTATTATACTTTTATTCATTAATTCAGGGCAAAGATGACACCAAATTGAACAAAGAATTGTGTTTTTAGCAGGACAGGGGTGTCTATGGTTCTATAGGTGGCAAGGTGAAGCAAAGATTATTTAAATATCCATTATGCTGTCCACCATATTCAAACGGCCCCTAAAGACAACCTTTATTCTGAAGGTCTGTATGGTTTTATTATTACTGCTTTTCTTTTTGATCAGATATCTTGATGGGTTCATGTTTGTCGCCCTAGATTGGGTCAAAATTGTGTTATTTAATTCTCTTCCCTGTTGTCCCGAACCACAGCTTTTATTCTATTTGATGGTTACTGTTTTGTTTTGTTGTTTTCCTGGTTTGTCTGATGCTGTAGCTGCAAGCTGAGACTGTTTTGACTGATGTTGCACTTGTGATGGGTTTTATTTTGTTCTGGTTTTCTGTTGTGTTGCAGAGGAGAAGAGTCATTTTTATATTTTCTGTAAGGTCGCAGCAGTTATTCCACCGATCGTAGATCTGTGACACGGCAAACAAAATGATTCTACAGTGTATTTTTTCACTGATATTTATTTATTGTTTTTATTTTATTTTATTAAGGCTATAGCTTTTTTTGTGTGTGGAGGGCAAGCAGGACTCGAGGCGGAGAAATGGGCTGTTGGTGGCATTTTACCATGCGAAAGTAAAATATCGTATTCGTCTTACTAGCGAACAGTCTATAACGTTAAAGCAGACATCTCCATCACGGTCCAGGCTTACCGTGGATGTCGGAGCTCCCGGTTTATTTATTTATTTGTTTTAGCTCACTGAAGGCCACAGATCTGAGCCCGCTCCTGGTTTGAACACTGAGCAGACGCGACGCGGCGGCTTGGAACCGTAACGGTCCAGTCTGCAGGTTTTTACCTGAACGAAGGTCCCCCCCCTACCCCCACCCCCTCGTTTTAGAGCAGGCTCTTGTGCCTGGAGGCTGCGCTGAGGTTATGGAATCCCCCACTAGGGGGCAGTAAAACCCGCACACTGGACCCTTTGGAGCTCGTCGGTTTTTAAACCTGTTTTATCAGATGCAGAATGCAAAGTTGATGTGTTTAAGCCAGCTGGTGATGACGTCACTGACCGCACGGCTGGGTTGCCGGTGGGGGGGAGGATTCAGTCCCAGCTGTAGTTTGGACAGTTCTTGTATGTTGGAACACTTTTGACTTATTGGTTTGACACTTGAGTCAGCAGCTTTACTGCCACTCTGTTTTGTTTTTTTTCCCCTACCCCCACCCCCCCAAAAAAATAAGAATAAATGCCATTATATTGTGAATACCTCAGGATTTTTGAAAAAAATAAAACACCTAAAAATCACATAACTACAAACATGGAATGTGTCGTGTTTTTGTTCTTACACACACTGCAGATCCAGCTGCTCGAACACTTTGATTTTTGCTTTAGCTTCTCTGCCACAAGATAGTTTATCAATGTGATAAGGAGCGCGTAAGTTATTGATTGTTGATCTTTACTACAGCTGACTAAGGTGTGACAGCTCTGACCACATCAGCAGGAGACTTAAACACACATTGACTCTTTTTTAAGTGTTTTCAGCCACACAGAAAAGTCCCTGGCCCCCCGGGGGATTGTGACCCAGAACCTCAGTGCTGTCAGGTGACAGTGTGAACCACCTGTGCACGATTCCTCTTATTTTTGTTTGACCCGGGACTCCACATAAAACCCTCCACGAGGGCGACTCCTGCCGGGTTTCTCACCAGAATTCCGAGGCACTCGGGTCCAGATGTGCTCAGACACGTCGTAACGCGCCTCTGCGGACCCCTGACCTCACGCACACTTTCTCCACGGTTCAATCACCTTAAATCACCCGCAGGACTCAGCACGAAGGATTCTCACTTCTGGTTTCAAACCTGCGTCAGCACCCAACGGTTTCCTGGGCGAGGAAGCCGTGGCCCTGCTGAGCTTATTTAGGCTCTAGACGGGTTACCCGTGCAGACTGTGCCCTGTGGCTGCAAAAAGGAGCCAACACATGATCACTCTATCCCCTTTCATTTCAGATTCTCAGCTGAATTCAAGTTTCAGCTTGAAAGCTGAGCAGAATTCTCAGTTCCTGCAGCACTGGGTTCTACCACGAGGATTATTTGCACACGTGGGTGTCGGAGTAGCAACAAACCACATCAGAGGACCCTGCCATGAATTATGGTGCATGTTACTGTTCGCTCAGTGTAATGACAGGGTTCTGGAAGGGGGGGGGGGGGGCTGTAACACCATCTGATACACAACAATAGACCACACCTTCCTCCACCTCTGCTCTGAAACCTTCTGGAAATGCTTTCTTTTTTCTCTTCCTTCTTTCTGCCTCCATCTCCTCTCTCTGACCATATATGGTCGGAAGTCAAAGCTGCAGCTCATTGGTGGGTTGGAGGCAGACTGCAGGTAGACACACTTTCCTGTTTGGGACGTGCGGTTGAAAAACAGACGTTTTAAAGAAAACGAAGTGTCGTTTTGTTTTTACCTCAACACGTCTGCCACGCTGATGAGTCTACTTTACACGCGTTTCCGCTTCGGCCAGTTTTCAGCGTGCACAGCGGTACCACTCCCCTGCTCCTGTTGCAGGTACCGACGAGCCACGGCATTCCAGTGCACGCACCAGCACTGTCCTCATGCGGGTCACAACAATCAATGTATTTTATCCTCATCCTTAGCTCATGTCGCACGTTTCCCCCCACACATTCATCGTGATAATAAAAAATGCAATACATGTAAGGTGCCTTTAGGCGTTTAGTCGTTTTTTAACATCTAAATAAATGTTTCTGTATGTGTCGTTTTCGAAAGTTAAGTGGCGTCACGACACATTTCCCACACCTACAGTGTTGCTAGCGATTCAAATTCGGCTCCTTTTCATTTTCAAGAATAAAATAACGCAAGTTTAAAATCCGGGTCTGTTTTTTGGACGTGGAGTCCGTGAACGCAGCACAGAGGGGCGGAGCTTCCGACTTACCTGCAGGAACTCGAGGTGCGGAGCGTCCGTCCCGGCCGAACCACGCCTGAAACACAGGACCGCATGACAGAGCCGCAGAGAGGCTGTTTGTGTGTGAACCGACGCGTCTCCGAGCCGAATCTCACCGCTGCAAACACCAGAAACCGAACCGAGCCCGCCGACAGTGCCTGCCGCTGAAAACCAGGTGTGTGTCTCGCGCTGTCGCTTCCTCATTTGAAGGGTGGCGG
Organism: Takifugu flavidus; assembly: GCF_003711565.1. Lineage (NCBI taxonomy): Eukaryota > Metazoa > Chordata > Actinopteri > Tetraodontiformes > Tetraodontidae > Takifugu > Takifugu flavidus. The sequence goes on from NC_079525.1 coordinate 11,749,331, forward strand.
CGTCCTCGCGGCCGCTCTCGCTTTAGCGTGTAGCTCAGTTGAGTTTTAGTTCAGTTTAATCTGACATTCTTCTGTTTTTCCGCTAAATTCGGCTCAACTATTTTATAATTAGAGTTCAGCAGAGCGTCGCGCTCGAATGTCGATTCATATACGTCGCTTGTTTCTTCTCTCACAGAGAAATGATTTTTTTTTAAAAAAATACCGCACGAATTTAAAGTTTTCTGTTCATAAAACAAACGACGCAATGTTACAATATTCACCGGTCCCTCCAAAACTCGGGTTTCCGTCCTCCCGTAACCTTTTTAGACTTTAGAAGCTTCCTTCCTGCAACCTTATCAAGCTCACTGGCATCATTTCAGACGCTTTTCCTGGTATCCACTATTCTCATAAAAGATATTGTACACACCCTGCTCCCGTGTGTGCCCCCAGGACACACTCCTGGTAGGTCGGGGCTTAAATTGGAGCACTTCTGCCTTAATTTTAAAGTTATTCTCTTTCAGGCAGCACCGTCACATCTGTACAGAAGTTAGATTCGTTTCTCCTACATTCAATTCATGTTTATTTTGTATTAGTGTCACATTTGTGATGCAGCCGCTGTACATCGGCCCTGCTCCTCAGACACAGTGGCCTCGTTTCTCCAACTGGACCCTGCTGGTGTCGTCCACTTTGCTCTCCCCCGGCTGGCAGACGCAGATGGCAGAGCGCTTGCCCTCCGTTAGATAAGAACCGTGGAAGCCTGGATCAAGGCAGCGGGTTGACAGGCAGCCAAGAACAGGAGACGCCGCTGAAAACAAGCCTGATGAGACGGAAGGAGGCAGAGGAGTTGTCGGGGGGGTGCAGGGCAGGAGGCACCGAGCGGCCGTGTCATTGTGAACCGAGTCAGAATGCAGCAACACACAGTTGCAGCCACTTCCTCAGGAAGTTGACTCACGCCTGCTTTCAGCAGTGAAGCCGCACACAAATGTCACAAGTGTGCGTGCGTGGATGTGTGTGTGATGCTTACTCACGGTCCTCTGTGGTGAGTGACCATCCCCTCCCCTCCTCGCCCCCCCCCCCCAAGTCTGAGCACATAATGAACTTAAGAGGAACACAGATGACACCTCTTGCACTGATCACTTTATCCCTGCTCTATAAACACACACAGGCTTTTATCACTTTGTGCGCGCACCCGCACCACACACACACTCGGAGAAAACAGCTGCATCGCGCCTCTCCCTGCATGTAAATGCGTCTGCAGAAGTGTTTTTTTTTAAAAAAAAAAAAATGTATGTCAAACATGTCATGGTTGTATTCCAGCGCATTCTGCACATCTTCTGTTGTGTCAGTCTGATTTTTTTTCTTTGTTGCGGCCTAAGTTGGCGTCCAGGTTGTGGAGTTTACGGCCTCTGGAGGTTGTGTTTAATTCTTCCCGATGGAGTCGTCCTTGCAGGGTGCGGCTGTGATATTATTGCTCGTCCCCGTCTGCCCAGACTTGCTCTCCACATTCCGTCTGCGTCTCTACCTGCAAAGCATCCCTGACCCAAAGCATCCAGCTTTTTTTTTTTTTAGAATTTTACATAACCTGGTTTACAAATGTGCAGAAGCCCTCTTGCGTAATCGCCGTACATCCATCACGGAGGGCTGAGTGACGGGGAGTGGGAGAAAGACGGGAATTCATGGAATTCCGAGCCAGTGAGGAAGGAATGTGGGGAAAAATGGGTGAAGTTGTGCTTGGAGCAGCTCAACACTTCAGCGTGTTGTGTCTCCGGTCACGAGCCGCACTTGTGTCGTGTGGAGTCGCCTCTGTCTGGAGTGTGTCGTCACCTTTTTGAAGCACTACACGTCGCTGGTTAAATATTTAAAAGTCGTTGCACATCACGGCTTATCTGCATCAGGCAAACAGACCCGATATCACATCCAATGAGTGACGATTGTCATCAGACCAGGAGCGATGAAAGAAATAGATTTTTTTTCTGTGTCAGCAACCCTGCAGCAGCTTTAAAAGATCTTTGTTGCGTTCGTAACCTGCAGTAACGCCAGATGTGAACAGCCTGAATGCGGAGCGCGCATCTTTAGACCTGCAGGAGTCCCGGATGAAGATGGAAAAGCGCTCCGGCCGGCTGGTTTCACTTGTTTCCCTTGGCGAGGCCGCGTTTTCCTAAATGTGCTCTGTTGCTCTGCTGCAGCCATCATGACGGACGCCGACAAGTTCCTGTACGGGGACCGCAGTGGGGTCAACAACCCTCTGGCCCAGGCGGATTGGGCCTCCAAGAAGCTGGTGTGGATCCCTTCGGAGAAGCTGGGCTTCGAGCCCGGCTCCGTGAAGGAGGAGCTCGGGGACGAGTGCATGGTCGAGCTGACGGATTCTGGCAGAAAGGTGAGTCGGATCCGTTTGTGCGGGACCGGTCGGCGCCTGCCACCCGAGTCTGATCCGGACGTCGGTCTCCGTCGTCTCTAAATCTCAGGTGAAGGTGAACAAGGATGACATTCAGAAGATGAACCCACCCAAGTTCAGCAAGGTGGAGGACATGGCGGAGCTCACCTGCCTGAACGAGGCCTCCGTGCTGCATAACCTGAAGGAGCGGTACTACTCCGGACTCATCTACGTGAGTCTGCACCCTGCGAGGCTTCACAGAACAACCCTGGGCTTGACCTGAGGATTGAGAGTGTGTTTGTGTGTGTGTGTCCGTCCTCTCACTTTGTCCCCCAGACCTACTCCGGTCTCTTCTGCGTGGTGGTGAATCCCTACAAGCACCTTCCCATCTACAGCGAGGACATCGTCAACATGTACAAGGGCAAGAAGAGGCACGAGATGCCCCCACACATCTACGCCATCACGGACACGGCCTACAGGAGCATGATGCAGGGTACCCGTCCTGATTGGCAGTTCACTGACGTGTAACTGGACCGTGTACTTACTGGTTTTTCTGGTGTGTTTGTCAGATCGCGAGGACCAGTCCATCCTCTGCACGTAGGTTCCTCTGATTTCGTGTATTTAAGTTAGATTTCTAGATGTGTTTGTTGAAGGTTGATTATTAACGGCTTCGTCATTGAAACATTGAGCCGCGGCGGGGTTGCTGATGTTGTGGCCCATATTTGGTGATGGAACTGGCTCATCAGAGTTTTTCTAATTGGATATTCCTGCAGGAAATGAGAAAATGGGCCAGACTGTTATTATTAAAGGCTCTGGGAATGTGGCGTTGACCCTTTTATGTTCTGTTATGCAACATTCCAGCGGTGAATCGGGGGCAGGAAAGACTGAAAACACCAAGAAAGTCATTCAGTATCTGGCTTATATCGCCTCATCCTTCAAATCCAAGAAAGATCAGGTCAGTGTGTCATGTGAACTCTTCTCTTCATGTCTTGTATTGTTCTTAATGTGTTTTTTACACCTCGTTATTCATCCCCCCTTCTGATGTTACTGTTATCTTATTTTGTTCTGGTTCTAAAAACTAATGTGCCTGGATCCCACATTCCTCTTTCAGGTCTCAACACGCCCGTATCACTTCTCTGCTGCTGCACAGACGAGTCTCTTCCTGTCCTTGTTCTTTTTAATGGCTGTTTACAATGATTTTTCACAAAGTGTTAAATGATTTCTCCTAGTTTCCTCAGGGGTAGTTTGTTATGCAGAGTGTGTGTGCGTGCGTGCGCTCAGGTCTGTGACAGATGTTAAACCCTCTTGTTTTATACCTCCTCCCACAGGGCAGCGCAGTTTTATCGCATGTGAGTTCACTCGTCTCCATTTGCATGTTGTCTGAACATTAATGCCAGTGCTGTTCTCATGGAAACCATTTCATTCTCTTTCTGGGGATTCCAAGTTCAGCTTTGTTAAATGTTGTTTTTCTGTCTTCTTGCCCTTGTACCCGTGACTACTAACTCAACCGTGGGGCCGTGCGTTTTTTGAACTTTTTTTATTTTTTTTATTTACAATGGTGGCATGTTTCAACAAAGAGAACCAGATGAGCAGAACAGTTGTGGAACAGCTGCCTGCATCTAAACAACAGTTCCACTGACCAAGCCAGCCTATTTGCAGAAAAGAAGAGGAAAAATATTTATGTTGCCTAAATGAGTACGGCCCTCGCGTAACACACTGGGCTTTTTTTTTTTTCCCAGAAGCAAAGCCTAAACCTCCCTCAAACATGAAAGCCAGCTGCTAGCTTAGCACAACGCTGCAGCAGGAATCTCCCAACATGCAGGTCTTCTCCTGTAGCCGTCTACCATCATTATAATTATTGTGTAACGAGCAGCTGAACTTTAACCTCCCAAATTTTATCTCAAGAAGCCAAACATTCCTTTTGTGTTAGCTGACGTTATCTTTGACCCTGCAGCTATTGGTTTCTTGTCCGCTCCTGCTTCACTCTTGTCTTGGGTGTCCCTGTGTGGATGGGACGGTGTAGGAGTGCTCAGTATTTACTTGTCCTTGATCCTTTTGATGGCATTTGGGTTTACTGATAGTTTTGTTGGTGTGTTTTGTCTGTTAGGGAGAACTGGAGAAGCAGCTGCTGCAGGCAAACCCCATCCTGGAGGCCTTCGGCAACGCAAAGACTGTTAAGAACGACAACTCCTCTAGATTTGTAAGGCAGGATGCTGTTAAATGTGAACGCGTCTCCCCCGTCGATGGCTCTTTTTTTTTTTTCCCACTTGTGACCGGTTTGATTTCTGTAGGGCAAATTCATCAGGATCAACTTTGACGTGAACGGATACATCGTTGGAGCAAACATCGAGACTTGTATCCTCCCATTCAAAGAGCATTTCTGCTAAAATGGGGAGCTTCACAAGCACAGAGCAAACATAACCTTATGCTGCTTACTTCAATTGTAAGTTGCTCTTTTTTTGCAAGTGAAAAGGGAGAGAAACTTCACCCTGCTTAACATAAAGGAAGATAATACGGGAATTTTGCCCAGGCCTTTCTTTTCAGTTCTTTTTCCAGTCCGGAACCAGATAAACCTGCCAGGTAGCCTCAGGCCACAGCTTCCCTTGGCTCATTTTGCCAACACAAACCGGTTTGCTTACAGTCATGCTAAACCTCCTGTTTTCTGCCTATTTGTTTTATGATAGACACGGCAAATTTGTTAACAGGATTAGCATTAGCGGCTATAAGACCAAAGGTGTATCATGTGCTTCTGAGGTGCCTTTAGGCCACTGTGATGTTTTGTGCACTTTGTTGTGTTTATATTCTTGACCGAGACATGACCAGATCTGCTGGAGAAGTCTCGTGCTATTCGTCAAGCTAAAGAGGAGCGCAGCTTCCACATCTTCTACTACTTGCTGACGGGAGCAGGAGACAAGCTACGTTGTGAGAAAACATCTTCTATTTCAGCCCATATTATAACATCCAGTCGCATATTTACCAGTTAAAACACACAAACTCAGACACATACCTGCTGGCGCCTTGTTTGGCCATTAAATGTTGAAATAGAGGTGATGGCGGCACGAGTTTGAAGGTGCAACATAACAACCCTGAAAACAACTGTTTTGTTGACAAGTCCCTCTCTTCTGCTCTCCAGCCGAGTTATGCCTGGAGGACTACAGCAAATACCGTTTCCTGTCCAACGGGAACATGACCATCCCGGGTCTCCAGGACAAGGAGCTGTTTGCCGAAACCATGGAGGCCTTTCACATCATGAGCATCCCAGAAGAAGAGAGAATTGGTACCAATGACTTGGTTTTGATGTGATGGGTAGCCATTAGAGTACTGGAAGGTGCGGGCTTGATGAGCTCAGACTGAGCCCCTCTGTCCCACAGGTTTCCTGAAGGTGGTGTCGGCCGTGCTTCAGTTGGGGAACATGACTTTCAAGAAGGAGCGCCACTCTGACCAGGCGTCCATGCCCGACGACACCGGTACTGCGGCATTCGTTCGCCCCGAGCTTCTCTCTCTCTTTGGTTTGCATTGAATTTCCGACCCCCCGTTTTATCACCGCAGCTGCGCAGAAAGTGTGTCACCTCCTGAGCGTCAACGTGACCGACTTCACACGGGCCATCCTGTCTCCCAGAATCAAGGTCACAGTGCACAAATATTACAAAAATAACATTCACATAAGCCTTGAGCCTTTTTTTAAGCAGACATTTGATTCCAAACACACAGAAATGTGATTTCGTGTGAGTTTAGCACAGCTGGATTCATCCTGTTCTCCTGTTTTGTTTTTTGCAGGTTGGTAGAGACTACGTCCAGAAGGCTCAGACCCAGGAGCAGGCGGAGTTTGCCGTCGAGGCTCTGGCCAAAGCTTCTTACGAGAGGATGTTCCGCTGGCTGGTGTTCAGGATCAATAAGGCGCTGGACAAGACCAAGAGGCAAGGAGCCTCCTTCATCGGCATCCTCGATATCGCCGGGTTTGAGATCTTTGAGGTACGACCTTCAAGGCCTCCGCGCTGCTGCGTGCTGGGATTGTTATTACACACGGGAATCGGAACGGGTGAATAATCTGAAACTACAGAAAAATCGAATCATGGTTTGGTCACGTAAACTGGTTCAGGAAGGTCTGGTTTGTAAAGACTTGGGCATCAAAGGATTCTCCACAAATTAACCCTACTGGATAATTCTGAAGCTTTAATTAGCATCCGATCTCCCGTTGCTTCGCCACATCAAAGAAAAGCAGGAAATATTGCTCAAGACGACGACGACGCAGGCAGTGATTCTGGCTTTTCTGCTTTCCCGGCACAGCTGAACTCCTTTGAACAGCTGTGCATCAACTACACCAACGAGAAGCTGCAGCAGCTCTTCAACCACACCATGTTCATCCTGGAGCAGGAGGAGTACCAGAGAGAGGGCATCGAGTGGAGCTTCATCGACTTCGGCCTCGATCTGCAGCCCTGCATTGACCTCATTGACAAACCCGTACGTAACTAAAAGTAATCCGCTGTCTTATTTAAAGAGCTGGACGCTCACGTCCTCCCCTCTTTGCTTCTGTCCCCGTCCCAGGCCGGGCCTCCAGGGATCTTGGCCCTGCTGGACGAAGAGTGCTGGTTCCCCAAAGCCACAGACAAGAGCTTTGTAGAGAAAGTGGTTCAGGAGCAGGGAACACACCCCAAGTTCCAGAAGCCCAAGAAACTTAAGGATGATGTTGACTTCTGCATCATGCACTATGCCGGAAAGGTTCATTCAACTTTAACCACACCTTTTTAATACAGAAATAATACATTATAATACATAATAAACAATTAAGTAAAATCATTTATAATGTTGCTGAATATACAAATCCAAGATAGTTATTTGTAGTTTAGAATACAGGTAAATTGTGACTGTTTTTTTTCCCTCTTCTGGTGCAGGTGGATTACAAAGCAGATGAATGGCTGATGAAAAACATGGATCCTCTGAATGAAAGCGTGGCCAATTTGCTCAACCAGTCTACTGACAAATTTACAGCTGAGCTGTGGAGGGACAGTGAGTGAAACCGTTCATGAGCTGAAATATTGTTTTTAATAGGTCACACCAGAATCGCGCGTTTTAGCGCCACCTAGCGGAGCGTCGCTTGAACTGCACGTAATGAACTGCAGACCAGGCGTTAGGAATTATGGGTTGTACTTGCCTGGTTTCTGTCCATTGATGCGTATATCGGTAAAATCCTTTTAGAATGTTCATTATTTGATTTTTTTTTTTCTTCTTCTCCATCCTCAAAGTGGACCATATTGTTGGCCTGGATAAGGTTGCCGGGATGTCAGACTCCACATATGGAGCGTTTAAAACCAGGAAGGGGATGTTCCGCACCGTGGGTCAACTGTACAAGGAGCAGCTGGGTAACCTCATGACCACTCTAAGGAACACCAATCCCAACTTTGTCCGTTGTATCATCCCTAACCACGAGAAGAAGGTAAATGACTGTTGGCACTGAAGCTGTTTCAGAGTGGTCATGTGTGGGTTTTAAGCAAAGTAATTTCTTTCTTAATTTCTTTCCTCAGGCAGGTAAACTTGAGCCTCATCTGGTGCTGGACCAGCTGAGATGCAATGGAGTCCTGGAGGGAATTCGCATCTGCAGACAAGGATTCCCCAACCGCGTCGTGTTCCAGGAGTTCAGACAGAGGTTACAATCTTTCATGATGGCCTGATTTGATTTTTCTGACTGCTACCTGTCAATCTTTCAGTGAAGAAACTCTAGAACTGTTTACGACTTAGAGTTGAGGGAATATGCGTGATGCAGTAGGAGAATAAAAGACCTGCAGCAGTAAATATGACAACAAATGTGATTTAGATGAGGTTGTTTTATCACTTAACTCTTTTCAGGTATGAAATCCTGACCCCTAATGCCATTCCAAAGGGGTTCATGGATGGCAAACAGGCCTGTGTTCTCATGGTAAGAACAGAAAATCATGAGCAGCTGCGTTATTTTTGGCTGTAGTGTTGAGTATTGAGCCGCACCTGTCTTTATCACATAAGATCAAAGCTCTGGAACTGGACCCAAACCTGTACCGCATTGGCCAAAGTAAAGTCTTCTTCAGAGCTGGAGTCCTGGCTCACCTGGAGGAGGAGCGAGACATGAAGATCACAGATGTGATCATCACCTTCCAGGCCTGGTGCAGAGGATATGTGGCTCGCAAGTATGCAGAAATAACCTGCGCCTTTATTTGATCAAGGATCAGATTTCACACGTTGAGGGCGACGCTGATGTATGTTTTAATATTGCAGAGCTTTTACCAAGAGGCAGCAGCAGCTGACAGCCATGAAAGTGATCCAGAGGAACTGTGCTGCTTACCTGAAACTTAGGAACTGGCAGTGGTGGAGACTTTTCACCAAGGTTAGAGATGCTTAAACAGACTCTAGTGCAACTGCAGGGGTTTATCCTAATGAAGCGGTTTCATTGTGGGCTTTAATGGACCATAAAGCCCCTTTAACATGTGTTTTTTTTTTTTAATATGCGTTGATGATTGTGTCCTCTTCCAGGTGAAACCTCTGCTGCAGGTGACCCGACAGGAGGAGGAGATGCTGGCTAAAGAAGATGAGCTCTCCAAGGTGAAGGAGAAACAATTGCAGGCCGAAGAGATGATCAAAGAATTCGAAAGCAAACAACAACAGGTGGGTGCTTTCCCTTTCGTCGAGAGGATTTCGAGTCGCGTTTTAGAGGCTGCTGTGAAAGATGCGTTTCCCACTTTGACTGTGATTTCTCTCTGCTAGCTCAATGCTGAGAAAATGGCTCTGCAAGAGCAGCTGCAGGCCGAGACGGAGCTGTGCGCAGAGGCGGAGGAGATGAGAGCCCGTCTGGTCAACAGAAAGCAGGAGCTGGAGGAGATCCTGCACGACATGGAGTCTCGCCTGGAGGAAGAGGAGGAGAGGGTCAACCAGATGCTCAACGAGAGGAAAAAGATGCAGCAGAATATCGCTGTCAGTGAGGAGACAGTAACCTTTTCTATAAATATGCCTCTTTATTGGGTAAAAATGCAGTTTACACGTTGGTCATGTTGATGATCCAGGACCTGGAGCAGCAGCTCGATGAGGAGGAAGCAGACAGACAGAAGCTTCAGATGGAGAAGGTCACCACAGATTCAAAGATGAAGGCACTGGAGGAAAATATCATGGTGCTGGACGACCAGAACAACAAGCTCAACAAGGTCCGTTGCAGCGTTTGCTGTAAAAATGACATAAAACCATCCAACTTTTAACATGAATACTTGATGATGGAGGGATGATCGTGCATGAGAGCATCCTTTAGTCCACATATTTAGGTCTCTCTAGAACAATTTGACACATTTCTCTATTTTTATATCATGAACAGATTCTGTTATTTGATTATAAATATTCCTTAACTTGTACACTCAGGACGTTTCTCCCTTTGTCCCTGACCTAATCCAACATTTTGACTCCTAATTTCCTTGTATTAAAGAATTATCCTTGATTTTAAAGGACCAAAATCCATTTGATGTTGCTATAACACTTTTTTGACCACCAGGAGAAGAAACTGTTGGAGGACAGGATCGCCGAATTCTCCTCTAACTTGTCTGAGGAGGAAGAAAAGTCCAGAAGTTTGCAAAAACTGAAGAATAAGCACGAGGCCATCATCACCGATTTAGAGGGCAAGTATTTTTACGCTTGGTGTCTGAGTGAATCTGTTGCCGTTTAAATAATAAACCTTGAAAAGACACTTTGTGCAAATCTGTTGAAATGAATAAAGTCTGAGTTTGATGTCACACAGACCGTCTCAGGAAAGAGGAGAAGCAGCGCCAAGAGTTGGAGAAGAACCGTCGCAAACTCGAGGGAGACTCCACTGACCTCCACGACCAGATCGCGGACCTGCAGGCCCAGATCGCAGATCTGCGAGCTCAGCTGGCCAACAAGGAGGAGGAGCTCCAGAACGCACTGATCAGGTTCAAGTCCTTTCCAAATACTTTACACCACCACAGCGACAAAACCAGCGCCGTGTTCATCAGATGAATGGAGTTCACAGCAAAAGGCCTCTAAGGCGTCACCTTGAGCCGCCTCCTCTGTCTTGCAGGATTGAGGAGGAGGCTGCAGCCAACATGGCCTCCCAGAAGAAGATCAAGGAGCTGGAAGCTCAGATCTTGGAGCTGGACGAAGACCTGGAGAGGGAGAAGTTTTATCGTTCCAAGAATGGCCAACGGTGCAAGGAGCTGGAAAAAGAGCTAGAAGCTATCAAGAATAAGCTGGATGACACTTTGGACACCACTGCAGCGCAGCAAGAACTGAGGTGAAGCCCCCGTTGAATTAATGACATTTGCAGAAGAGACGGGAAGGAAACAAAAGTGAATTAGTGATTTAAGGGGCATCGCGATTGTTTCATCATGTAGTTTTCTTGTCGTATTGTTTGTTCATTAAACTCTTATTTTGGTCTTTCAGGGCCAAACGTGAGACGGAGGTCGCCCAGCTGAGGAAGGCTCAGGAAGAGGAGAACAAGATGCACGAGAGTCAGATCGCGGAACTGAGCAAAAAGCACCTTCAGGCGTTTAATGAAATGAACGAACAGCTGGAACAAGCCAAGCGGGTACGGAGCGGCGAAGAGATGATTTCAGGGGTGATTTTCAGATGACGTGTGTGACAGATTTGACACTCCCGCAGAACAAGTTGTCAGTGGAGAAAACCAAACAGGCCCTGGAGAGTGAGTTCAACGAGCTGCAGATCGAGTTGAAGACTCTGGGGCAAAGCAAATCCGACTCCGAACACCGTCGCAAGAAGGCCGAGTCCCAGGTTCAGGAACTCCAGGTTAAATATGGAGACTGTGAGCGACAGAGGCAGGAGGCTGTGGAGAAGATCGCCAAGCTGCAGGTAGGAGGAGCTTCAGACAGTCCTGAAGGTGATCCTGCCAGGATGTCAAGTGAGACGGTCTGTCATTCTGTTGTTTAGTCGGAGCTGGAAAACGTCAACAGCCTCTTGAACGAATCGGAGGGCAAGAACACCAAATCCAGCAAAGATATGTTGTCTTTGGAGTCCCAACTTCAGGATACACAGGTACCCACAAAAAAACGGCCCATGTTCTCTAATCTCATCGAACACCAGCAAACTCTTTGTGAGGTCGTCGTCTAAATACCAACTCCTACACGGACGTTTCAACGGCTTTTCTGTTTGTCCTTGTCACGGCAGGAGTTGCTCCAGGAGGAGACTCGGCAGAAGCTCGCCATCTCGACCCGTTTCAGGCAGATGGAGGAGGAGCAGAACAGCCTCCGGGAGATGCTGGAGGAAGAGGAGGAGGCTAAGAAGAATGTGGAGAAGCAGATCTCCGTCCTTCAGGGCCAGGTTGGGACACCACAGTTCTTTATGTCCAAGATAAACGGGGATCTAAATGTTTCAAGGTCACACATGCGCTCCCCTCACTCCGCCATGTTGGCATCCTCAGCTGGGAGACATGAAGAAGAAGATGGACCAGGAGGTCTCGTCCCTGGAGTCTGCAGAAGAGAGCCGCAAGCGATTACAGCGGGAGTTTGACACTGTAAAGCTGCAACTGGAGGAGAAGGAGGCAGCCTATGAGAAGCTGGAGAGGACCAAAACCCGTTTGCAGCAGGAGCTGGACGATCTGTTGGTGAACCAGGACGGTCTGAGGCAGCTTGTCAACAACATGGAGAGGAAGCAGAGGAAGTTTGACCAGGTATCTTGGCAGCCATGCCTTTTCAAGTGACTCGCTGTTTGCTTAACTTGATGATTTTCCACTCTCTTCCTTCCATAGATGCTGGCCGAGGAGAAAACCATCTCAACTCAGTATGCAGAAGAGCGTGACAAGGCCGAAGCCGAGGCCAGGGAGAAGGAGACCCGAGCGCTGACGCTGGCTCGTGAGCTGGAGACCATCACGGACCTGAAAAACGAATTGGAGCGCACAAATAAGCAGCTCAAAGCTGAGATGGAAGATCTGGTCTCCTCTAAAGATGATGCTGGCAAGAATGTGAGGGAAACACTTGAGCTCATAAGATGATCAAAGTGGGAAGGCGAAAGTATATTTAATGGATTTAGAAGAGTCGAGCTCTAACACTGCAGCCTTTTAACAGGTTCATGAGCTGGAGAGGTCAAAACGTGCCACGGAGCAGCAGCTGGAGGAAATAAAAACTCAGCTGGAGGAGCTGGAGGATGAGCTGCAGGCCACAGAGGACGCCAAACTGCGACTGGAGGTCAACATGCAGGCAATGAAGGCTCAGTTTGACCGAGACCTGCAGGCCAGAGATGAGCAGGGAGAGGAGAGAAGAAAGCAGCTGGTGAAGCAGGTGCTGTATCCAGAGTTGTCTCTCTGACCTTAAAGAAGCTCCTGTTTCACAGGTTCACTGACGAAACACCTTCTGCTCTCAGGTCCACGAGCTCGAGGCCGAGCTGGAAGACGAACGCCGGCAGCGATCTCAGGCCGTCTCGGCCAAGAAGAAATTAGAGCTGGACCTGGGAGAGCTGGAAGTGCACATCGACGCTGCCAACAAAGGCCGCGATGAAGCCCTCAAACAGCTGAAGAAACTCCAGGTAAAACCCAACCGGTCCTCCGTGCTCACTCCTGCTGAGTTACAGCTCAGGTTTAAACATGTTTGAGGAAAAGAATTGGTGGCTCACAAATATTGCGACATAACGGAGTCCGATGCCAATACGTCAGTCAAAGAATTCAACACCCATTTACAGGTGTGGCTGGAGAACAAGGTGGCTCTGTGTATTTATTATTATTTAATTTTGCACTCCACAGGTCCAATTTAAAGACATGATGAGAGAGTCCGAAGACCTGCGACTATCCAGAGATGAAGCCATCAACAGTGCCAAGGAGACGGAAAAGAAAGTCAAAACCATGGAAGCAGACGCCGCACAGTTCCAGGAGGTATTGAGACGGTTGTAGACGGTCGTCACTGCAGCTTCAGTATTTCCACCGTCTTCTGTAATGTCCCAGCAGCCTCTGTATTATCAGCCTTTACAGTCTCACTGTCCCCCTTCAGGACCTGGCCACTGCAGAGAGACTGAAGCGACAGATGCAAGCCGAGAGAGACGAGCTTCAGGATGAGATTAACGGCAACAACACCAAGAAGTACGTGGCCCGACGCCAGAAGCAGTTTAGAGGCGCTGCCGGCCACCGGCTGTTCATGCTTATGTTGTCCTTGTGTCTCAGTTCCATGCTGCAAGACGAAAAGAGGCGGCTGGAGGCTCGTATCACCCAGCTGGAAGAGGAGCTGGAGGAAGAGCAGCTCAACAGTGAAATGGCGAACGATCGTAACAAGAGAACCACGCTGCAGGTGTGCACACACACAGACGCTTGATCACATGACCGATCCTTTAAAGGATGAATAAAGGCGCCGGCCGCACAGTATTCTGAGGGTATTTGCTAAAGGAAAACTGCCGGGCGCCAATGCCGCCGTCTCAAATGTCAATCGGTAGTCGAAGCAATTGCCGTCCTCCATCGGGAGTCGGGAGATAGGTATACGTGAACGCCACCCCAGCTTTGGCCCAAGTTTTCACCCTCCTCCGTTTACGCGGCTCCTCTGTGGATTCCAGCTGGGCGTCCGATGCAATCTCATTAGTCTCTACCGATTCAGTTGTGCTGTGGTTTGTGTTTGGACTGAGCTGGAGCTTCCGTGCGTCTGCCGTTAGGTCGATCAGTTGACCGCCGAGCTGTCTGCAGAGCGCAGCGCCGCGCAGCGGCTGGAGGGAGCTCGCTCTCAGGCGGAGAGGAAGAACAAGGAGCTGAGTCTCAAGCTGCAGGAACTGGAGTCAACAATCAAGTCCAAGTACAAATCCTCCCTCACTGCCCTGGAGGCCAAGGTCGCTCAGCTGGAAGAACAACTGGACACAGAAATCAAGTGAGTGGCGGCGAATATCAGGAACTGTTGGGAAGCAGCGGTTGGAACCCAAGGCCAACAGAGTCGCCCTTTCCACTTTGTGCTGCAGCGTATATTAACAAATTGCCATGTGACGCCTGTATTTATCAATCCAGAGGAGACGGCAGTGAAACAAACTTCAGGCTTTCTTAAAAAGTCTTGAATGAACTCGAGTGCTTTTGTCGTACCACGGACAGTCTCATAAATGCCGTAGTTTCACTAAATGTTGCTTCGTTCCTTCTGAAACTGTGTTAAGGGAACGCCAGCAGGCCACCAGAATGGTTAGACGAACAGAGAAGAAGATGAAGGAGCTTGTGCTTCAGGTTGAAGACGAGAGACGCAACACGGAGCAATACAAGGACCAGGTGAGAGCCGTCTGGCTCGACTGATGCCGGGACGTCTCTGCCACGTAGTCCGACGTTAACTTTGATCCTCCTATAATAAAAAAACTGCCTTTTATTTTATGGCATTGAATAAAGCGCCGCTCTGTCTGCAGGCGGACAAACTGAACAGCCGAACGCGTCAGCTGAAACGTCAGCTGGAGGAGGCGGAGGAGGAGGTGACCCGAGCCAACGCCTACCGTAGGAAGCTGCAGAGGGAGCTGGAGGATGCTAACGAGACGCAAGACACCATGAACCGAGAAGTCAACATTCTGAAGAGCAAGCTGAGGTACGGACTCTCCTTTTTATATCCTTAAAAATAAGAATATTGACAGTAATGCCATCTGTGCAGCAATTGTGATTAACTCCTTTTTTTTTTCTTTTTTAAAGGCGCGACTTGCCTTTCACGATTCGCACGGTGAATCGCTCTGGCCTGGAAAGCGATGATGACGTGGCCGTGCCGGCTGACACTGAGCCTGCAACTGAATAAATGCTGGGGAGAATATGGAAGATGTCCTCGCAGATGGCAACACAGCAATATTTACTCAGAGGATTTAACAACACGCGCCTGACAATGATCTTGTAGCCTTACTGCTTTATTTTCTTATGCATTTATATTTGGCCAAATATCATATTCATCTCAGTGACTGGTATATTTTTCTACACAGACTTTCTTTCAAGGCGTTTGCCTTTTAAAGTGGCTGTATCCTAAAAAAAGTCAGTCTTTGCATCACATTTGTAGTGGAGGTCGATGTGCCGTGACAAGTTTGGGAGACAAAACACTTTCTGCTTGTTTTGCACACATATTTAAGGTCTTTGGGGAGTTTCCACACAGTCGTCCTGTGTTCAAAATTTGCTAGTCTCATGAGCCGCTGCATCTTTTTCTTTTCTTTATCTGCACCTTTTCTTCCTGTAGTTATTTTACCTCATTTTTGCACAAGTAGTCAAGAGGAATTGCTCAGAACATCAGGGTGCTTCAGTCAAGATGCAGCAACGTTGGTGATAATGGTTGACGTCTCATCTTCACTACATTTTGACGCTCAGATACGTGGTGGCGGGTCACATATCCAGACTTTGTTGTGCTTCCTGTGGGGGAAATTCTGTCGGCACATTAGCTCTGAAATATTTTATGGAATAAACAGAAACCGAAAAAGCATTTCTTGCCTCATCTGTCGCCTCACCAAGTTGGAACACGTTTATATTATGATTCAGAAGTGACATTTATTGACGCAACCTGGTTTTAAATGCAATCCCCAGTAAAAATGGTATTACAAATGTTTTTTTTTTAAAAAATTTACCAATTGATTAAAAGCTTAACATTGACACATATGAGAAAAAAACACTGCTTCCTCAAAGCAAATAATTGACCATCTTTTCTAATCCTCAATTTAGGATTCTTTCCACATGACTCTGGAAGAATCAGCTAATGTCACTAAATGTGTCATCAGTTAAACTATGTTTTATTTGCACACAAAAACAATGATGTCAGACTGACCTTTTACCATAATGTCACCAAAAAAAAAACCCCCAGTGGAAACTTTCAAGTAAACCAAAAAAGTGTGGATAGCGGATATTGGGCCATTTTAGAATTTTAAGCAAGTGTTGTGAAAGTGGAAAATGTTTTAGGATAATGTAGATTTTTGTTGTATCAGTGTTTATAGTGCAGAAGTTGGACGGACCAAAATGTGTTCTGAAAAGTTGTTGCTTTTAGAAAGGCAAGAACAACTTGAAAACAGTTTTTCTCCTCTAAAACAATAGATTTATGACCTGTAATGCTGTGATAGGGGTGGGGGGGGAGTATTTTGCCAGAGTTGAACTGTGCGTCAATGCAACGTGCAGTACCATATCATCCCGCTAGGCGGAGCCCGAGGAATATCAGGCGCGTCTCTCACCGAGTAAGACAGACCTGCAGCATCATATGCTCACGACACCACCTGCTGGCCATATTATGTAAAACCTGCAGCTGCGTTTTACATGCAACACGCTGCATTTTGTGTCAGTCTGGACTGTTGGGAGTGACTATATTGGAAAAATATGACCACATAGTTTAACATCATTACATGTGGTGTCGCAAACAAAGTGTGATTGTTTTGGGGATGCAACCTATGCGTGTGAACAGCTATTTTGACAAATTCCGTGATTTGATAGCTTTCATATCACTTGGTCGCCGTTATTTTATTTAGAATTCTGTATATTGCTGTTGCGAGACTACGTCATCGATGACATCACGCGCCTGGTGTTAAGATAGTCAGCAACGATGCTGGTGATGCCAGAATAAGGACTCCCAGCACAGCAGCGGACGTGAAGATGACTGGTGAGACACAGTTCAAAACACTTTTAAAGTTAGGCTGAAACTTCTGATGAACCAACAGCGTTTTCTCGTGTAGGATTAATTTCATTCTTTTACTTTCCTCCTCCGCGGTGTTTTCTTTCTTGTTGCTGTTGCGCGGTGCACATTGAGACACGTGTTCTGTAAAAATGTCACCACTTTGCTTATTTTTTGCTCGAACTCAGGTAGAAACCTCCATCGGGTGATTGGCGTGAGCTTTGGGCTCCTGTGTGTGCTCCAAGCTGCTCTCAACATCTGCCTGCGCCTCATCATTTGTGAGTCTTTCCAGTTTTTTTGTTTTTTTCCACCCCAAGTTTACTATCTAGACAAAACAATGTTATGCTTGTTTTTTGCTGTTACAAAGCACGAAAATTTTCTTAGGAAGAGAATCTTGATGATTTCCTATTAAAACCATAAATTCTGAAGATCTAAACAATGTTTCCAGCTCAGCCGGAGCCATTGTCCGTTGAATATAATTATAATTCCTCTGCAAAGTCTAATAAAAGTATTTGTGCTTTTTCAGACAGTGAAGCACCAAATGGGACAGCTGAAGAGAAGAAAGAGAAATTTGATAAACTTGGTAAGTTTAAAGTCAGAGAAGCCTCAGACGTCCAGAATCGGTGTGGCCACCGGTCTGACCGCTCAGGTCTGATCGCCATTTCCATTCCATCGACTCAGCCAACGCTTGATTCTTTCTAAGTGTTAAGCACAAATATGGTGTGAGGGTTTCTCATGACAGGAACTTCCAAATGCCCGATGACCATTGCGCAACACTCATAGTTGTGTAAAGGGCCAGTTTCATGAAGAGAGACGGGAAGGCTGGCAGGAGAGAAAATAAGGCTGCAAAAACACCAGAAAGCACTTGGTTATCCGCTCTAGCAAGGATACAGGACTGGCCTTTACAAATGAGAGACGGGGGCGCAGAATATGGATGGGTGGTGGGTGGTGGGGGGGCAAACAGAGTGATTTCATCAGGAAGTTTCATCTTGTTCGCTTAGCTTCCTCTCTCTGAACTGTCGCTCTGCTTCTCTCTGACCTGTCCCTGTTTCCTCTCCCTATATTTTGTGACGTTCATCACGACAGATCCCTATTTCAAACGAGGATGGTTCCATTTCCAAAAAAGCTTGTATTACATATCCTCTGTGAAGAACACGTGGCAGCTCAGCAGAGAGTACTGCCTGCAGGAGGGGCAGATCTGGCCATCATCAACAGCAGAGCAGAACAGGTGGGTGACGGGGTATGGATCTGGGAGGGGGGGGGGGGGGCAGAGTCAGTCCCGATTGGGTGCAAGGAGAACTCAGCCATGATGGTTTCTCTCCACCATCAAGGCTTTTCTGGAGAATTTCAAGATGACCTTATGGATCGGACTGATGGAGCAGGGGAGTGAAAGGACGTGGCGCTGGGTGGATGGAACACCATTAACTGAAAGGTGCTGCGCTCCTTCTGGAATGAAATTCATGTTCCCAACAAATGAATTCTAGCTGGTCTTATACAATTAAAAATGTATTCTTTTTTTTTTTTTTTACTCTTTTAGCTACTGGAGCCTGGGTGAGCCCAACAATTACAGGGGCAAACAAGAACAATGTGTAGAACAAATTGACAGAGAGGACAAGAAAGGATGGAACGATTTAGTCTGTGAATTCAGCAATTTCTATATGTGCGAAAAGAGGATATTTCCATAAAACATAAATGATCAGTATAAGTGGGTCTGCGTGTTCTCATGAACCCGTTTTTATCGGCAGTTTATGCCTTCTGACGGATCCATTAGAACCCTTCTTGTCCTGGTGTCTTTGTCCCACATGTCATTCATCACAGGTGATTTCTCTCTGTCTCCTTTGAGGGTTTATTACATATATTGTTTTCTTGTTTTCCCACCGGCCCATCGACTGCCTTGAAACCAGAAATGATAAATATGGTGGTGATGGATTACTTTTTTCTTGTGAGCCGTGCCCTTTATACTGCACTGCAATATTGTGTTCCTGGTACAATCTGTAATCTTTCAATAGTTAAAGCAAATAAACACATTGAACCAGCGTTTACACTGATTTCAGTCAACAGCATTGGAACCGCACAGAACTATCCATTTGTTGTTCCTGGGGTTCGCTGGAACCCCAAATGCTCAGAACCCCTCGGGAATTGCAGATATCTTCACGTCCTGTTCAGCTTCACGTCCTATTCTCCCGATGTTGCTATTTTTCGCGACGACCACAGCTGTCGCTCCAACCCTCCGCTTTTAGAAAGGCAAGAATCTGTTGAAAACAGTTTTTCTCCTCTAAAACAATAGATTTATGACCTGTAATGCTGTAATAGGGGTAGGGGGGGGGAGTATTTTACGAGAGTTGAACTGTGCGTCAATGCAACGTGCAGTACCATATCATCCCGCTAGGCGGAGCCCGAGGAATATCGCGCGTCTCTCACCGAGTAAGACAGACCTGCAGCATCATATGCTCACGACACCACCTGCTGGCCATATTATGTAAAACCTGCAGCTGCGTTTCACGCTGTTTTACGTGCAACACGCATTTGTGTCAGTCTGGACTGTTGGGAGTGACTATATTGGAAAAAATATGACCACATAGTTTAACATCATTACATGTGGTGTCGCAGACAAAGTGTGATTGTTTTGGGGATGCAACCTATGCGTGTGAACAGCTATTTGACAAATTCCGTGATATGATAGCTTTCATATCACTTGGTCGCCGTTATTTTATTTTGAATTCTGTATATTGCTGTTGCGAGACTACGTCATCGATGACATCACGCGCCTGGTGTTAAGATACAGTCAGCAACGATGCTGGTGATGCCAGAATAAGGACTCCCAGCACAGCAGCGGACGTGAAGATGACTGGTGAGACACAGTTCAACACACTTTTAAAGTTAGGCTGAAACTTCTGATGAACCAACAGCGTTTTCTCGTGTAGGATTAATTTCATTCTTTTACTTTCCTCTTCCGCGGTGTTTTCTTTCTTGTTGCTGTTGCGCGGTGCACATTGAGACACATGTTCCGTAAAAATGTCACCACTTTGCTTATTTTTTGCTCGAACTCAGGTAGAAACCTCCATCGGGTGATTGGCGTGAGCTTTGGGCTCCTGTGTGTGCTCCAAGCTGCTCTCAACATCTGCCTGCGCCTCATCATTTGTGAGTCGTTCTAGTTTTTTGGTTTTTTTCCACCCCAAGTTTACTATCTTGACAAAAAAATGTTATGCTTGTTTTTTCCTGTTACAAAGCAAGAAAATTTTCTTAGGAAGAAAATCTTGATGATTTCCTATTAAAACCATAAATTCTGAAGATCTAAACAATGTTTCCAGCTCAGCCGGAGCCATTGTCCGTTGAATATAATTATAATTCCTCTGCAAAGTCTAATAAAAGTATTTGTGCTTTTTCAGACAGTGAAGCACCAAATGGGACAGCTGAAGAGAGAAATAAGTTTGATAAACTTGGTAAGTTTAAAGTCAGAGAAGCCTCAGACGTCCAGAATCGGTGTGGCCACCGATCTGACCGCTCAGGTCTGATCGCCATTTCCATTCCATCGACTCAGCCGACGCTTGATTGTTTCTAAGTGTTAAGCACAAATATGGTGTGAGGGTGTCTCAATATCAGTCATGACAGGAACTTTCAAATGCCCGATGACCATTGCGCAACACTCATAGTTGAGTAAGGGGCCAGTTTCATGAAGAGAGACGGGAAGGCTGGCAGGAGAGAAAATATGGCTGGCAAAAACACCAGAAAGCACTTGGTTAAACGCTCTAGCAAGGATACAGGACTGGCCTTTACAAATGAGAGACGGGGGCGTAGAATAGAATATGGGTGGGTGGTGGGGGGCAAACAGAGTGATTTCATCAGGAAGTTTCATCTTGTTCGCTTAGCTTCCTCTCTCTGAACTGTCGCTCTGCTTCTCTGACCTGTCCCTGTTTCCTCTCCCTATATTTTGTGACGTTAATCACGACAGATCCCTATTTCCAACAAGGATGGTTCCATTTCCAAAAAAGCTTGTATTACATATCCTCTGTGAAGAACACGTGGCACCTCAGCAGAGAGTACTGCCTGCAGGAGGGGGCAGATCTGGCCATCATCAACAGCAGAGCGGAACAGGTGGGTGACGGGTGACGGGGTATGGATCTGGGGGGGGGGGGGCAGAGTCAGTCCCGATTGGGTGCAAGGAGAACTCAGCCATGATGGTTTCTCTCCACCATCAAGGCTTTTCTGGAGAATTTCAAGATGACCTTATGGATCGGACTGATGGAGCAGGGGAGTGAAGGGATGTGGCGCTGGGTGGATGGAACACCATTAACTGAAAGGTGCTGTGCTCCTTCCGGAATGAAATTCATGTTCCCAACAAAAGAATTCTAGCTGGTCTTATACAATTAAAAATGTATTCTTTTTTTTTTTTTACTCTTTTAGCTTCTGGAGCCTGGGTGAGCCCAACAATTACGAGGGCAATCAAGAACAATGTGTAGAACAAGTTGAAAGAGAGAACAAAGGATGGAACGATTTAGTCTGTGAACACAGAAATTTCTATATGTGCGAAAAGAGGATATTTCCATAGAACATAAATGATCAGTATAAGTGGGTCTGCGTGTTCTCATAAACCCTTTTTATCGGCAGTTTATGCCTTCTGACGGATCCATTAGAACCCTTCTTGTCCTGGTGTCTTTGTCCCACATGTCATTCATCACAGGTGATTTCTCTCTGTCTCTTTGAGGGTTTATTACATATATTGTTTTCTTGTTTTCCCACCGGCCCATCGACTGCCTTGAAACCAGAAATGATAAATATGGTGGTGATGGATTACTTTTTTCTTGTGAGCCGTGCCCTTTATACTGCACTGCAATATTGTGTTCCTGGTACAATCTGTAATCTTTCAATAGTTAAAGCAAATAAAACACGTTGAACCAGCGTTTACACTGATTTCAGTCAACAGCATTGGAACCGCACAGAACTATCCATTTGTTGTTCCTGGGGTTCGCTGGAACCCCAAATGCTCAGAACCCTCAGGAATTGCAGATATCTTCACGTCCTGTTTGGCTTCACGTCCTATTCTCCCGATGTTGCTATTTTTCGCGACGACCACAGCTGTCGCTCCAGCCCTCCGCTTTTAGAAAGGCAAGAATCAGTTGAAAACAGTTTTCTCCTCTAAAACAATAGATTTATGACCTGTAATGCTGTAATAGGGGGGGGGGGGGGGGGAGTATTTTACTAGAGCTGAACTGTGCGTCAATGCAGCGTGCAGTACCGTATCATCCCGCTAGGCGGAGACCGGGGACTATCAGGCGCGTCTCTCACCGAGTAAGACAGACCTGCAGCATCATATGCTCACGACACCACCTGCTGGCCATATTATGTAAAACCTGCAGCTGCGTTTTACACGCAACACGCTGCATTTTGTGTCAGTCTGGACTGTTGGGAGTGACTATATTGGAAAAATATGACCACATAGTTTAACATCATTACATGTGGTGTCGCAGACAAAGTGTGATTGTTTTGGGGATGCAACCTATGCGTGTGAACAGCTATTTTGACAAATTCCGTGATTTGATAGCTTTCATATCACTTGGTCGCCGTTATTTTATTTAGAATTCTGTATATTGCTGTTGCGAGACTACGTCATCGATGACATCACGCGCCTGGTGTTAAGATACAGTCAGCAACGATGCTGGTGATGCCAGAATAAGGACTCCCAGCACAGCAGCTGACGTGAAGATGACTGGTGAGACACAGTTCAACACACTTTTAAAGTTAGGCTGAAACTTCTGATGAACCAACAGCGTTTTCTCGTGTAGGATTAATTTCATTCTTTTACTTTCCTCTTCCGCGGTGTTTTCTTTCTTGTTGCTGTTGCGCGGTGCACATTGAGACACATGTTCTGTAAAAATGTCACCACTTTGCTTATTTTTTGCTCGAACTCAGGTAGAAACCTCCATCGGGTGATTGGCGTGAGCTTTGGGCTCCTGTGTGTGCTCCAAGCTGCTCTCAACATCTGCCTGCGCCTCATTTGTGAGTCTTTCTAGTTTTTTTGTTTTTTTCCACCCCAAGTTTACTATCTTGACAAAAAAATGTTATGCTTGTTTTTTGCTGTTACAAAGCAAGAAAATTTTCTTAGGAAGAAAATCTTGATGATTTCCTATTAAAACCATAAATTCTGAAGATCTAAACAATGTTTCCAGCTCAGCCGGAGCCATTGTCCGTTGAATATAATTATAATTCCTCTGCAAAGTCTAATAAAAGTATTTGTGCTTTTTCAGACAGTGAAGCACCAAATGGGACAGCTGAAGAGAGAAATAAGTTTGATAAAC
The DNA here is from genome assembly GCF_003711565.1 of Takifugu flavidus. Taxonomy (NCBI): domain Eukaryota; kingdom Metazoa; phylum Chordata; class Actinopteri; order Tetraodontiformes; family Tetraodontidae; genus Takifugu; species Takifugu flavidus. The sequence goes on from NC_079525.1 coordinate 11,772,523, forward strand.
TTGGTAAGTTTAAAGTCAGAGAAGCCTCAGACGTCCAGAATCGGTGTGGCCACCGGTCTGACCGCTCAGGTCTGATCGCCATTTCCATTCCATCGACTCAGCCGACGCTTGATTGTTTCTAAGTGTTAAGCACAAATATGGTGTGAGGGTGTCTCAATATCAGTCATGACAGGAACTTCCAAATGCCCGATGACCATTGCGCAACACTCATAGTTGAGTAAGGGGCCAGTTTCATGAAGAGAGACGGGAAGGCTGGCAGGAGAGAAAATAAGGCTGACAAATAAACACCAGAAAGCACTTGGTTATCCGCTCTAGCAAGGATACAGGACTGGCCTTTACAAATGAGAGACGGGGGCGTAGAATATGGATGGGTGGTGGGTGGTGGGGGGGCAAACAGAGTGATTTCATCAGGAAGTTTCATCTTGTTCGCTTAGCTTCCTCTCTCTGAACTGTCGCTCTGCTTCTCTGACCTGTCCCTGTTTCCTCTCCCTATATTTTGTGACGTTAATCACGACAGATCCCTATTTCAAACGAGGATGGTTCCATTTCCAAAAAAGCTTGTATTACATATCCTCTGTGAAGAACACGTGGTACCTCAGCAGAGAGTACTGCCTGCAGGAGGAGGCAGATCTGGCCATCATCAACAGCAGAGCGGAACAGGTGGGTGACGGGGTATGGATCTGGGGGGGGGGGGGCAGAGTCAGTCCCGATTGGGTGCAAGGAGAACTCAGCCATGATGGTTTCTCTCCACCATCAAGGCTTTTCTGGAGAATTTCAAGATGAACTTATGGATCGGACTGATGGAGCAGGAAAGTGAAGGGACGTGGCGCTGGGTGGATGGAACACCATTAACTGAAAGGTGCTGCGCTCCTTCTGGAATGAAATTCATGTTCCCAACAAATGAATTCTAGCTGGTCTTATACAATTAAAAATGTATTCTTTTTTTTTTTAACTCTTTTAGCTACTGGATCCTGGGTGAGCCCAACAATCACAGGGGCAGTCAAGAAGATTGTGTAGAACACTTTGACAGAGACGGCAAGAAAGGATGGAACGATTTAGTCTGTGAATTGAGAAATTTCTATATGTGTGAAAAGAGGATATTTCCATAAAACATAAATGATCAGTATAAGTGGGTCTGCGTGTTCTCATGAACCCGTTTTTATCGGCAGTTTATGCCTTCTGACGGATCCATTAGAACCCTTCTTGTCCTGGTGTCTTTGTCCCACATGTCATTCATCACAGGTGATTTCTCTCTGTCTCCTTTGAGGGTTTTATTACATATATTGTTTTCTTGTTTTCCCACCGGCCCATCAACTGCCTTGAAACCAGAAATGATAAATATGGTGGTGATGGATTACTTTTTTCTTGTGAGCCGTGCCCTTTATACTGCACTGCAATATTGTGTTCCTGGTACAATCTGTAATCTTTCAATAGTTAAAGCAAATAAACACATTGAACCAGCGTTTACACTGATTTTAGTCAACAGCATTGGAACCGCACAGAACTATCCATTTGTTGTTCCTGGGGTTCGCTGGAACCCCAAATGCTCGGAACCCCCTCAGGAATTGCAGATATCTTCACGTCCTGTTCAGCTTCACGTCCTATTCTCCCGATGTTGCTATTTTTCGGGACCACCACAGCTGTCGCTCCAGCCCCCTTCTGCCTCTTGTCCACCCACCTTTGGCCTTTGACCTCAGACAGTCCAGTCCAAACAGGGTGCAGATGTTCCTGAACTGTGCCAGCCACTTGGATGTGGCATCGAACAAACTGCTGTTATGTGCTGGATTGTGTCAGGGGCCTCTTTGCTCCTTACATCCTGGCGTGGAGCTGGTTGTCCAGGCTTCTGACGCTCTTGTGCTCTCTGTCCCCGTGGTGCAACGATCAGGGCCTCTGGGATGTCTGCCGGTCCAGCCTTTTTCAGCCATTGCTTCCCATGCACGGCGAGGAGCTTTCTCTACTTTCCACCAGTGGACTCTACACCTCTTTTGGCCAGCTCATGATACCTGCAGAAGATAATTCTGTTAGGATGGGGAGGTTAGATTTGTTTTTATTCCCCTGCCCTGTCTTTTTTTTGTCTTTTCCCTCATCTGTGCAGGCTGGGGGTGGCAGGCAGGTTTCTCCGACCCCTCTGGAGTTCCTCACCTGCTGCTTGTCAGCTCATCAGGAGCAGCTGTATTTATCTCCAGCTCGTCCTCTCATGCGCTGCCAGTTCGTCTCTTAAACGCTGAGTGGTAATTGGGTACCGGCTAGTGTGCTCGAAAGCAAACGTTTGGATTCCCTGTTTCCATTTGTTTTTGCTTCCAGCCTCAGCTGCCACACTCAGCCTCATTTCCTGGATCCAGCCTGCTCTCGTTTGGGCTACATCTGCAAGTTTTGCTTGTATTTTGAATAAACCTTTTTGGAAAAGGACTTTTCTGGTCGTGGTCTGCATTGTGGGTTCAGTGTCCAGTCCAGCTTTTGCCTTAACAAACTCATCTTTATTTTCTGTTGCTATTTAACTTTTCTAGGCATTTTATATGAACCTTAGTGTCAGTCATTTACTTTAGCGGGCTTTGGGAGTGCATCAAGGTCAGTGGCCTTAACCACTGAGGTTCTCAATAAGAAGGTCAAGAACCTTTGACTTGATCATTGAACCCGCATGTTTCCTCAATTATTAGTCCTGAACTGTTGCTTCATTGAGAACATGATGACCAAAAAAGCCTTCAGTTCACGTCAATTCAGTAAGTTTCAGATCACATTTTTTATCTGGAGGGGTTAACTGTGTTAAATTGCAAAGGTAACATTGTTACAAGCTGCTTCCAGAGCTTCCAGAAGGTTCACCAGGTGCTGTATGATTGAGAGACAGTAGAAGCAGAAATAAGGAAAAAGTCAGCACCAAATTCTCTCGGCGGTTTAATAAATCAACCGCGGAAGGGGGGCAATTATTCTTCAAGCATTACAATAGTATAACATCAAAAGATAATTGGATATGTTCACCTTCCTAATTGCCAGTCAAAACCTCTTTCTTGACATCATAATATGCGTTAAACTGGAGCTGCTGTGATCCTCAAACTAGGTCGTAGCTACCTGGCGTAGATATGGAGAGATTTAAAAATAAAAGGGCCAAAGAAGAGCCCAGCCGCTCTGCCGTGTGAAAATGCACACATCAGTCTTTCTTTTGCAGAGCTTTGCAGGTTTTGTTGGATTTTACTGATTAAGCATTAGTGCAAAAACAAAACTTAAATAAGGAAGGAGGGGAGGAGAGAGATGCTCCAGCTAGATCATAAGGGAGGAAACAAACGGAAAACTTCACTTTCAACAAGACCGTCATCTCATCCATACGTTTGAAATATGGCGATGGTTTTCTATGTTAAGGATGAAAAAAATTCCACGACAAAGGAAGACTCCTGTGACTCTCTGATCAAATTTGGTGCAGACAGTAAAGTCATCAATGTAGCAGGTAATGACATTATTATTATTATTTACAGAACCTGAGTGAGGAGTAATTTTGAGGGATGGCGTTTTGGTATGAACGTGGTTATTCACTGCTTTACCTTCAGGTGATGGAAAAGTAAAGAAATCTTCTTCCAGATGTGCTGTGTTGTTTTTCTGCCTGCTCTTCCTCCTCCTCCTCCTCCTTTTTATTGGACTTTTGATTCGGTTTGAAACTCTGAGTTCCATCTGTGAGTATGGGCATTTAAACCAGCCACAGAATCTTGAAGCCGATTCTAATCCTCACTGTTGATGTTTTAAACAGTTAACAGCGGCAAAGCTAACAGAGAAGTGGAGATGACCCTGTTACAGACCAGCTACAACATGACTAAAGAGAGAGACCAGATACAGACCAGTTATACACATGCCATCGCAGAGAAATACCAGTTAAGGGATAACCTGACGAAGCAGACGGGGAAGTTACAGACTAGTTACAACAATTTGATGAAGGAAAAGGAGCAGCTGCAGACCAGTTACAACAACCTCATTACAGAGAGAGACCAGTTACAAAAGAGGAACAACAAACTGACTAAAGACAATGACCACCTGCAGACCAGTTACAACCACCTTAACACCAGCCAGAACTGGTTAGAAAACCTGACTAAACAAAGAGACCAGTTGCAGACTGGTTACAACAATGTCACCAAAGAACTGGACCAACTGCAATCAAGTTACATAAGGCTGGTTAAAGAAAAGGATCAAATACAGACCAGTTATGATAACCTGGTTAAAGAAAAGGATCAAATACAGACCAGTCACAACAGCCTGAAGCAGGAGAGAGACCAGTTACAGACCAGTCACAATGACCTCATCAGGGAAAGACACCAGTTAGAAGGTAACCTGACGAGACAGATCTACCAGTTACAGACTAGTTATGATAAACTGGTTAAGGAAAATGATCAAATACAGACCAGTTATGATAACCTGGCTGAAGAAAAGGATCAAATACAGACCGGTCACAAGAGCCTGAAGCAGGAGAGAGACCAGTTACAGACCAGTCACAATGACCTCATCAGGGAAAGACACCAGTTAGAAGGTAACCTGACGAGACAGATCTACCAGTTACAGACCAGTCACAATGACCTCATCAGGGAAAGACACCAGTTAGAAGGTAACCTGACGAGACAGATCTACCAGTTACAGACCAGTTATGATAAACTGGTTAAAGAAAAGGATCAAATACAGACCAGTTATGATAACCTGGCTGAAGAAAAAGATCAAATACAGACTAATTACTTTCAACGTACCCAAGAGAAGAACCAGTTGCAACAGCAAGTGAAAGAGCTGAGCACAGCCGCACAGGAAGTCCAGAAAAAGCTTCAGGGTAAGTGAGTTCTGATGGATTTCACCTTCATCGCATGATTTCCTCTAAAATACGCTGCAGAAGTGCATTTTAAATAGTTTAAATAATTTGTTTGTTGTTGTTTTTTTTTAGATTCAATTGCCAGTCTGGAAAGATTGACTGAGGAGAGAGCTAACCTGAAGAGATCTCTGAATAATCCTGGTATGATTCTGGTGTCTTGATCATTCTGGAGAACAAGGGTCATCGACCCAGTCCGACAAGGCTTCGAATCCAGCCAGGTTTTCCCTCCTACCCAGTTTTTACTGAGGGCACTGGAACCTCAGGTCAAAGCAGGTGTCTACCTGGGTGGACAGAAAACGTGGCTGGATGAGAGCCCTTGTAGAACTGGGCCAAAGACCCCTGATGCGGAAGAACAGTTTATACATTTGCGTTTCGTTTTTCTGTTTCCTGCCCCGCTGGAAAAGGATGGGTGTATTTCAGCGGAAGTCTCTACCAAGTTTCCTCCACCAAGAAAACCTGGGATCAGAGCAGAAGCGACTGTCGTCAGAAAGGTGCAGACCTGCTGATCATCAACAGCGAAGAAGAGCAGGTATCACAGTTCACAACAGCAGGACCAAATATTCACCAGAGAGTTTAATTTAATCACCTTTTTGATGGTTTGTGTTGGAAACAAGGCTTTTGCCAACCGATTCCAGAAGTACATGTGGATCGGCTTGACCGACGTGACCAACGAGGGGTCGTGGAAATGGGTGGACGGGACGGCGATGTCTACAAGGTTACTGTCTTTGATAAGAGGACTAACTTTGGTTGTTTTCTGACACAAGTCTTCTTTTTCTCCAGTTACTGGAGTTCAAAGGAGCCGAACGGCGGGAAAGACGAAAACTGTGGTGATATAAAGAACTTCAATGCAGAAAAGAGCTGGAACGATGAATCCTGCTCCCTTTCCCTCTTCTGGATCTGTGAAAAGAAGCTTTTTCAGTGACCGACATGTAAACAAATCAGCAATTAAATCTTTTGTCGCCTCTGAAACCATGGTAACGGTGTTGGTGATGCATTGATAATCAGCTAAAAGACCTTGAAAACAGGACATTCTGCTTCTGCAATATTTGGTTTGTGAAAGTGTATTTTCACTGTGTGTTGGTGCATTTTGAAGCAGGAAAACTGGTGCCTGTGATGCATGGATGAACCAGTCGCATCAGCAGCTTTGGGTCTGTTTATTTACTCACTGGTAGTTACTAAAATAGCAGCAGCTTTGTGTCAATGATGTGATCTATTACGCTTGTTATTACAACTCTGGGCCAGTTTGGCAATGAACAAAATAAATAATATTGTGCTTCATAAGCTTTTAATAACTGAACACGTCTCTGCTCTCCCTCTTTAGTCGACATTATTCAATTTAAAGTGGTAAAAGCCAGTTGAGCTCAGATTTTTTTCTCCAGCGTTTCATGTTTATTCCACAACATTAAGTTTGGTTGTGAGGTATGAAATCCTAAAAATATAACTAGCAGAAGTGACAGTTCCTCTTATTTAAAACCAGACAATTGTTAAAGATGCATGCTGTGTAAGTGTTTCAAGACATCTGCAGCAGGACCATCAGAACAGATGGACATGATTGATGACTTTGACCTCTATGAGAACGTAGAGAGACCAGCAGGTCACCCAGACAGGATGGAGCGTTGTCGTCAGTGTTGTGGACATGTGTACGAGGATTCCAATCAGGAGGTAAAGACCCCACAAGCCTCGTTTTCAGGTAACCAACACAGAGAAAGATGTGTTGTTGATGATTGTCGCAGTTAAAATACAAGAATTGCTAAAAGAGAAACTAGTTTTGAGTCTTAACATCATGTTTGTAAAAGAAAAGGACAGAAATCTTGGAAAATTTGGCTTCAGGATGAAATTTAATCCCAGGAAATATTCTAATAGTTGTGTTGGCTTGTGCAGATAAAGGTTAAAACACATCCTAGATATAGCAGAAGAGACACCTAAATGAATGAAAACACGAAAACGTTAATGACATTTGGACTGATGCAGAAAATGAAACTTTTTATAATGTATTTTTTGCATTACAGTTGCTGAAAATGATCAACGTTCGGATAAAAGGCTGCGCCGAGCTGCTGCTGCTGCACTTCTGGCCCTGATCTGCCTTCTCTTGGTGGTTGGCCTCACAACTATGGGTTTCCTGTGTAAATTACTATATTTTCTCCACAAACGTCTGGTTGTTCACTTCGCCAACGATTATCTTTTCATTTTGATGTCAGCGATGGCAGCAAATGGAGTAATGTTTAATGGGGAATGTGTCACAGATACAAAGCACAGCTCAGAAAAGCAACTGGCTCGACTGGTCACCATCTACACCAACTTGACGAGTCAGCTACTGACCCAAAACAGGGAGGTCCAACAGCGGTTCAACAACCTCAGCAAAGACACCGACGAATTACAAAAAATGTTAGGAGGTAACTGAAGAAAGGTCATTTTTCAGAGATTCTGAGAAGTGCCAAAGACTCAAAAAAAAAACAACCTGAAAACTTCTCCATATGTGTACTTTGCTAATTTAACCTCTACACCCTCAAATTTTCAACGATGAAGATTTATTCTGAAGTTTCTCCTCCACAGAGTTCTCATTTCTCACAGATGAGACTCTGACTTATCGAAACATATTTATATGATTTTTCCATGTGTGTTTCCTGCCCCGCTGGAAAAGAATGGGTGTATTTCAATGGAAGTCTCTACCAAGTTTCCTCCACCAAGAAAACCTGGGCTCAGAGCAGAAGCGACTGTTGTCAGAAAGGTGCAGACCTGCTGATCATCAACAGCAAAGAAGAGCAGGTATCACAGTTCACAACAGCAGGACCAAATATTCACCAGAGAGTTTAATTTAATCACCTTTTTGATGGTTTGTGTTGGAAACAAGGCTTTTGCCAACCGGTTCCAGAAGTACATGTGGATCGGCTTGACCGACGTGACCAACGAGGGGTCGTGGAAATGGGTGGACGGGACGGCGATGTCTACAAGGTTACTGTCTTTGATAAGAGGACTAACTTTGGTTGTTTTCTGACACAAGTCTTCTTTTTCTCCAGTTACTGGAGTTCAAAGGAGCCGAACGGCGGGAAAGGCGAAAATTGTGGTGATATAAAGAACTTCAATGCAGAAAAGAGCTGGAACGATGAATCCTGCTCCCTTTCCCTCTTCTGGATCTGTGAAAAGAAGCTTTTTCAGTGACCGACATGTAAACAAATCAGCAAATAAATCTTTTGTCGCCTCTGAAACCATGGTAACGGTGTTGGTGATGCACTGATAATCAGCTAAAAGATCTTGAAAACAGGACATTCTGCTTCTGCAATATTTGGTTTGTGAAAGTGTATTTTCACTGTGTGTTGGTGCATTTTGAAGCAGGAAAACTGGTGCCTGTGATGCACGGATGAACCAGTCGCATCAGCAGCTTTGGGTCTGTTTATTTACTCACTGGTAGTTACTAAAATAGCAGCAGCTTTGTGTCAATGATGTGATCTATTACGCTTGTTATTACAACTCTGGGCCAGTTTGGCAATGAACAAAATAAAAAATAGTGTGCTTCATAAGCTTTTAATAACTGAACACGTCTCTGCTCTCCCTCTTTAGTCAACATTATTCAATCTAAAGTGGTAAAAGACAGCAGTTGAATTCAGGTTTTTTTTTAGCATCACAAGTGCCAGAACACGTTCAGAGCACTGCCAAGGTGCCTTTGAGCAAGGTGCCGAACTAACAAATGCCCTGCAATGAACTGGTGACCCATCCAGTGATGTATCCTGCCTTCGCTCATATGTGAACTTTCTCCGTGACCCCGAAAACAGGAAAAAAGTGGTTAAGAAAATAGATTGCAACGATAGATATGGAGGTATGAAAATATAACTAGCAGAAGTGACGGTTCCTCTTATTTACAGCCACATGCCTGTGAAAAATGCATTTTGTGTAAGTGTTTCAGGACATCTGCAGCTGGACGGATACAAGAAAATACAAATTTCTTCAGCTTCTCATGTTCTTTCTTCCTGAGGTTGCTATCACTTGGGATTGCTTGGAAAGCCAATTGTGCGGGTGAGCATCAGATGCGGCATATATCAAGGAGATGTCCTGTCCCCCCCTGCAGTTCTGCATAGGCCTAAACCCCCTCAGCCAGATCATCACAAAGAGTGGCTTTGGGTTCTGAAGTGGAACAACCATCAGCCACCTCCTCTACATGGATGACACCAAGCTGTGTGCCAAGAACGAACGTGACATTGACCCTGATTCACCTCACTGGGATCTATAGCAAAGACATCGGGATGTCATTAGGACTAGATAAATGTGGATATCTAGAAGAGGAAAGTTGATCACAACTGATGGGATTAAACTACCTGAAGGGAACGTCACAGATGTGCAGGAAAGCTATAAATATCCCCCAGGTAACTGGTAACCATGAGGAGGAAGTTAGGAGGTCAGCCACAGCTAAATACCTACAGAGGTTAAGACAGGTGCTGAAAAGTCAGCTGAATGGTAAGAATACGATCCAGGCCATTAACACTTACGCCCTGCCAGTAATCAGATACCCTGGTGGCATAATACCCTGGCCACTGGAAGAGATACAAGCCACTGACATCAAGACAAGGAAGCTCCTCACCATGCATGGAGGGTTTCATCCTAAGTCCAGTGTCCTGAGGCTGTACACAAAGAGAAAGGAAGGGGGCTGAGGACTAGTAAGTGTCCGAACTACTGTCCAGGAGGAAACAACAAGCCTCCGAGAGTACATCAAGAAGATGGCCCCCACTGACCCACTGCTGAGTGAATGCCTCAGGCAACAAAAGTCCACCAAGGAGCAGGAGCCCGAGGGGCTATCATGGAAGGACAAGCCCCTGCATGGAATGTACCACCGACAAATTGAGGAAGTGGCTGATATCGAGAAAACCTACCAGTGCCTAGAAAAGGCCAGACTGAAAGACCCTACTCATGGCTGCACAAGAACAGGCCCTGAGCACCAGAGCAATAGAGGCCAGGGTCTACCATACCAGACAAGACCCCAGGTGCGGACTGTGTGGAGACGCCCCTGAGACAGTCCAGCACATCACAGCAGGGTGCAAGATGCTAGCAGGCAAGGCATACAGTGCCTTGCGAAAGTATTCGGCCCCCTTGAACCTTGCAAACTTTCGCCACATTTCAGGCTTCAAACATAAAGATAAAAAATTTTTGTCAAGAAACAACAACAAGTGGGACACAATCGTGAAGTGGAACGAAATTTATTGAATAATTTAAACTTTTTTAACAAATAAAAAACTGAAAAGTGGGGCGTGCAATATTATTCGGCCCCTTTACTTTCAGTGCAGCAAACTCACTCCAGAAGTTCAGTGAGGATCTCTGAATGATCCAATGTTGTCCTAAATGACTGATGATGATAAATAGAATCCACCTGCTCTGTGATAGTCTCAGGGTTCTGTTTAAAGCGCAGAGAGCATCATGAAGACCAAGGAACACACCAGGCAGGTCCGAGATACTGTTGTGGAGAAGTTTAAAGCCAGATTTGGATACAAAAAGATTTCCCAAGCGTTAAACATCTCAAGGAGCACTGTGCAAGCAATCATATTGAAATGGAAGGAGTATCAGACCACTGCAAATCTACCAAGACCCGGCCGTCCCTCCAAACTTTCATCTTGAACAAGGAGAAAACTGATCAGAGATGCAGCCAAGAGGCCCATGATCACTCTGGATGAACTGCAGAGATCTACAGCTGAGGTGGGAGAGTCTGTCCATAGGACAACAATCAGTCGTACACTGCACAAATCTGGCCTTTATGGAAGAGTGGCAAGAAGAAAGCCATTTCTCAAAGATATCCATAAAAGTCTCGTTTAAAGTTTGCCACAAGCCACCTGGGAGACACACCAAACATGTGGAAGAAGGTGCTCTGGTCAGATGAAACCAAAATCGAGCTTTTTGGCCACAATGCAAAACGATATGTTTGGCGTAAAAGCAACACAGCTCATCACCCTGAACACACCATCCCCACTGTCAAACATGGTGGTGGCAGCATCATGGTTTGGGCCTGCTTTTCTTCAGCAGGGACAGGGAAGATGGTTAAGATTGATGGGAAGATGGATGGAGCCAAATACAGGACCATTCTGGAAGAAAACCTGTTGGAGTCTGCACAAGACCTGAGACTGGGACAGAGATTTATCTTCCAACAGGACAATGATCCAAAACATAAAGCCGATAGAAACATACCCCAAGCGACTTGCAGCTGTAATTGGAGCAAAAGGTGGCGCTACAAAGTATTAACGCAAGGGGGCCGAATAATATTGCACGCCCCACTTTTCAGTTTTTTATTTGTTAAAAAAGTTTAAATTATTCAATAAATTTTGTTCCACTTCACGATTGTGTCCCACTTGTTGTTGTTTCTTGACAAAAAAATTAAATTTTATATCTTTATGTTTGAAGCCTGAAATGTGGCGAAAGGTTGCAAGGTTCAAGGGGGCCGAATACTTTCGCAAGGCACTGTACATGGAGCGGCATAACCAGGTGGCTGGCATAGTGTACAGCAGGGGTCACCAACACAGTGCCCGTGGGCACCAAGTCGCCCGCAAGCCTGTTCTAAAAATAGCAAAGCTCGCAAGTGAGGTGCGTCTAAGAACATTTTTTCTACCGCTATTTTTTTAAAAATCACACCTGCATTTACAGATTTTAAAATGACAATGTCTTAAAAGTAAATAAAAATATAAATAAAGTGAAGGTGAACTCTGACCTAGTTCAAAGGTCAGTATTGTGCGCATGAAAGAACCTTTGCGCTTGTGGAGAATAAACTAGCGGGCAGTGGAGTGCAATTTTCTACCCCAAAAACATGGCAAAAAGAAGACAGTACATTTATCATTTTCAAAGTAAATGGGAGGAAGAGTACTTTTTTACTACTGTGAAAGGAAGGTGTGTATGTTGCGTCTGTGGGGCGACTGTGATGACGGCGAAGCAGCACAATGTGGAGCGACGCTTCACTACGCTTCATGAAAACTACAATGCTAATGCTAACTACCCCCCGGGAAGCATTCTACAGTCAGAGGAGGCCCATGAGCTAAAAGTGTGTTTATAAAATGTAACAGATTTTGAGCAGAATTGCAGTAGATTTGTTCAGTTAAGATTTATTCAATATGAAAGTCAATTTTTTAAAAAAAATGTTGCATAACTTTTTAAAACATGGTTCAACATAGTTTATGAATTGTTAAAATGGTTTAGTTTCTTATGGTTGAAAGGGTCTGGTGAAAACTCGACATTTTTTTCTGATCAAATGTGGAAGTGATCATCTGAACAATTGCTGAGATTAATAATAATAGCGTTGAATATTGATCTTTTCTGTTACCCATTCTAAGTTATTGATACACACACACACACACACACACACACACACACACACACACACACACACACACACAATTTGTTATTTTAGAGGAGTGTGTCAAGCGGTAGCTCTTGGTTTCAAAAAGGTTGGTGACCCCTGGTGTACAGGAGCATCTGCACTGAGTATGGACTGGAGATCCCGGGGTCCAGGTGTGAGACACCCCCGAAAGTGCTGGAGGACAAGCAGGCCAAGATCCTGTCTAAGTTGTATTTGTATGCAGATCTGTCCTGAGACGTACCGGTATATGAATCATCAGGTTTTAAAAAAACATCCATTGCATTGTATTACTTCACGCTAGTACCCGTATTGGCCCGAATATAAGACGACCCTGATTATAAGACGACCCCCTCTTTTTCAAGACTCAAGTTTGAAAAACGACTTTTTGAACACCAAATTTAATTTTTATACAGAAAATAATTACAGTACATCTGAAACAAATGATTATATCTTCGACCCACTTTTCTCCAGATTGTCGCTACATTTCTCTATTTTCTGTTATCTCTTCTCTTATTTTCTTCTCTTTTCTTTCTTATCGCTATTTTTTATTTTTCTTCTTCGTGCTACCGCTATTTTTATTTTTCTTCTTCGTGACAGGGGTTCGCTTTGGCCTGAGACGTTAAGTTCAGCATTCGCTTTAAAGATATCTGGCGCCATCTAGCGTTGTGAATGGGTATAATGTCTAGACCGCGAATGTAAGACGACCCCCACTTTTTCAGTCTTATTTCAACGCAAAAAACACCGTCTTATATTCGGGCCAATACGGGTAACCACCGCAGGTTTTCAATAGCAAAGGGAAGTGAAAGTCTTTTTTGTGTGATTTGATGCTGCAACCCTTCTCCCACTCGAGAAATCAGTTGTTTTTGATGAATCACACAAGATGTGGTTGTCTAGACCGGCGTTTCAATGATGTCAAATAAAACTACATTGTTGCAAAGGGCTACAGTGATTTATATTTTCACTTCTACTTCATGAGAAACAGTTCACCACTAACAAATACTTCACCTCACACATTGTTACGCTGTAACATTTAAAATGAAAATATCTGTTAAAAAAAAAAAAAAATGGAAATGGAATCATGAAACAATTGGATGCTTGTTTCAGGACTATGATACAACACTGATACATTTGGCGATTTTTCAGATTCAAAAGAACTTTGATCTTCCAATGATCAAAAGCCACTGGGCACGCATCCTAAAACATCCTACAATGCTATTTAATCTCGTATTAATACTGCCTATGTGTACGCGAACTTTATCGGGATCCACGATTTTACCTCGCAGACAGTACCACCAAGTAACCAGCAGGGGAGGCAAACAAACAAAAGAGAGATTCACGCAGCAAAGAAGAAGTGTTGCATCCAATCAGACAAGACGTCCATTTTAAACCAGAGTTAGCAGCGCTGATGGGAATTCCCATCTTTTTGGTGAGCCGTATTTTTGGACTCTTCCCTGTCTCACCGTTCGCCCCATTACCAGTATATTAACTGCATGTTTGCGGTTATATTACCTCGAAATGCGTTGATTATTGAACTGGAGTCGTGTTGTATATTATGTTGAATGTTATCTTATTCTTAAAAAGGCAATCAGTTCTGTCATAGAGCTAGCCTCGGGTACAACGCTTCAAAGGCTCGGCTGGTTGACGATCTTGCCGGATCGCCACAGGCGGAGAGTTCCTGGTCAGTCAGTGAAAACCACAACACCGTCACCGACCCGGAGCTATTCATGAACACTTGGGAGCTTTTGGCTTCATGAGGTCTGTCTGTCGTGGATTTTGAGCACACGGCCGTCGCATTTTCCCAACTGTTTCATGGGAACCCAGGAGGGGGAGAGAGGTAAGTTGGGATTCGGTGGTCCGGTGCATTCAAGGCTAACGACACGTATGGTTAATTGACGCTAACGTTAGCTTCCTGCTTTCGGCTACTTCCCCGTTGTCATTTATGGTCAAAGTTTGGACTTGTCTTATTTAACCGTTAACATCTAAAACACGATTAAGTCATCAGTCTCCAGTTTTTGTCATTTAGAGACGTACTTTCTTCCTAAATTAGCACCATGCCTGAGTATTTTCATACTACCGATGAAAGTTTCGGGAAAAAAGCTGGAGGTGATTTATGGCGTTTAAACTAGTCTGTACCTTTGCCTGTAGTTTGTAGTAACATTAAGCCATTACTACCATGTAGTTTACGACCAAAACTTGCTGTTAATTATTGACGCCGTTCTTTCGGTTCCACTGTTTACGGTCGCTGTTCGGTGAGAGGAAAAATGACTCCCGCAGTGACCGGAAGGACTCCCTTGACTTTTTGGTTTTCTGCAGACTGGATCGATGTGGCAAATAATCTGCTCCGCCAGTGTCACACAAACCCCAGGGTGAGGAAGCTGACGGACTGTGATGCAGATGTGTTCATTGCTCTTTACGAGAACATTCTGGGGGAAAAGGTTCCAGGTAAACAGCCTGAAGAGCTTGTTTTAGTCACGTGATGCAGTAATATGTAGAGCATTTTTGTCATAACAAGCATTTGTGAGGCTTTTCCTGCTTAATCCCGGATACATTAGGATTATATACCATGCGTGTATTCTTGGCCAGTTTCTCAACTCCCATCCACACCACCAAGGGTCAAAGGTTAATGATATGGGGTTCTGGAGTTGACAGAACTTGTGGTGTTGCTGTAGTTAGCAATGCAGGCATGAGCTGTTTAATATGAACGGTGTTGTGATTGCAAGCAATTAGAGCTAAATGTGTGCCACGTGTTTGGATCAGTGGTTTCTTGAATGGTTTTATGTGTTCTGTTTATCCGTAGTGGTGTGTTTGTTTGTGCTTAGATTATATCGCAGCGGCAGGAAGTCAGGAGGATGATATCCATAACGTTCAGTCAGTGATTGATTCACTGTCCCTGGATTACCTTCAGATCAGCCTCTCGCACATTACAGGTACCGTGATCTACTTAAGAAATAAGGACTTTATTTGGCATACATGTGTTTCTGAGTGAAAAGTGAATATTTTGTCTTCTATTTTTGTTGAGTGGTAAATATAACAGATGTCTGCATGGTTACAGGTGAAAATGTCATCCGGGGGGATAAGGATTCAATCAAGAACCTCCTGGAAATCTTTGATGGCCTCCTCGAATATCTTAAAGAGGAAACGATCGAAGAGTCACAGAATGGTGGGAGCCATCACTCTCCCTTCCTGTTTTTTTTCTGTTTTTTTGGTTACAATTTCTGATTATTCTATGAAGGTTTCTGCCAACTGCTGCTTCCATAATATTGGAAAGGATTTTTAACAACAAGATACGATCAGAGATGACAGATTATTCTGCTCGTTGTGGGTCAGCAGTGGTGAAAGGGCAAATTTCACAACTTTAAATATTCAGTGTATTTCCTCTTTACTATCTTTGTTGAGGTTAGATGTTCTGTCTACTTTTTTGGGCCTTTCCACTGAACAGTCAGCTCTTTTGGCAGAACTGAGGATGTCTTTGTTTGAATGAGGCCCTCTGTCAGCCTACTGCCATGCTCCAATTAGTAGTTGATAATTGTTGGTCCGATGTGTTTCTATGAGCTTTTAAAACTTGCTTTTTGATTGTAAAGCGTGTTTGTTCTTGGCTCTGCCATTGATTGGAGCTGCAATGATGATTTGTTGATGTGTTCTTTTAGCTGCTCTTCACATCTTTATCTTTTCAGATGGAATCGCAGCAGTGAGGAACAGTACCGCCACAGAGGAGCCCGAACAATCCTCGTCTTCCATCGGAGAGTAAGAACTTCACCTTTTCAGCAGTGTATTTTATGTCCTAGAACACGAGAGAGGTCCTTGCTAATATAGGAATTGTGTTATAAAATGATAATGATTGAATTACATTACAGTATCACTTCTTTTTCGTCTATGTGTCTGTGTCAGCTGTTTGACGGCTTGTGTGCCGCCCCAGTGACGCCTTTTAGACGCCCTGCATTTGGCATTTTCCTTAAGTGCACTTTCGGATGGTACATCCTGTTGAAGCAATGCCCAGCGTGGCTCAGTTAGCAGTGTAAATATTAGGATGTTAAACAATGTCGCCCGGCAGATCCATGTGTTTGGTGACTACTGCGGGAATCCACTAAATGCTATGTTGATCACACCATTTCTGTTTAAACGGCCCAAATTTCAGCATAAAAAAGATGAAGGTTTAAGATTCGTGCTCTAAAGGCCACCTGTTTAGATGTAAATTGAAGGTGGATGGAGGTGTCACAGTCAGGATATCCTTGGGGAGTGCGTTCCAGAAACGGGGTCCCATGGTGGACATACGGGCAGGAGGAGTAACCACGAGTGAGGCAGAGCATCGCCTGTGCGTACCAGAGGGTGTGCAGTTATCTGGGATTTCTGTGGCTTTAGGGGGAGCACAGAGTAGGAAGTATTTGGTCCACAAGTATTTTAAAGAAGTTCTTATGAATTTAATATCTTGTTATCAATCAGGTCTCTTGTACACGCCAGTAAACTCTCCCTCCATTCATCCAATGCTGAGGAGCAGAGATCGGATGGTGAACTCTTGGGTTTGGGGGTCTCGGCACGCACATTTACAGCCAAACAGGAAGGTAAAACAGTAAACACGGCACAGCGTTAGGTTCAAACAATATGACTGCACAATATGACCATATTTTAATATGGTTCACAACTGGTTGTTCTGTTCCACACCTCAGATGGAGTCACTACCTCACGTCCCACCGAGACCCACGATGGTCCCCAGACCGAATCCCCACTCACAGCCATTGCTCTGCAGGCACCGAACCAGAGCGATGGCCCCCCAGTAGGCGACCGTCCCAGCCAAGGCCACACGGGGGAGTGCGCCACTGAGGTAGTCTTGCGATACAGAAAGATGATTTACTGCTGGACAGAAACTTAATCTTCCCCACTTTAGAAACAAGAAATTACAGTAAATCAATGAATGTGAAATGAATGCCATAATATAAGATCGTTCATACATGTGGGCACATTTGGATATTCTGCCATATAGACGACTCTTTCACGCCCAACAATATTTCAGTGCTCTAAAAAAATACAACTTAATAAGAGAGAGTGTGTGTTCACCTTTAGTTTTTGCGTTTGCTTCTTCAGGGTGTGATGAACAGAATTTGGGAGGGCAGAAGCCCATGGCGCTCCTGTATTGGGAATGAAAGCGAGTCATTGTGTCCCTCTGACAAAAGATCCTTTTCATATGAACCAAGCGATTCAGTTGCGTGATGTGACTATTTGGATCTGTAATTTCTTGAGCACAAAGGGTCTTTATTTATTCATTTTTGAGTAATATTATGAGTAAAGGGTATCAACAGAGGCGACATCACTTTTGACAGGTTTAAGGTTTCTGGAACGTTTGATGGTTCATTTCCTTTGAGCAACTGACTGTATTTACCGCTCGTTCTTGACCTCGTTTTAATTTCCTCATCACTTTTTAATCTACAGAGATCTCAGCCACCAGCTGACGTCGTGGTTATCAACGGGCTACAGTCTCCTGGTAGGTAAAGCGCACACAAAAGCTAAGAATCGGACTGACGCCTGCGTCACAGATCGTTATAGAGACAATCTGATGTTTATTGCAAGGCCCCAAGTAGAAAATCGCCACAGAAGTTTAAGGAACAACAATGTTATTGATTCCATCTTTCACTTCGTATCCAGCAGCGACTGAGAGATCGTTGCCCTGTCAGCTGAAATCCAGGGCAGAGGTGGAGGAGGAGACACTGGAGGTACGACGGCAACAAGCTGAGACTTGTTAAATAATCTGCTTGATGGTTCAGCGACCTGAACAGAAGAGATTTGTGTTAAATACAAAAATGTGGCACGGCACTGAATGCAGATGCAATTTTTTTTTGACGCTGATCTTTTTATTTTTTTGCCTGACCTCAGCCAACGAATGGAGGCCCCAGGAGGGTTTTATTTCACACCCAGCCGGATGTTCTTTACCTCACTCTGCAGGATGGGAGGCCTGCCACCTCCCTCTCACCTCCAGACGTGGAGGACGATGAGGACGTGTGCGCTACAAATAGACACCTGGACGCCCAGACGCACCACAAATACAAGAGAAGCCCAAGGTAGTGCACGGCTAAGGTGGCGACGGTGTGGGAACGCGAGGGCGGCGTGACGATGCTTGCTGTGTGTTTTCGAGCAGGAGCAGGTTGCCCGAGGACGGCGTGGAAGGATCCCTGTCGGACCAGAGACGAAAGAATAAGCAGGCGGAGAAAGAGCTGCACCACATATCTGAGAAACTCTCCCATCGGCTGGAGGAACTCGACCAGGTGCTCCGAAGGAGAGGAGATTTTGCCTTCACGCTTCAGCGGAGTCCAGTTTCAATATAAACCCTTTCTGTTTTTAGATGCTTAAACGAGTTCTGGTTGAAAGTGGAGAAACGGGAGAGGACGACCAAGGGTCGCATCACAGTGGGAGCCTCACAGAGTGTCACGGGACTCCCAGACAGCACGCAGGTACGCACAATCTGACAGTCGTAGGCCAACATAACTCCTTTCAAATTAAACATCAGTAGGTTCAAAGTTTTACCAGGGCTGCCTGTGAAATTCCGTGTAGGTTTAAGACATCTGACGATGATTAAACTGGAACGTTTCCTAGATGCAGAATCCAGCCGCCAGACTGAGTCTTCATCGCCCGGCTCCTCACGAGGTCCTTCCTCCCTCCCGGAACAAGGCAACACCTCCACTCTGGAGGGTGTAAGACCAACCCTTCTCACAGCTTCTCAACACTCAAGACGGGACCAACACCAAAGGTGGTCTCACAGGAAACACGAGGTGATTTATTTCCCAGCCCGAACCCTTAAAGTTTTCTTGCTATTCAACAATTTGAGAACATTTCAACTCTTCCAGCATCAGCAGAATAGGACCTATGAAGAGTCAAAGAGAGGTCAGGACGAAGACCAGGCAGATGTAGATGAGGCACGTCTGAAGGCCCAGGAAGCCGTAAGTCATTTGTGTATCAGTCTAGACCAGGCATGGGCAAACTAAGGCCCGGGGGCCACACGCGGCCCGTTAAACGTTTTAATCCGGCCCGCCAAACTTGAAAAATTAAATGAATAAACCTTGTTAATGTTAAATTTTCACTGCAATTCTGGTGTTTTCCCACTAGAAAAAAGACAGTCAGGAGGAGAGTGATGGTGATATCCTGAAGGATAACAGAACTTTCAGTGCTTTAAAATAGAAATGGTTATTTTTTTTTTAAAAAGGCACATTTTATTCATTTGATTTTAAGTGTTTTAAGACTCATTCCAAAGTCAGATATTTTGTTGTAATGCTTCTCTTCATTTTCATTTGAAATTAAAGCACATGTTTTCTCCATATCCCAAGATGTGTATTTTTTCTCCAATGAGGTGAGGTTACCAAAGCACTCCATCCATCCATCTGCTCCTGGTCCGGCCCCTTTGTCAAATGTTAGAACTCATTGTGGCCCACGAATCAAAATGTTTGCCCACCCCTGGTCTAGACGCACATAATGGGTAAAACGTCATAGATGTGTGTGGAACGGTGTGTTTCTGCTAAACCAACTCTTTGTTTGGTGCGTGTGCAGGAGCGACAGTACCGAGAGGCTATTCTGAGGGATGTTTCTCAGGTCAACACGCCATCCAGGGGCAGAACAACGCCCCAACATACACCACCCTCATCAGGGCGGAGACGCCACGAGATTAGAAGACCCCCCTCAAGTCAGTTTTTACTAAATGAAAAGCACTTTAAATGTAGTTTTTTGGGCTTTTGCCATAATTAAGATGAGAAGTTCTTTCGAAATGGGGATATGCCATATCTCTGTCCAGCTTTCCTCTGTTTCACGCCTTTATTCTGTCCTTTCTCCACCCAGTGAAAGTGAATGAGAACGAGCTGCTCCCTGCACTCTTGGAGGAGTTACCGCACCTCCACATCTCCCCCCACTCCCTGGGGCGCATGTGGGAGCAGCAGATGCAGCAGGCCCACAGGCTCCGCGCAGCGGCGTCCCCGTCCAGTCGGCGCGGTGGCAAACTGGGCAGCCAGGTTGGACAGTGGCCGTTGCAGATTCTCCCGGGACAGCAGAGTTTAGCGTGTTTGACTGTTCTGTTGCTTCTCTGCAGCTGCAGGAAGCCCAGAGGAAGCACGACCTGCTCGTAGAGCACCTCCACAAAGACCAAGAGCACAAAAGACGCCTGGTGAGCCCTGAAACCGCCTTTCCACGCGGTCGTCTTCCTGATCTGCACAATCGCGACGTCCGTTGTGGCCCCGTTAAACCTGAAACACTGAATCTTCCAGAGAGAGTTCAAGGAGCGCATCCAGCAGCAGAAGATGACCCAGAGCCGACTGAGGGAACACAGACAGCAGACGGCACGAGCCAAGAAATACTACGACGACTACCACGTCCAGCACCGTGCACGCCTGATGAGGATGCGCACCAAAGAGGAGAAGGTGAACACTGAACTGTAGAGGGTGAAACATTCTACAACAGTAGAGCGTGTTGTTAGGATTGAACTGGTGTTCAACTGATTTGTGCCCCTGTGTGTTTAGATGTTTCGGCAGCTATTCGAGGAGAGTTTAGAGCTACAGAAAGTTCGGCTACGAGAGCAGAGAGCTTATGCCAGGGAGCAGCGTCAGGAGCAGCAAAGGCGATACCAGGATCACGTCACATCAATGGAGAACTACTACAAAGACCAAGTAGGATCACACTGGCCGTGCTGTTCTTTTAAATTAACCTTCATGGTTCAGGCCGACATTCTTTCACTGTTTCTCTCCAATAGTTTTCTATTCTAGCCGAAAAGCTGGCACAGGAGCGACAGGAGGTCCAGGTTCGGAAAAAAGCTCAGGAAAAGGTGAACACTTTGGTTCAATACACGGTGCCTTGATTTTGAAGATGAGCGCGGATTATTCAAATTGTTCACTCTTGCATTGGCAGGTCCTGCTGAGGATGAAGCGGGAATTGCGTTCGAGGATGGAACACGAGATCGAGGAACTGCAGAAGATCATCAGCCACAACGACGAGGACAACTTCATCCAGGATCTGGAGGTCCAGAGGCTGCGCAATCGGATGCAGATGGCGTCCTTCCAGTTCAACACCAGCTATCTGCAATGAGCAGAGACGGGAACCAACGAGCTGGCTTAAGCTCCGCCTACTGGAAACTGGACGTCGCTGTTTCCGCCCCCTACAAGTGATGGTACAGATGGCGAATGATGCCTTCTGCCCGGCCTTGAGAGATGAAAACGGTCACATTTACGCTTGTTACGGATCATGAAGTGAACTGTACCGTCTGTAGCTGCTAGCATATGAGCTAAGAAATCCTCTCCACCCTGCTGCTACACTTTAATGACACCTTGGACCAAGTCCCCTTCTTCTGTTTCAGTACTTAAGAATGTTCTAACGAGACTCCTTCCCTCTGCAGTCTGTGTTGATACTGTAGCAAATTTTTTAAAATTCCTGTTGCCAAATTAGAACAACAGATGAGTCTTAATATAACACATGGACTGACTTTTAAATATGCAACATGTCTTTGTTTTAACCGTGCCACTATTTATTTTTAAACTGATTTTGAATCCGCTTGGTGTTGTGCTCTCTGGTCATCAGGGGGCGACGATAATCACTTTTAATTCTTTTCCTTAATTCTCTTGTAGCAGTTTTGTAATCCTCTACCACAACCTCAAACAGGATTGTTTTAAAATACACCAAGACTTGCAGTTAAAGATCGGTGTGTAACAAGTTTGTGTCTGAACATTGGCTGCGTTGGCTCGCTCTTAATGGGCCTCAACAGGTTATGATGGGTTTGAAAACTGAACAGTTGAAGTTGTAAAACAAAAAAAAAAACTTGACCTTGAAGCACAAATGGTTCCAAAGCTGCTTAGACTCAATCGGTAACAACTGCCATGTTTTGATGAGCCGACTCTGGCCGAGTCGTTGCCTCGACTGCTGATCCAGAGGGACAGCGAATTCAGTTCAGTTTCTGTAAATAGTCCTCGCCAAGATCCGGCAGGTTGGTCCATCTCCAGCAGCTCTGGCACAGACGGCACTTCTGGGTGATCTCAAGCTTCAGCCCTGTGACGCGCTTCCTGAAGCTGCACCGTCGGTGACACGTCCGACACGACTCGAAGAGCTCCAGGATGCACTCCTCGTCAACAATGGATTCCGAGGAGCTGAGAGCCAAGAAAAAATACATTTGAAACACAAGTAAGAGTCCCTCAACTGTCATCTCAGGATATTTGACCCTGAGGTCATCGTACCTCCCCAGGTCCACGAGGTGACGTCCGTCTCCCACACTTAATGAGATGGTGAAATCTTCAGCCTCTTCTGGATTATCTGGTGAATTGTTTTCTTCATTAGAACAGTGCACATATGTTATGTTCCTCAGGACTGCTGAAGGCAACACGACTGACCACTTTTACAGCTTCCCGACTCATCAGTTGCCGTCTCATCGGCTTTTGATTTTTGACTGAGACGTTCGTTTTTCCGGGGTTTCTGAAAGAAGACAACCACAACTCGTCGGACGAGGGTTGGCGAAGATCAGCGAAAATCAAAAGCAATTCTATTTAAACATGTTAAAGTTGGAGGCAGTTTTTTCTTAAAGTGGCCTGGTATTTTGGATATTTGATTCAATGAACACAGAATTTAGATATCTCCTACGTGATTCAATACTGAGTTTATCTCAATGAAATATATACACAAATGTCTAAAAGCATCCATAAACATTGTGTGTCATTATCTTTTTATGCAAAATAAGGTTTTAGGTAATACTTCTACCAGTTTGAGATGAAATGAGAAGGATTTCACAGCATCTTCATCTTCCAAGATAAGATCATCACTGGAACACATTAGCAAAGTCGTGATTAATATGAAAATGGATCGAAAGGATCAATATAACATTAACAGTGTGGTGCGTGCGTGTTGTGGTTACCTGTCTGAGAGGACACGGATGCTGGATTTAGGGGAAGATGGAGGTTTCTGAAGGGCGAATGATGCGGTGGAAGACATGCGTTTCTCATATCTACAGACAAAACCAGACCATCAAATGCGGTATTCCTTCTGTAAACTTGATTCTTTCGAACCCATCCGCGGTTGGATCATCGGTGATTTAACTTATTATTCCGTTCGATTCGGCACGTTTTCAGCTGCCGTTGAAACCCCGTTAAAACGTCTGTAACTAGATGCTCCAGGTCCATTTTCTTTTTTTTTTAAATTTGATTTTTCCGAGATTGGGACAAGAAACATTTCCAATCCACAGGTTTGTTATTGCAGATGAGAAATTAATAGCGCAGTACTCACATCACATGTGCGCATGCGCAAACTAATTTAAAACCACCGCTTTCTTCAAATATTGGAGGACAGACTCACTCACCGATCCAACAGAAAGAAGGCGACCTCGGTGTTGTTCTGAAATCCATTGGCCACCTTGACAGACCTCCATTTGGGAAAAGCGACGCCGATATTGATCCTTGTTTTATGCCTTCGTCTGTCTCTCACCTGTCTCCGTCTCCCTGAGACTGACGCTTCGCCTTTTTTGGTGTGCAGCATACAATATGTGTGGTCATTCATTTTTACCAAGTCCACGTACAGATAATGCTCACATGGCAACAAAACTTCTGCATCTTTCCTCCATCTACACCCGGCCGGTTGTTCTAATGCTGCTTCTCCTTCGTTTTTGCGTTCATATTGAGGAAAATTACATCCGCTAAGCGGCAACCTGACCGCCGTGTTGGCTGCAAACATAAATATAACTTCATAAAATCGCCGTGTTACCTGTTGTGCTAAACAGGGAGGTTCCTGCCTGACATTCCATTTTGTTTGGTAATTCACAGATGGACCACTTTAGGATTTTTGTCTTGTTCTACTGCAGTTTATCAACCAGCGTATTAGGAAATTAGCGCCATCTTCTGACCGGGAAGGTTATTGCATCGTATTTCTTTTGCGTTTTGGTCCACTTGCGGTTCGAAAGTTTGTTTTGTAGAACATGTAATAAATGATAACCTCATAATGTAAGTTTTAAGAGTTACTTAAAATCTGCAGCAGCTTCCAGCATTTGAAAGGCAAATGTTACCAATTTACTTGCCAGCGATTCAGTAAACATGAATTTTAAATCTGTAAAGAATCAATTTAAAAAGGGAAAAAGGACAACAACCCAGTTGCATAAACCACAATATTGTGTGTTCCAAACAGCATAGTTTTATTGCTCAGCTTTCCTCAAGGGTACAGGAAGTGTATTTCTTTGCCTCTAAACTGTGTTTTTGTGTCTCGCCAGTGACGAGCTTGCACAGCACAAAAACAGAGCAACATACTGAGACAATAAATACAAAAATAGACGGGGAAACACGGTGCAGATAGAAAATGATTCATTTACACACACAAACACACACACACTTGCAGTATGTAAGCCTGTTCTTTCCATAATGTTGGTAAATTTACTTTAACTTGGGAATCACCATGATTTAACCCTATTAAACCATTGAGGTACAGAAATTCCAATCACTCAGAAAAGTCAATGCAAGCAAAGCTTAGAAAACAATTTGTCATTAATTGGTCACTGTGATCTATCTGGCTATCCAACTTCGGAGTCGACACCCACCACTCGCACAAAAGACTGAACCAGCCAGAAAATAAAATTCTTAACAAAAGAGCAGCTGACCGTGGAGGAAAATAAACGGTGCATATCAAGACTGCGTGTATCTGAATTTTACAAAGTAAAATGTTGTAAATAGAAGTGTCTGATTACACCTTTGACCCCAAGAATGCAGAACATGTGCAAAAAGGCTAATGCGCTTGCCTCTGGTTAATAAAGGTATAATAATATAACCAAATGAACTTTCTGCAATTGTACAAAGACAAGAATATTATTGTACTCATTTAGATTCATTTGTCAAATGACATTTAAAAAAAAAAAAAGATCAAGGAGTACCACCTTACAAACTGTTTATGGTTACATATAAAGTCAGGCTGCATACATATTTAGATATATAAAAAAAAGAATATTAACTGTTTCTTACATGTATAATAATTTTGCAAATAAATAGACTTCATCTGGAGCATCCATTCATGCACAGGGATTTCTTTGGATGGAATTGCTTTGGGCCGACACCTCTGTGGTTTGGAGCAACATAAGTGACAGTTTGGTTGTGAAGCCCCCAGCAGCTCCAGGATGGTGGAGCTTTCTCCTCACTGCCACAGCCCTGCGGCACCAGCTACAAACTCAGTCTTTCATATTCTCAGAGTAGCACGGTAGCACGGATAAAAAGAAAAAGTCCCTATTCTGCCAACGAGAAGAATCCTTTAACGGTCCTACCACTCCTCACATTCACCCACAAATCCGTGACACAACAAACAGGACACCTTTCACCTGAGAATGCAAAGAGGTCAGTGAAAGACACCAACATGCTTACATTTAAACCGAACAGAAAGACCAAGCAAAATACAAAATAACTGTGTTTGTACATGGATACTAAAAAAAGTGAAGATTCTCTCTATTACCTTCTACTGTGATCCTATAGCAATTAAAAAGACAAGATGAAATCTAATAATGTGGAGAAAGCATTCCAGCCATCACTGCTCAGTTTGTAAAGTGCTCTAAAGTCTAAGAATAAGATGGAGACAAAAAAAAAAAAGGCTGCCCATTAACATTAATGGTGGCGTGACTGGAAACAAACATCTGTACGTGAACATCTGTTTGGCAAACATGGTCCCATAAACAGCTGTGTCCGACCAGGACAGCAAGTGTGGCGCGACAGCAAGAAACAGAATCGGACAAGCAACTCTGTAAAGAGGTGAATCCCGGGATGAGGTTCAGTCAGTTCCGCAGCTTCAGATACAGGAGACTACAGGTGCTGTAAATACATCAACCTTCACAGCAAACAAACATATTTCCATGCACAAACATGTTCACAATAGCTGAGGCCACACTGCTGTTGCTGAGGGGAATAAAGATACGCTCCCTAATCGTTCTAAAGTGAAAACGACGTGCTCGTCAGGCCAAGCCTTCACGTGTACGGATACAAAAATGACCACCGGTCTGTGCTATAGAATAAGAACGACTTGTTTTCTAAATGTGACCTTTACGCATTTTGGACTCTGTAGTCAGAGGGGTGAGAATAGCGTGAGGTTTGGTTGGTTACCAATGGCAAGAAATGGCTACCTGCAGTGTTCAAGATTCAGTAGCACAAAATCAGTTCAACTGCGAGTCAAGCGGATTCATCAGGGGGAAAAAAAGAAGTTAAATGAAACTGAAACCTGCTTCATGAATTGACTGGAAATGAGATGATTGAGCACCTTGTTATTCTGAACGCAAACTCTGCTCGCTCATGTCTTATTTTGAATTTGTCCTTGAAAAACAACAACAAAAAAAATGAGTAGAAAATGAATATAGCAGCAGCTGATCGAACAGTAAAGGGAAGAGCATAAATGAGAGAAGAGGAAGACTGCAGGCGGCTCGAACGCTCCTCAGTGCGTCTCATTCCACCGCAAAGCCACAAGTCTCCTCGATCGCCGTCAGCAGCTTGTCGTATAGCTTGTCATAACCCTCGTAGGGTGGAATGTCAATCCGATTGAAGCTGAAGAGAAAAGACAGGTTTGCGATTCAGAGGACTGGATTTCCTGTAGCTGTCTGTGAACAGACGTGAGGCGCTCACCAGGTGTGGGCTTTGGGCAGGTTGTTGGTGTTGGCATCAATCTGATGAATGGTGAAAAGTCTGGGCCCTGCAGCACCTGCAGTCAAGGACAGTGATGAATTAACCCCCTTGGCCGATGCCCTCCAGTGTTCCATTAATATGATGGGGGATTTATGAATATGTTATTTGATTAAAATCATACAGGCGTGTAGATTACATTATTAGAGTATAGTCATACAGTACGAGTCATTTCTAGTTCTTATTAAAAAAGCCTTAAAGACAGGAATAAAGACCTGGAAGGGGAACTTTTTATACCTTGTAAAGCCTTGAAGCCTTGGAGCGGAACCCTGGATGAGCCAGTAACAAACTGCAGTAGTCGGGCCCTCCTTTCCTCGTCGAAAGACTCTACAGCCTTCCAAAACCACTTGACAATGTTGCTGTCCGGCGTGCAGTGCTTCAGCCTGGTATTGGCCTTCCAGTCAGAGATGTCAATCTTTCCCAAGCCACATACAATCAGCTGGAGGAAGGTGGGGATAATTAGAGTTTAGTCCTAACCCATATTTGAAGCCTATGAATAACTAATAACATGGGTGAAAATAGTGGACGTGTTTCTGTGGAAGAATACGTGAAGCTAAATCACAAGCTAATATGAAATATGCTCCAGTATTGAACTTATTTGGTCCGGGCTGATTGTTTCTGGATCCTGACTGCAACCAGCTAAATAGCTCTTATTTGGTAACGATTGACTTTTTAAAAAAATGTTTTTTTACCTCCAGCTCTTTTTCATCAAAGGATTTGAGCAGGTGTTGAGGAATAACCTCATTAAAGCCTTTCTGCAGGGCCAGAAACTGAGCCTCAATGCCATGCAGGAAACGCCAGTTTACATACAACCTACAGGAGAAACGGGAGCATGAAAATATAACCGGATCACAGCCACACACATGATGGAGTTATGCACCACTTCATACCTGACATACTCCTTCTTGGTGTCCTCCGACACTGAAATTGTCTTGCCATTTGGTTTGAGCTCATGTTGGATGATTTCTCCATAAGCATTGTGCTCAACACAGAAAGTATGATCCAGGACACCAGTGATGTCGTTGTCCCTGAAGAGGTGGAGTGGAGAGGAAAAAAATGCTTTGAGCTCAGTTCTTTGCTTTAACGTACCTACAGTATTAGTATGTTTACGTACATATAGTCTCTCTTTTTTTTTTTTTTTAAGTCATACGTAAATCTCGCGTGGAAAGATGAAAAAAATCAGTGAAGTTCATTCACTGCCAGCAGGGGGCAGTAAACACTCAAAGTTTGTTTAATTTCATTTTATTTCCCAACATCAAATCCTCTCACTCCCACTAGTGAGTCATCCATGCTTCCTAAACCCTTGGATTGATTAAAATAATATTTGAAATATTTGACGTGGGGAAAAGTCTTACAGGATCCAGACAAGGCTGTTGTAGAGGTCGGGGTCAACAGATTCCATGTCGTCCAGAGTGATCGATTTGCCCAGCAGCTGTTTGTAGAAGGGCAGCGTGAAGCCTCCGTCAATGTAATGACCGTGGAACACCGCCATGCCCATGATGCGACCCACAAAATGGAAGTAGGACAGGTGCTCCTTTAACATTAGACAGGGGGATTAATCAACAAACAATAGCAGCAGTTAAAACTGATTTCACATGTCTTGTTTTAGTACCAGGACTAGACTCCTGTCCTGGCACAACACTTAAAAATGTGGATTTCCTCAGACGGAAATGAATACCAACCGGATTGACAGCACTGTCAGGATTAATCTGCAGAGTGTAGATGTCATCTCTGGTATACTGAAACAGGCCGTAGTAGGGGTTCAGCATTTCGTGGGACAACAGGTACAGCCATTCCCTGATGTATATGCATGCACAAGCACATATACAATGTGAAAAATGTACATCACATACTGCTATTCAGAACCACAACTGGATAGACGGTACCTTGCAACCCCTCCATAATCCAGACCTTCTTCTCCTCTAAATTTGATCATCAGTCTCTTCCAGAGATCCTTTGGACGCATCTTCATCACCTGGCGGTAGGACTCCTAAAGAACAACGCACACAAAACAAGTCAACGCTGAGCAGAGAGAGATAAGACCATCTTTTACATCGCGATACCAGGAGTCAGAATCAGGATGGATCTGAGGGGATTTTCAAGCTAGTTCAGGTTTAGTGTGAAAATTAAAATCTGTTGCTACAGAACTTCCAAACTTCCCAGATGTCTTGTACTGACAGCACAGTAGACACAAGGAAGGGTCCAAGAATGGATCTAAACGGCCTCTGCTGAGCAGCTGGTGTGCAGAAGAATGCACAGGCACATTATTGGCATCAGTGTAAACTTAAAACATTCCACACGCGCGCACGTATCCAACAGGTTAACGCAGCAGACGCATCACTCCCAAAACTGTCCCTTGTGCCAGCAAATCCCATGGGAAGCATTGTGAGTGCACGCCAACATGTGTGAGCGCTGCCAGTGGAAATGTGCGGCGCTGGTGGCTGCGTGAAACACTCAAGTGAATCTGCAGGGCTGGTTTTCACACTTCACTCTTCCACAGCTGTCACGCCGGAGGAGGATGAAGTCATATTGTTCATTGCTCAACTCCTACTTATGAAGTTATGTCTGGCCCCCTAACTTGCCACTGCTGCTTTCCTCACTCGCTCGCTCCTCCCCGTCTTGACCGCTCCCCCATCAATTCCTCTGGGTGCTGAGGTCATCCAGAAAGAATGCCTCGCTTTGGTACAACAAACGGTTGAGGGAGAAAGGGAGACAGAGGAGAGGAAGGAAAGTAACATAGAAATCAAGGTTGTTTTTTTGTGGTGTTGGGAAGGACTTTCTGTTTTGCTTGTCCCTGGGAACTACGAAGTACTTCTGAGAACAGGGTCTGTGCTTCTGCAGGCCTTTTCTGGTGCACGTCGGAGAAAACTGAAGAACACTTGTGGTTGCATGTTCCCATAACTATTTGGGTTTGACTGTTGTGATCTTCTAAAGAGATTTTCAGGAGCAAGCTGACAATACCTGTTACACAAATTCATTGTAAATTAAAAGCATGCTCATTAATTTATGCCTGTGATTTCACAGCTCAGATGCCCCCCAACGTTCAAAGTGTCCATATATGGAGAAATCTAGGGACGATGGATCTGATCTTTTTCCAGCTCTAATAAGGATAGAAATACCTAATATTGTTAAACCAAATACCAATCTGACACTAGTCTAATTAATGAGCTGCATATGCTTCATTGAGCTTTAATAATTGATATCACTGTTTAACTAATAGATTACGTTTACTGTTTATTCATCCATATGTGCAGCCAAAGTTTGCATTCAAATTCTTCAAAATTAGTCAGAAATTTTGTTTCCCTGAAAAAAGAGGACAACTGTGATTATTTAACACCAGTAATACCTAGAAGCTCTACCCACAGCCAGTCATAGTGATCCAGCGACAGTCACTATTATCAAGATTGATATCGGATCAGTGCGCACCTACAAAATCAGCAACCAGAAAGTGCGTATTATCCTAATGGTTCTGAGTGTTTCCTACCTGCTCCCTTTATAGCTGTGCAGGTGACACTACCCTATGGTGCTGTTAACATGTGTACTTGCATCTGCAGAGCGACACAAGTTCCTTTTCTTGTCCTTACCTCAAATATCTCCTCACGACAGACCTCTATGCGGCAGTGACCGGCTGGGGGTTGCTGCTGAGAAAGCTCCTGGCGCAAGGTCTTCAACTTCTGCACAAGGTCTCTCTTATATTTGGGCACAGTCAGACACTCTGCCTCTTCAGGTAGCTGGGCGGGGGACAGAGCTTGCAGCGGGGCCACGGGAACACTTTGGTCCTTCACTTGCGTTGGATGATTATGGAGACTGAATGATGCATGGAGAGGATTTCAATAAGGTAGGGAGAAGAAGACGAGACACAAGGGAGCAAAAAGCCAGGTTAGTTTGATTAATTATTCAGTGAAAGAGCACTTTTAACAGATGTGCTGAGCATTTTCCTGTGTTCCACTTTGATGCAAAGTGAAGAAACGAATATGTACAGGAGGGGATTCCCCACCCTCTTCATCATTAAACCACAGGTTTTGTAAGAAATTCCCTGCTCTCATTCAAACCCTAAGAAAAATAGATTCCACACCTGTGAACAGACTGCAAATTCACTGGCAAGGAAAACAGAGTGAGGGAGCTAAAAACCGAGGAAGAAGAGAGAGCCAGACTATGAAAAGTTACGCAATGGTAAATGGTCTGAGAATAAATCACGGCAAAAAAATACAATACCTCACGGACCAAAATTAACACATAGACGCTGCTACAGCATGTCTGAGGCATGCCTGGGGTCATGTCCCAGTCGGTGCTTTGCCAATGAGGAGGACACCTGTAGGTGTAAGTGGCGTGCCCAAGAAACTGGCCGACCAACATCTACCACAGCCAAGTGGCGTTTTCTGTTTTTTTTTATGACCTCCACCAAGGAGGTTCTGAGACAACCGGCAAGTGTTTGTCTGTCTGCTAGCAAAATAACTCAAAAACAATATTAAAGGGTTTTGAAGAAATTTTCAGGAAATTTCAAAGCTTCAGAAAAGCTTCCATAGGACAGGGCAATGTGGTAAAAACGCAAGATTGCAGTGATTATATGAGCTTTAAACAAGTTGAAGCTCATTGAGGATTTTCTTTTGAGTGAGATTGAAAAGAACTGAAGAGAGGCAGATGGACGGATAGAGGCCAAGTTGTCAAAAAATTAAAAAAAAAAAAAACAATAAAAACCGAACAGTATATAATCAGTAGAAAGCGGCGTTCCACTGGTGGCCTTCACGTAGCGCCTGGTGGTGAGATGCCTGGGTGGGCCTGAAAATACATAATTCAGCTCTCCGGTCAGCAAGACAAGAGAGCAGGAAGAGGAAGAAGAGTCAATGAACCTAAAGAAGCTTTTGTCCTCAATGTTAAAGTTGCAGAAACAAAAATGGCACAAAAGAGGCCCTGGCCCGGGACACAAAATGGACACTAAGATCTTGTTAAGTTTTAGAACAGCCACACACTTATTCCAGTACTCATTGCACAACTGGCTTCTCTGGTTCAGTGGGTTGAAAGGGCCTCATCTCTTTTCTTTCCAAGCTAAATGGGTACAGTGTTTCACCAGTCTACCCCTGTATAATCAAGTCCACTGCTATTTATTTTGCTGGCAGCTGCTGGTTCTCTTAGCATGTCAGAGAAAGGCTAAAACTACAAGAAGCAGTCATTTAGCAAATGGGACGGGGAGAAAAGACGGCCTTAAAACAAAAACGGATTGAGTTGCTTTTAGCTGTGAGGCTCAAGAACCATATAATAAAGGATAATTTCTACATGCTTCTTTTCTCCCTCTGAGAGAACTGTGTCATTAAAAATATGTTTCAACATCATTCTTCTTCTTGACTTTCCAAACAGGACAAGCCCAACATATTTTATGGAAAATATAGAAATTACCACCACAGCAATGCTGCAACTCAGCCAAGTGAAAACAGTGAAATAGTTACTTCTGATGCCACAGACAGTTATTGGACAGAACTTCAACCTTTAAAATTCTGTGAAAAAGAAAAAAATAATGGGAGAAGATGAGAAATTAAGGTCTGACCATGTCTGGAGCCTTATAGGACCTCTTTTTTCTTTGGTTATGTGAATGCAGATGGTGTTGCAGCAGCAACCTGGACTGAAAACAGGGTTTATGCACAGGTTTTAATGCTGCAAAAACTACTTTAAGTCTCTCCCAATGAATCAAGAAGCCCTTTATGAGTCCGTCTGGCCTTAGCGCAGCTGGTGTTTTGCTCTGTAACACCTGCCTGAAACACAGGAAGGTCAACCGAACTTTGCACACTGAATGTGCAGAGGATTCTTTACTTAAATGTGTATTTGGCAAAAAACAAAACCATGTGACCTTAAAATGCTCCTAATCTATGTATGCTTGCACATCTGCTCTCTTCTGATTAAAAAAAAAAAGCAAAACAGGAAGCACAGGAAACCAGCAGCAGACAGACTGCCGTGATGAGACTGCTGACAGAAGCAACTGCGTTGCATTTACTTAATGACTTTCTCTCGAGCAGAGTTTTAATTTGAATTATTTTACGTGCATAACTAAGGTAATAACTTGCAATCATGTCAGTATAAATGCCCTAATTATATTATATAATAATCTCTCCCTTCAACTGTTCAATTTAATGT
The DNA here is from genome assembly GCF_003711565.1 of Takifugu flavidus. NCBI lineage: Eukaryota > Metazoa > Chordata > Actinopteri > Tetraodontiformes > Tetraodontidae > Takifugu > Takifugu flavidus. The sequence goes on from NC_079525.1 coordinate 11,805,443, forward strand.
AGACAAGATTTGAGTCTTGGTTAGGAAAATACCTGCTTGCTGCTGACTAAGTCTAAATCCTGAGGCGACTCGAAGTACATCGGGCAAACCCTGATGTAATTTTTTTAGACATAGGAGATTTAGCACCCGTGGAAGTGAGGATGCTGAGCATGTGCGAGACGGTGCGGCAGACCACAGTCATGTAGCTGTGTCAGACTGTCTGACAATTCAAGGTCCCCATCTGTCTGGGGTTGGCGGTACTGGGCCCGTGCGAGACACAGTGAAACTAAAGGACTGAGGCGTAAAGTGCACGATTGCAAATTTGACCAGATTTGCAACCCTTGAACCTCACCTGACATCTTAGCAGCAGACAGTTTCCTCTGGCGGAAACAGACTTTGTTGTTGAGTTCAGTCTTGGATGGCACAAATAAAAGTCGGATCTTGATTTTCGATGTCTCTCAAACATTAAATTTGTTTCGCAGTCGTATTTTGTCTTTTGCCAGCAGCTGTCCCTGTTTAAACGTTTTGAATCCTGGCATTGAATAAAGACAGATGCTGTGACACTGAGTCAGCAGAAAGGCTGAACAGTTATGGAGCCCAGACACAAGAGGAGCTGAGAAGATGAAGCCGCACAGGATGACGAGGAATAAATCAGGTAACTACAAAAAGAAAGAAGAAATTCTGGTTGTCTTTTCCCCTTCCCATGAATGGGGATGATTAGGAATATATAAACTAAAAGATTTAAAGGCAAAATAAGTCAGCCAATATAAGAAACTCTGAAAAGAGTTCAAAGTATCAATGGAAAGAAACGATCCATGCAGTGATCATTTCCATAAAAACCCCATTAAAGCTCGTATCAGAATGTCTTTTACTCATTTCTCCATTCTCTACTATGTAAGACTCGCGGCAGCACTGAATCACTATTGGTCTGCGCACCAATGTAGGCAACGGAGAACAGCTTAGAGTTTTGGGAGCTACAACTCACAAAGACAGTTGTTTTTGATATATGTGGATGGAATTTCTAGGAAAGGTTGTTTTCAGGAAAAAAATGTACACTACACCAAATGTTTAAAATACCGTTCTGTGAAAAATTTATACAAAGTGTTCTGTTACCTGCCAAACAACTGCAGGTGTAAAATATAGTATACAGACCACTGGAAAAAAAAATCACCCATTCTTGGTTCTCTCATTTTGAAACGCTCCCATGATTTTCGGCAGCTTTAAGAATACGAGAACCAAATGAGAATCGTGCTCACAGCAGTCGTAATAACACAAGATTAGCTTTAATTTCCTGAACGAAGTCTTGTTAGCAGCTTCATATTCATTGGAGGAACGTTAATGTCCTGTGTCTGTGCAGACCGTCCTGGATGCTGGATGTGCATACATGTATATGCTTTATCATCCACACGCAAGCATGTAAATACATGTTTTTCCCCCCAAAGGCCTGTGTGTATTACCTGAGGTTAGTGTTTTGGCTTTCCGGGGCTACACGAGAACCGTTTGGAGTTGGGCTGGTGGAGAAAGTGACAAAGGAAAAATTTACCGACAGAAATAGGAGTTTTATTGGAAATAGCATGACGGGGGCAAAAATGGCACAAGACTGGCTTCTAAATAACGGCAGACAGACAGAAATCTAGTAATACATAGTGCTACATTATATCAAGAGCATCAGGTTTAATAAGCTTTTACAAATTATTCTGAAATTACGTTGTGGTGTCTTTCATTATTATTTCAAAAGCCGCAATTGGCCCTCATGAAATCGAACTCATTAGCATGCATGTATTGTCTGGGCGAGTGCTTACTTGAGTACACGATGCAGGTTTGCAGAGAGTCGTGGGTCTGTGAACTGGGTTGTACGGTTGTTGTGGTCAACAAAGTAGATGCGGCCTGTGGCTGTGTTCCTGATCTCCCAGCCTGGAGGCAGTGGACCCAGCTCCTCACAGTTAACGTTGCTTAGGTCTCTGATTGAAATGTATTCAAACAATTACCATAAATATACAATGTATGCTCGTAAAACTATAGATATTGACTTTTCGAAATTGGATTTGCTGATCCTACAGCATGGATCTTAATGTGTAGGTTGATGGACGGAAGATATTTTGTGGTTAGCTGCTCCCTAGACATTGAGTGCAAAAGTCAAACTGCAATGCACCATTAAAAAGGTTTAATAAATCAGAAATAACACTTGATTCCCACTACAGGAGCATAAACTTATAGTCGATTTGAGGTGAACAATCTGCATTTATAGATGTGATGTAATTGTCCATGAATACTCTCATACCTGGGCACACGGGGGTCATGCCAGGTGCTGACTCCAGTCTGCGTATGAAGAAAGTAGACCTGCCCCTGTTGAGTAGTTCTTTGTTCTAAAACAGAGACAAATGATAAGTATTGTGTGTAACTGGAGAGTCTAATCATAACTGATGGTGACAGAGATGAAATTCATACAATCCAAAGTATATAGTGAGTATCTCCCAGCCTTTCCTAAGAGGATCGGGACTTTACAACAAAGATCAAAGACCTCTTTCAGTGTCGCTCCTTGCTAATAATTCACCGCTTGATCCTAATTGACAAAATCATTCTGCCATATAATCACCCTGATTATTTCAATTAAAAAAAACAAGGAACCAAAAGAAATTTGCTGCTACTCACTCCAAACCCACTAATGTACAACATTAACAAAGACAACAAAAACAAATGGGAGGGAAATATCCACCGCTGGTTTGTTAGATCCGATACCAGCTCATGAATGAACGCAGAGCGACTGTACAAACATTGGCACAACGTGTAATTGCCACACAGACGTGGTGTTAACGTGAGTACATTCACCCCACTAATCCATCACTGCCCCCACCACCCTCTATTTCCTACCGGCACAACCCAAGTCCTACCAACCTTTCCTTCTTTTTCCCCCCATATATTCCTTCTCTCTCACCACACCCTGCTGGTTCAGAGGGTTCAGCTGAGGAAGAAAGCTCAAACGCTTTGGACCGCCTGTGACTCACTCTGTCTAACCTTGCCAGGCTCAGCGGACACAGCAGGATAATTCACGGGAAGAACTGCTCCAACAATGCATTCAAAATTGCTGACACACGGCACCGCGACTTACAGAACTGATTCAACAGATGTGGGTATTGTAACTGTACAAGTGCACCTTTTTCCTATAGAAAGACAGATCTCGGAACAAAATACTTATGTGTTCTCTTTAGATGCCATAGCTCAATCGTTCTTTAAGAATTACAGCACAAAACCCTAGCCAAGAACTTCTCTGAAAAATACCAATGTATAAATACTCTGTCCTTTCTTCTTTTAGTCTCTGTGGGAATATCAGTGTGGAAAGCCAATAACATTCCAATGATGGAAAGTGTTTGCAAACAGTAACAGGGAGACACAAGTGAGTAGACTGCAGGAATAAAATGTAAGACTCAGACAGCGCACTTGGACTTCTACTGGAACTCTCACCGTAGCCCTCGGGAAGATCAGGCGGTGTGTGCAGGTGTGTTCGGCTCATGTAGTTGCGATGGCGCTGCGATCGAACACGTCTCTCCTGAACGCGTTGTTCACCTGGCGGCACGCTGGCCTCTGCCCCATTGACAGGCGTCATCACTGGTGTGTTCTCATCAACAACGCAGCTCAGTGGACGCCCTGATGGGCTAGAGTACTCCGATGCTGGCCTAGAAAAAGGCAGAAGTTTGTGGTATCATAAGGGTGAATGTGCAGACAGCATGTTTTATAAATGTATCTTAAAGACCGACCACCCCCCCCCCCACTCACTGATTTCATTCATATTCGTGATTGTTTACCGTGAGCACCTACAGTAATAATCCTAACTTTTGAACAAGGGTCAATTATCTAACAGGACTTAAAACAACTAAATTCTCATGTATAAAAATCGAGCTTACTTCACAGACTTCCTTCATATGCTTCTATATTAACGCTTTATATGTAATATATGGGCAAAGGAGACCTTAAAACAAAAATGCGGATTTTAAATAGCATAGACTGCCCATAATGCTGACAGATGGCCATCAGAAATTTGGAGTACAAGCCAGACGTGAAGGTGGTGCCCTAATGGCTCCACGGATATTGAGCAAATAGGAAGGCGGCAGTCACTCCTGCATGAGTTGGGGCCAAGTAAAACCCTAAACCAGGCTTTGTATGTGTGTTTGTGTGCTGCAGTGAGGTTAAGGTTAAGGAAATTGATATCAACTTGGAGTACTGACAGATTATTATTGTTGTGTTGTGAGAAGGGCTGAGAAAAAAACAAAAGGGAAACAGCACTTCCACTTAAATGGACTGAACTTCCTCAAATTTAGGTGTCGCTTATGTTACCATAACTACCTCCAAGTGAGGAGGAGGGTTACAGACGTTGCCAATTACCTAAAGCCAACACCAGTTGCATGCAAAAATGTTTGTGTGGTTCTACCGTCTTCTTTGCATTTAAAAATATCAAAACTATTCACACAACCTGTTGAGAATGTGGCTACGATAAGGATTAACTTTGTGTAGCGGGTAAAATTAAGAGGAGTCTCTCGCCTGGCTCCACGTGGCACCACAATAAACGAGGTGCTATTGCACAAATGTACCTTGTCGGCCTCTCCCATTGTGTGGTCCGTGTGATGTGGTTCAGGTACTGTATCCTTCCAGAAGCCGTCCTCCTCTCTTCCCAGCTTTTTAT